>NC_067400.1:374818654-375143446 GCF_016432865.1 Antechinus flavipes | reverse complement strand
CCTATGTACTGCTCTAGGTATATCTGTAAACTTAGTTCTAGAAACCTCAGGACACTGCTTTGTCAACCAGTCAGAGATTTTTTTTTTCTGAATGTTAAGTAGTCAAAGATTTTCATGACATAAAACTTGGGATGAATTTTCCCTAACTTTATTAGGACTGTCATTAACACTTTTATTTTTGTCCATTGCTAGTAAACTACTGTATTTACTTATAATAGCTACAATTCCTTTGAGAAGACACTGAAGATGAAAGAGTGCTTGAAAATTACTCACCTTCAAATTAAAATTGATACATATATGGAGAGAAGTCATAATTACCAAAGTGTAGATGCTAAAGAAAATAACTCAGACAGCAGACTTTTCTTGAAGACTGAATGTGTCTGAAATCAATGTTGAATGAAACTTTAGAGTATTTTCATGCTAATGATTCAGAATTATTAACTTTTTAGCTCTACATATTTAAGATATTGGGTAATGCCTAAACATAAATGTAACAAGTGGAAACAATTTCATTTAAAAATATATTTTATTAATGCATCTTTTTTCTTTGTGATTCAATCAAACTGGACTAGAATATTGGGTGGTATGCTATAGTATTAGTGCCACTGTGTGTATATCTTTCTTCAAGTTACCTGAAGCTTTTTCTGATCCCTCTTCAAATGCTAGTGAACTAGTTCCCTAATTAATATATACATATGTCCAAGTACGTGTGCATATATATTACTATTTAGTCTGCATATATTTATATGCATCCTTTATTAAGCTATAAACTCATTGTAAGTTAGAATTGTTTTCATTCTTTGTATACCACATCTGATATAATTTCCTGATATATAGCAAATACCTAATAAATGCTTATAAACTAGTAATTATTTTAGGCAGTTGGGGGTCTGTTTTCCCAATACCAAAGACTGATTTTCTTTAATATTAAGTAAATGTTTGCAATATTTTGCCCTAGTAGGCCTCTTCCTATTGCCATTAGGAAGAAAAAATTGTTTCTTTAGCTCTTTTCCAAAATCATCACCATTGTCCTTCCTCCCAATTATTCAGAGCTATGTTTCCCTTAATAAATCTTGTCATTTACATTATAGTCCTTTTATAATTGTTCCATTTTGGAATCTCCTTATTTCACCTATTATCAGTTTATATACATCTTTCTCTCTTTCTTTACTATTCCTATATATGTCCTTTGTTAATACATAAAATTATTTTATTATATACATATTGAATAGATTTTTTCAACCAAATGCTGGGTATCTATTTTGTTTTGAGTTCTTTACCCTATAAAATGCTGCTATAAATATTTAGATTTATAGTAAAATTTTATGTCTTTTTTATTTCATTGGTGTATATGGACTGAAATTACCAGTTCAATCACTCATCTTGCACTAATTCCAAGTTGATATATAGAAAAATGAAACCAATTGCTATTCATCCTTTGTTTTCATAGAGGACAAATGACATCATAGGGTGATGTCTTGACTGCCTCATGAACTGGAATTAAATGGAACAGCTTTGCACAAAGTCTCTCGCAGAACTCTCTCTTTCAGAATCATCACAGTTCATTGATAAAATGAAAGTCAGAATAACTAGTAACAGTGTGGGATGCAGTGGATAACCTTGGCTCTACCAAGAACTAAACTCCCACAATGCCTGATTCACCTTTCTTGGTGGGTGACTATTGCAAGAATTGTTCTCACCCTGCCATTCTACTAGAGAAAATCTTCTCATGCTTGAAATAGACATCTCCCTCACTCACTGAGGAGTCTGAGGTCTATCAGTTATCCTCAACCTAGTTTAGATCACATGATACAATATACAGATCAATATATTTGTCAAAGGGAATACAAAGGTTAGAGAAAATATTGGGGGATAGGAACCAAACACAATTATCCACAGTGCAAAATAACACATGGCAGAAGTGCATAGAGTAATCTGAAAACTCACATAATCAAAAGAGTAATATGCTATATACTCAAAGGCTAAAGAAAGGGAAGAAACTCAAGAGCCTCCCCTTCCACGAATAGACAACTTGGTCTATGACACTAAGGGTAAAGAGGCAAAAGTAGTCTTCAGAAAGGAGATGGTACAGAGTACATCATAAACTCTGTAAGTTCATAGTTATTGAACTGGAAAGGATCTTAGATGGCCATCTAGCATCAGAGATCACAAAATCTCCAGAGGCCATCTAGTTCAAGCACTTCATTCTATGGTTTTGGAAATATGAAGCAACAGTAATTGTAACTTACCTAAGATCATGTAGAAAGTAAAGGCAAAATCAAAATATGAACCGACATCTTCACTTTCCATTATAGAATGAGCTCCACTCATGATTATCCACCAGTGTTATCTCCTCTAGGAAAAAGTAAGAAAAAAGTGAGCAAGATCTCAAATAGAAAGTTTATTACTCAACAAGCAGTTATTCATTATCTCTCAAGTGCCAGGCATTGTGCTAAGTGCTAAGGATGCTAGGGATAAAAATAAAAGCAAAAAATAGATCCTGTTCACCAAAATCTAACAGTCTAATGAATGAAACAACTATCATTATAAATACACATACATATTATATATGTGTGTATGTTATACACATATATTGTGTATATATATATACATATATATATATATATATCATGTAAATTTGTTATGTTATATTGCACATATATATGTTTTTATATAAAAAGCTATATATAGACTAAATTAGAAATAATCAATAAAGGGAAAATATTAGCACTAAGGGATAATAATCAGAAAAGCTTTTTTGCAGAAGTTGCAGAGGGGTTCTTAGTATTTTTGATGTCATTGACATCACCATTCTGGTGAAACCTATGGATCCTTTCTCAGAATAATATTTTCAAATAAAATAAAATACATAATAACTAAAGAAATCAATTATTTTGAAATATAATTATCATAATTTACAATGTAAATTTCAATATCTCTCTCTCTCTCTCTCTCTCTCTCTCTCTCTCTCTCTCTCTCTCTCTCTCTCTTTATACACATACATATATATATATTCACAAAATCCAGGTTAAGAATCCTTGTTTTTTGTTGGAATCCTTACAAACTGCTAACTAATTAGAGTTGATCTAATCTTACAAGAAGATGTTTTGGGCAGAACCTGAAACAAGGTACTAAGTAGGACTAATTAATACAAGGCTTGTGTTTACACCTTTACTCATTGGAGTTCACAAGTATGCCAGCTTCACAAAGTAAACTTTGTACCTTTATGAGTTCACACCTCCCTTGAAGCTCTTTGGGCCAGAGAGCACTATGGGAGAAAACCCATAATCCCTCTCTCTCGTATCCCACAATTCCTCCCTCTTGGATAAAAGAAACAGACAGAGGCTCTCTGTCAGATTTCAGCGGAGTTACGCCAGAAGCCCTCTCTCCGAGGCAAGGCAAGAGAGAATATATATTCCACTTGGCTGGCTGGTGGCAGAAGAGAGTTCAGCTGCATTGGAGAGGAGTTGGTGACTGGGCTCCTGCACGCCCCCCACTGAGACCAAGCTGGTCTGAAAGACTCACCAGAAAACTAGCCGAGCCCCAAGAGAAGAAAACAAGAGATTCATTCCATCTCTGTGCTGGTTGGAGGCTGAAGAAAGCAGAGGCAGAGGCTGAAGGACAAAACCCTAGGATTTGGAGACATCCGGAGGGCTCTAAGCTAAACCGGCTGTGTTTTGAGAAGAACAAGAACGCCAACATTTGAACTCACAACAGTTTTTGAGACTTATGAAGTCAGTTGAAATTACTTTTACTTATACTCCATGTTCTATATCTATTGTACTTGTAGACTGAGACTGGTAAAATGATTCACATGTAGGATTAGAATAAATGATAGATGATGCAAAACTTAACAAAAATAAATTTGCTTAACAATAGCATGGATAGGAAACCCCAGAAGGTCATGATACTAGTTTAGTTAGACATAGCTGGCTTCTTCTCCATTCAGAAATGTGTTTATTCAGCAATGTATTTTGGGCTATATGGATGTGGTGACTCACATAGCAATCAGACTAGAAAGTTCAAGGGGTATTGAATCTATATGGGTTTGCCTTTTTATATGTTAACTAGGAAACTTAGAGGAAAATCTAGAGACAATCCCCGAATCAATTACATCTCAGAAACTGTTTCTCTGATTTTCAGAAAACTTATTTAACCTATATAACAGGACCATAATGGTTATAACTCTTCTTCAAAGACCTGTAGATATGCTTAAAGTGTGGCTTAGGAAACACCAATGGAAAACAAATACCCTGAGAGTGCACTGAACATATACAGACTTATGTCTAGGTCTTGGTTTTTGCCTTCTACTTTGATGTTGAATTTAATCTTCCAGAAAGATACACTAGTCCATCAGACCAATCAATCCTTGTTGTGGAAAGGAGGCAGACAGGAAAGGTACCCACTTTATAGTTTCTAAAATAACTCTTTCCTCTTTGATGTAATCATTAATAATTTGATATGGAAAATGTGTGTATTAGAATTAATTTATTAAAATGCAAATAGTTGTAAAGAAAGATCAGCTGATTTTAATCTATATTTAGCATTGCTTATAATAAATTATGTTTAAAGCTTGCCTTCTCCCAGCTTAAAAGGCTTTTAAAATACTGTTGTTTTTCCAACCTCAAGGCAACCCACAACAAATCAGTTTAATCAGTTTTACAGTCTGCTTTGGGTTTGCTGTTTAGACAAATCATTCTTAGCTAGCATCAGGGGTTTGGAGTTTTCACAACTGCCAACTAAATGAATTTTGAACAGAGAAGCTCAGGGGGTCCTATTAGATAGGCTTAAGCTTTACAACTAAGGTCTTACAAAAATTACTTGTGGTTGTGCCCATAGAATCACCATGTTCTCACTAGGAAAAGCAGAACTATGTGAATTATAACACTGAAAATTCTTTACTGATGATTCTACCTAGTTTCTTCCTAGTAGAATTTTCTATCTATACATTGATAGAGCAAAGAAGTTAATGAAAGATCTGATGTGCTAAACAAAACCTGCAAGATCTAGTGGGTGGTTCAACCCTTTTAAAGTTCTGAGTGTATGTTTCTCTCTACTGGTCAAAGTCTTAGGTATTGATCCAGGGGAAACCTAATAATGTCAAGCCCCCAATAGAGTGTGCCTTTCCATTGTGCTATTGCTAATATATATTAGTAGATGGATAACAGGTGGATATAACAGAACTATTCTAAATTGAACACATTATTGTATTGCTTTTCATTGACAAAAGATATTTCCAGATTAGAATAATAGAATTATGTTGGAAACTGGGATCTAAAAGCTTTATCTGTCTTCAAAAGCTTGCAGCACCCAATCTTTCATAAATACTCTATAATATTTATTGATATGGATTTGTTTTTGCTTATTAACTTTTGAATAATACTATTACTAAAATGGTGTCATTATACTTTAAACATGTTTAGCTTAAAGAAGTAACAATAGAAATGTGAGTGCATTACACATTTCTACTTGAATATTGCAGTCACATTTCTAGGTAAAAAATTTGATCCATTACTCATATGTTAACTACATACAAGAGACTACTAAGCAAATTTACTTTAAGTACTTCCCTAATTAGTTTTCTGTCATGTAATTTCCTTCAATCTTGAGTCAAGGAATCCCCAAGCCTACCTTGATGTTGTTAGTGTTGTATATGCTGATCATATGAAATTGAATTTGAATGTATTACTAATATTTAAATAAGGCTGACTACCACTATATTTTCCCTATGGATGTAGATGTCACATCAGTGGGTAATATTTTCTCAAGTACTTAAGCCAAGAATAAGCAAGTAAGTGATACATGATATTCATCTAGAGGAAAAAAAGAAAGCTTTTACCCTTGAGAACCTCAGATTGGCAGAGTTTAGCTTTTAAGTTTATGCAAATACAGGTGGATTTGCTATCTCTAAAGCTTAAACTCTCTGTTATGTCTATTCTAAATTCTCAGAAAAATAAAGAAAAAGAAAAGAAAACTTCATTTATCCAGAATATTACTCTAAAATGAACAAGATGCTTGCACTTCTGGTATACCTGAACACCACAAAAATTCAAAGTAGTCAGTCATTATAATCCAAAATGTTGTTTTATATTACTGAACCATCTCTCTCTCTCTCTCTCTCTCTCTCTCTCTCTCTCTCTCTCTCACACACACACACACACACACACACACACACACACACACAAACATATTTGATATAGCAGTACCAAGATAGTAAAGAGTATATAGGACATTGTCTGAGATCTTAGCTTCCCTCAGAATCAATATTAGATCAATTCTCTGAATGGATTTTGGAGTGGAAGAACCCATAAACATTCGGAGTGTAATAATTTTCCAGCTTAAGATATATTGGAAGGACTTCAGAAAGGTCAGTCTCATTGGGCAAGGGAGATTGTGGCCAGCCACACAGAAGTCTGGTACCCAGAGGTATGGGGACACCTGGTATAGGAAATCTAAGAGGTGGCTCTTAGCCAAAATCCAGCAATATTGGTTATTCTGTCCTAGTTGAGAAGGTCAGTGGATCAGCAGTTCTACTGTGATACTTCCAATGCAAAAACAGAAGGCAAATTGTGAACCCCCAAACACCAGTATAACTGGTGGGACATGGCCAAGGCCACCCAGTGCACTGGGAAAGCACTGGAGCCCATCATCCTCAGAGCAGCATAGTCAATGAGGGGCCCCTGTCCCCCCACAAAAGAACTTGGGACAATTTGTTTTGTGACCTAGGATCAAAGCTCAAATTTTTAAAATAAGCAAAAAAGAGCACTTACTGTAGAAAGCTATTATGGATACAGGGAAGATCAGTACCCTAACCCAGAAGAGGATAGTGAAGGCAAAATGAATTCAAGCGAAGACTCAAAGAGGGATCTGAACTGGTCTCCAGGTCAAAATGTTCTCTTAGAAGAGTTAAAAAAGGATCTCTCCTAAGAGATATAGAAGAAAAAATACTCAGAAATATGAAAATTTGGGGAAAAGAGTCAATAGCTAGGAACAGAAAGAAATTTACTGAAGAAAATAGCTCCTTAAAAAAATAAATTTGGCAAAATAATATATATATATATATATATATATATATATATATAAACAATTCCTTAAGCAACAACTGGTGAAATGGAAAAAGAAAAAAAACTTCTTGAAAAATAGAATTAGTGAAATGAAAAGAAAAAAATTCACTGAATAAAAATATTTTTTAAGTACAGTTGATGGCACTACACAAAAATTGACTGTGTATTAAGGCATAAAATTCACACAATTAAATGCAGAAAGACAGAAATAGTAAATGCTTCCTTTTCCAGACCAATGATACAAAAGAAATATATATTTAATACAAGGCCAGTAAAAAAATAGATGAAGAACAAATCAGAAGTTAAAAAATCTAATTCTAAAAAATGAGTGGGCCAAACAACATATCATAGAAACAATCAATAATTTTATTCAAGAGAATAACAATAATAAGAAAATATACCAAAACCTAAGACATTCAGCCAAAGCAGTTCTTAAGGGAAATTCAAACATTAGGGGAAATTAATTAATCTTATCCCTTAAGTTAGGGGAAATTGTATAGTTATATAAAAAAAAAATAAAGAGGAAATCAATGAATTGGGCAAGCAACTAATTTTTTTTTTAAAAAAGAAATTTTAAACCCCAATTAAATAGCAAATTATAAATTCTGAAACTCAAAAGAGAGATTAATAAAATTGGAACTAAGAAAATTATTGAACTAATTAATAAAACTAAGAGTTGGTTTTATGAAAAAACAAACAAAATAGATAAATATTAGCTAACTATTAGAATAAGAAAAGGAAAAAATGACAAATATCAAAAATGAAAAAAGTGAACTTCCCACCAATCTAATTGAAATAAATGGATATTTATAAAAATATAAATTACCCAGATTAACAGAAGAGGAAATAAATTACATTTTTTGTTTTTAATGCTTTTTATTTTCAAAATATATGTATAGATAATTTTTAACATTTAATCTTGCAAAATCTTGTGTTCCAAATGTTTTTCCTTCTCTTCCCCTCATCTCTTTCCCTAAACAGCAAATAACCTAAAATATGTTAAACACGTGCAATTCTTCTAAATATATTCCCCAAGAAAAATCAGCTCAAAAAAGAAAAAAATTAGAAAGATAGCAAAATACAAGCAAACAAGGAAAAAAGGTGAAAATACTGTTTGTGATCCACACTCAGTCTCGCAGTCTTCTCTCTGAGTGGAGATGGCTCTCTTTATCACAAGAACATTGGAGTTGGCTTGAATTCTTTCACTATTGAAAAGAGCTACATCTCTCCCTAATGAATATTGATGCTAAAATCTTAAATAAAATATTAGCAAAAAGATTACAGAAAATCATCCCCAGGATAATACACTATGACCAAGTAGGTTTTATACCAGGAATGCAGGGCTGGTTCAATATTAGGAAAACTATTAACATAATTGACTATATCAATAACCAAACAAACAAAAACCATATGATCATCTCAATAAATGCAGAAAAAGCATTTGATAAAATCCAACATCCATTCCTAATAAAAACACTTGAGAGCATAGGAATAAATGGACTTTTCCTTAAAATAGTCAGGAGCATATATTTGAAACCATCAGTAAGCATCATATGCAATGGAAAAAAACTGGAACCTTTCCCAGTAAGATCTGGAGTGAAGCAAGGTTGCCCTCTATCACCATTATTATTTAATATCGTATTGGAAACACTAGCCTCAGCAATAAGAGTCGAGAAAGATATTAAAGGAATTAGAGTAGGCAATGAAGAAACCAAACTATCACTCTTTGCAGATGATATGATGGTATACCTAGAGAACCCCAGAGATTCTACTAAAAAGCTATTAGAAATAATTCATAATTTTAGCAAAGTAGCTGGCTACAAAATAAATCCCCATAAATCCTCAGCATTTTTATACATCTCCAACAAAACTCAACAGCAAGAGATACAAAGAGAAATTCCATTCAGAATAACTGTTGATACCATAAAATATTTGGGAATCTATCTACCAAAGGAAAGTCAGGAATTATATGAGCAAAATTATAAAAAAGTCTCCACACAAATAAAGTCAGACTTAAATAATTGGAAAAATATTAAGTGCTCTTGGATCGGCCGAGCGAACATAATAAAGATGACAATACTCCCTAAACTAATCTATTTATTTATTTAGCTATACCAATCAGACTTCCAAGAAAATATTTTAATGATCTAGAAAAAATAACAACAAAATTCATATGGAACAATAAAAAGTCGAGAATCTCAAGGGAATTAATGAAAAAAAATCAAATGAAGGTGGCCTAGCTGTACCTGATCTAAAATTATATTATAAAGCAGCAGTCACCAAAACCATTTGGTATTGGCTAAGAAATAGATTAGTGGATCAGTGGAAAAGGTTAGGTTCACAAGACAGAATAGTCAACTATAGCAATCTAGTGTTTGACAAACCCAAAGCCCCTAACTTCTGGGAAAAGAATTCATTATTTGATAAAAACTTCTGGGATAATTGGAAATTAGTATGGCAGAAATTAGGCATGGACCCACACTTAACACCATATACCAAGATAAGATCAAAATGGGTCCATGACCTAGGCATAAAGAACAAGATTATAAATAAATTAGAGGAACATAGAATAGTTTATCTCTCAGACTTGTGGAGGAGAAAGAAATTTGTGACCAAAGATGAACTAGAGACCATTACTGATCACAAAATAGAAAATTTTGATTACATCAAATTAAAAAGCCTTTGTACAAACAAAACTAATGCAAACAAAATTAGAAGGGAAGCAACAAACTGGGAAAACATCTTCACAGTTAAAGGTTCTGATAAACGCCTCATTTCTAAAATATATAGAGAACTGACTCAAATTTATAAGAAATCAAGCCATTCTCCAATTGATAAATGGTCAAAGGATATGAACAGACAATTTTCAGAGGATGAAATTGAAACTATTACCACTCATATGAAAGAGTGTTCCAAATCATTATTGATCAGAGAAATGCAAATTAAGACAACTCTGAGATACCACTACACACCTGTCAGATTGGCTAAGATGACAGGAAAAAATAATGATGAATGTTGGAGGGGATGCGGGAAAACTGGGACACTAATGCATTGTTGGTGGAGTTGTGAACAAATCCAACCATTCTGGAGAGCAATCTGGAATTATGCCCAAAAAAATTATCAAATTGTGCATACCCTTTGATCCAGCAGTGTTTCTATTGGGCTTATATCCCAAAGAAATACTAAAGAAGGGAAAGGGACCTGTATGTGCCAAAATGTTTGTAGCAGCCCTATTTGTAGTGGCTAGAAACTGGAAAATGAATGGATGCCCATCAATTGGAGAATGGCTGGGTAAATTGTGATATATGAATGTTATGGAATATTATTGTTCTGTAAGAAATCACCAGCAGGATGAATACAGAGAGGACTGGTGAGACTTATATGAACTGATGCTAAGTGAAATGAGCAGAACCAGGAGATCATTATACACTTTGACAACAATATTGTATGAGGACATATTTTGATAGAAGTGGATTTCTTTGACAAAGAGACCTAACTAAGTTTCAATTGATAAATGACGGACAAAAACAGCTACACCCAAAGAACGAACACTGGGAAACAAATGTGAACTATCTGCATTTTAGTTTTTCTTCCCGGGTTATTTATACCTTCTGAATCCAATTCTCCCTATGCAACAAGAGAACTGTTCGGTTCTGCAAACATATATTGTATCTAGGATATACTGCAACATATCCAACATATAAAGGACTGCTTGCCATCTAGGGGAGGGGGTGGAGGGAGGGAGGGGAAAAAAATCGGAAAAGAAACGAGTGCAGGGGATAATGTTGTCAATATAAAGTAATCATTAAATAAAAAATAAAAATTAAAAAAAAAAGAGCTACATCTATCAGAACTGATCATCATATAATCTTGCTGTTGGTGTATACAATGTTCTCTTGGTTTTACTCATTTCACAGCATCACTTCATATAAGTCTCTCTAAGCCTCTCTGAAATCATCATGCTGATTGTTTCCTACAGAAAAATAACATTCCATGACATTCATACACCATACTTTATTCAGCCATTCTCCAACTGACAGTCATCCACTCAGTTTCTAATTCCTTACCACTACAAAAATGACTGGGACATTTTTGCATGCATGGATCCTTTTTTCTCTCCAGAATGGTTGGATCAGCTCACAAAAGCACCAACAATGTATTAGTATCTCAGTTTTCCCAACTTCATCATTATCTTTTCCTGTCATATGAGCTAATCTGAAAGGTGTATAATGGTACCTCGAAGTTGCCTTAGTTTCCATTTCTCTGATCCATAGTGATTTAAAGCATTTTTGGGTATGACTAGAAAATCTTTTAATTTCTCCATCTAAAAATTGTATGTTCATATCATTTGACCATTTATCAATTGGATAATAATGGTTTCTACTCTTATAAATTTGAGTCAATTCTCTAAATATTTTAGTAATGAGGTCTTTGTTGGAAACTTTGGATGTATTTTTTTTTTCAATTTCCTACTTCCCTTCTAATATTGTGTGCATTTTTTTAAAATACAAAAACTTTTTTTTACTTAATGTAATCAAAATTACCTGCTTTACATTCCATAATGTGCTATAATTCTTCTTCAGCCACAAATTTATTCCTTCTCATCAGATCTGAGAAGTAGATTATCATTTATTCTTATATTATCATTCCTTATGTGTCAACCATGAATCCAATTGGCATTATTTTAGTAGGTTAATTATAGGTCAAAACCTAGGTTATATTATGCTAATTTCCAATTTCCCCAGCAATTTTTGTCATAAAATATGATAGATCCCATAAACTAGGGTTTTGGGGTTTATTAAACACTTGATTATTATATTATCAAACAGAAAAATATTGTGTCTTGTGAACCTAACCTATTCCACTGATTAACTTGTCCATTTCTTAGTCAGTACCAAATGCTTTTGATGACTGCTGCTTTATAATATAATTTTACATCTGGTACAGCTAGGCCACCTTCCTTTGCATTATTTTTTATTAATTCTTTTGATATTCTTGACCATTTGTTCTTCCAGATGAACTTTGTTATTACTTTTTCTAGCTCTCTAAAATAATTTGTTGGGGATTTGATTGTATGGCACTGAATAAGTAGATTAATTTAGATAGAATTGTAATTTTAATTATAATATCATGAGCCTATCCATGAGCACTTGATATTTTTCCAATTAATTTGATCTGCCTTTATTTGCATGGAAATTGTTTTATAAATGTATTCATACAGTTTGCCACTTCACCTAAACAGGTAGTATCCCAAATATTTTATATTATCTACAGTTATTTAAAATAGAATTTTTCTTTGTATCTTTTGCTGCTGGATTTTGTTGGTAACATATAGAATTTGTATGGATTTATTTTGTATCACGCAACTTTACTAAAGTTGTGAATTTTTTCTAGTTAATTTTCTAGAATTCTCTAAGTATAGCATCATATCATTTGCAAAGAATGATAATTTGGTTTATATATAGATGCTACTGATAATTTTAAAGAAAACTTCATTTATTCCTTTATTCTCCAGTGTCTTTAATAGGAATGGTTGTTGGATTTTGTCAAAGGCAGATTTTTTATTCATCTATTGAGAAAATCATATGATTTCTGTTGGTTTGGTTATTGATATAGTCAATTGAGCAAATGGTTGTCCTAATATCAAACCAACCCTGCATTCTTGATAGAAATCTTACTTGGTCGTGGTGTATTATCCTGTTGATAATTTGCTGTAATCTCTTTACCAATATTTAATTTAAGACTTTTGAATCAATATTCATTAGAAAAATTGGTCTGTAATTTTCTTTCTCTGTTTTACCAGTTTTAGGTATCAGCACCAAATCTGTATCATAAAAGGAATTTGCTAGGACTCCTTCTTTCCCTATTTTTTCAAATAGTTTGCATAATGTTGGAATTAAGTGTTCTTAAATATTTGGTAGAATTCACATGTAAATCCATCTGTCCCTGGAAATTATCCCTTTGGGAGTTCATTAATACCTTTTTCAATCTATTTTTCTAAGACAGGACTATATAAGCAATGTATTTACTTCTCTGTTAATCTGAGCAATCTATATCTTTGTATGTATTCATTCATTTCATTTAGATTATCAGATTTAGTGGCATACAGTTGGGCAAAATAGCTCCTGATTATAGCTCTAATTGCCTCTTCCTTGGTGGAAAATTCTTTTTATTTTTGATATGAATAGTATGATTTTCTTTTTTTTCTTTTTTCAAATTAACTAAGAGTTTATCTATTTTGTTATTTTTTTTTCATAAAACAAACACACACTTTTGTTTGTTCAATAGTTTTATTAGTGTCAATTTTATTAAACTCTTATTTTATATTCCAAATTTTGAGTTTGGTATTTAATTGTGGGTTGTTTATTTCTTTGTGTAGCTTTTTTAACTTGCATGACCAATTCATTAATTTTCTTTTTCTCTATTTTATGCAAGTAAGCATCTAAAGATATATAACTTCCCCTAGGAACTGATTTGGCTACATCCAATAAATTTGGGTATGTAGTTTCATTATTGTCATTCTCTTGGATGAGATTATTAATTGTGTCTCTCATTTGATTCTTTAGGATTAGATATTTAGTTTCCAATTAATTATGGGTCTATTTTCCCCTGGGCCTTTATTATATGTAATTTTTATTGCTTCATGATCTGAAAAAGATGCATCTACCATTTTTGCTTTTCTGCATTTGATGTTGAGGTTTTTATATCCTAATGCATAGTCAATTTTTGTGTAGGTTCCATATATCACTGAGAAATATCTATATTTCTTTCTGTCTCTATTAAATTTTCTCCTAAAGTCTATCATACCTAACTTTTCTAAAATTATATTTACCTCTTTGATTTTTTTTCTTATTTTTTTGTGGTTTGATTTCTTTAGTTTTGATAGAGGAAGTCTGTTGTCCCCCACTAGTATAGCTTAGCTGCCTTTCTTCTTGCAGCTCTACCTTCCCTTCTAGGAATCCTATACCACTTGGTGCATGTATGTTTAGTATTGCTATTATTTCATTATCTGTGGTACCTTTTAGCAAAATGTAGTTTCTTTCATTATTTCTTTAAATTAGATCTATTTTTGCTTTTGCTTGATCTGAGATCAGGTTTGCTGTACCTGTTTGTTTTTTTTTTTTTTTCTTCAGCTGAAGCATAATAGGTTCTGCTCCAGCTTTTTACCTTTATTCTGTATGTATCACTCTGCTTTAAATGTGTTTCTCGTAAACAACATACTATAGGATTCTGGCTTTTAATGTAGTTTGCTACATGCTTCCATTTTATAGGAGAGGTAGGTCATCCCATTCACAATTACAGTTAAAATGACCAACTCTCTATTTCCTGTCATTTTATTTTCCCCAAATTATATTTCGTCTTTCCTTTCCCCCATTCCCTTCTCCCCAGTGTTTTGCTTCTGACCACCACAGATGGTTAAACAGTCCTTTCCTTTTACAGTCTTTCCCTTTTTCTTATTCCTTTTCTCTTCTACTTCTGTTCTCCATTCTATTAGCCTTGCCCTTTCCATTTCCTTTTTCCCTCCTGCTTCCTGATAGGGTGATACAAGTTTCTCTATGAAACTAAATATGTCTGACATTCTCTCTTTGAACTAAATCTGATGAAATTAAGGTTCACAAAATGATTATTTCCCTCTCTTCTTTTTCTGACTTGTAATAGTTCCTTTTAGCCTCTTCATAAGAAATAATTTATCCCATTTTATCTTCTCTACTCTTCTTCCAGCACAATACCTTTTCCATCCCTAGTTTCTTTTTTATATCATTACAATTAAATCAAATTATACCTGTAAGCATACCCCTAACAAAGACACAATTCTCAAGAGTTAAACATATTATCTTTTCATATAAAGATGTAAACTTTTAAACTTTAAAAAGAGCTATTTTTCTTTCATTTTTACCCTTTAATGCTTGAGGGTTTTTTTTCAATTTGAAGATCAAATTTTCAGTTAAGCTCTGCTTTTTTCATCAAAAATAAATGAAATGCAAACCCAAAGACACCAGTTTCTGGGATAAGAATGCATTATTTGACAAAAATTGCTGGGAAAATTGGAAATCAGTATGGCAGAAACTAGGCATTGACCCACACTTAACACCGTACACCAAGATAAGGTCAAAATGGGTTCATGACCTAGGCATAAAGAATAAGATTATAAATAAATTGGAAGAGCATAGGATAGTTTACCTCGCAGACCTGTGGAAGAGGGAGGAATTTATGACCAAAGAAGAACTAGAGATCACTATTGACGACAACATAGAAAATTTTGATTATATCAAATTGAAAAGTTTTTGTACAAACAAAACAAATGCAAACAAGATTAGAAGGGAAACAATAAAGTGGGAAAACATTTTTACAATCAAAGGTTCTGATAAAGGCCTCATTTCCAAAATATATAGAGAATTGACTCTAATCTATAAGAAATCAAACCATTCTCCAATTGATAAATGGTCAAAGGATATGAACAGACAATTCTCAGACAAAGAAATTAAAACTATTTATAGACATATGAAAATATGCTCCAAATCATTATTAATCAGAGAAATGCAAATTAAGACAACTCTGAGATACCACTACACACCTGTCAGATTGGCTAGAATGACAAGGAAAGATAATGGGGAATGTTGGAGGGGATGTGGGAAAACAGGGACACTGATACATTGTTGGTGGAATTGTGAACACATCCAGCCATTCTGGAGAGCAATTTGGAACTATGCTCAAAAAGTTATCAAACTGTGCATATCCTTTGATCCAGCAGTGTTTCTATTGGGCTTATATCCCAAAGAAATACTAAAGAAGGGAAAGGGACCTATATGTGCTAAAATGTTTGTAGCAGCCCTGTTTGTAGTGGCTAGAAACTGGAAAATGAATGGATGCCCATCAATTGGAGAATGGCTGGGTAAATTGTGGTATATAAATGTTATGGAATATTATTGTTCTGTAAGAAATGACCAGCAGGATGAATACAGAGAGGACTGGCGAGACTTACATGAACTGATGCTAAGTGAAATGAGCAGAACCAGGAGATCATTATACACTTCGACAACGATATTGTATGAGGACATATTTTGATGGAAGTGGATTTCTTTGACAAAGAGACTTGAGTTTCAATTGATAAATGATGGACAAAAGCAGCTACACCCAAAGAAAGAACACTGGGAAACGAATGTGAACTATCTGCATTTTAGTTTTTCTTCCCGGGTTATTTATACCTTCTGAATCCAAATCTCCCTATGCAACAAGAGAACTGTTCGGTTCTGCAAACATATATTGTATCTAGGATATACTGCAACATATCCAACATATACAGGACTGCTTGCCATCTAGGGGAGGGAGTGGAGGGAGGGAGGGAAAAAAAATCGGAACAGAAACAAGTGTCAGTATAAAGTAATTATTAAATAAAAATTAAAAAAAAAAAGAGAGAAACCATCCTTGAGACTCGTCAAGAAAGGTCTGTTTTTTGGGAGGGCGGGGTCGGTTATTAGATCGGAAGCAGACTGCGGGCAGCAGCTGCAGCAAGAGCACAGAAAGCAGCTCAGAGCAGAGCAGAGTGGAGAGGGGGTGGGGCATGATCGCAGCCGTCTCTGAGGGGAGAGCTTTGCTACAGGATTAGATACTTTGCTCTGGCAGCAAGTCAGCAGCCCAGCAGAAAAGCTAAAAACACCGAGGGTGAAGAATACAACCCCAAACAGCTGGAGTCTCTCGGGACCCGGCCACCCCTCCCCCACAGTGTCTCAGCACACTCTCGGATCTCAGAGCGCAGGCGCCGCAGCACAGTAGGACCCGTGCCTCACGGCTACCCTGCCCCTCCCCCAAAGAAAGCAGCCTCCATTCAAGGGTTTTTTTTCTTCTGTTTCTTTGCTAGTTTGTCTTTGATTATTAGACAGAATGAGCAAGAAACTGAAAAAGACTTTAACCCTTGACAGCTTCTATACAGATAAAGAGCAGACTCCAAATCCTGAGGAGACTAAAAACAAACAGTCCCCAGGTGAATCCCCAAAGGAGGAGATCATATGTTCCTCAGAACAGATGAATCTCATGGAGGAAATTAAAAAGGCTCTCACAAGGGAGCTAGAAGAAAAATGGGAAAAGGAGAAGGAGGCTTTGCAAAAGGAGAGGGAGACTTGGCAAAAGGAGAGGGAGGCTTTGCAAAAGAGCCTGGAGAAGTCAGTTAAAGAGAGAGTGGATAAAGAAACCAAATCCTTGAAAAATAGGATTGGTGAACTGGAAAACAAAATTGGCGAAATGGAAAAAAATTCCATAGAACAAAAGAACTCAATTGGACAATTAGAAAAAGATCTTAAAAAAGTGAGTGAAGAAAATACTTCACTGAAAATCAGGGTCGAACAAATGGAATTGAATGACTCGAGGAGACAAGAAGAATCAGTCAAGCAAATCCAAAAAAATCAAACAATGGAAAAGAATGTGAAATACCTTCTGGGGAACACAACAGACCTGGAAAACAGATCCAGGAGAGACAACCTGAGAATCATCGAACTCCCAGAAAAGTATGATGAAAAAAAGAGCCTGGACACTATTTTCCAGGAAATTATCAAAGAGAACTGCCCAGAAGTCTTAGAAACAGAGGGTAAAATAGACATTGAAAGAATTCATCGATCCCCTACTGAAAGGGATCCTAAAATCAAAACACCAAGGAATATAGTGGCCAAATGCCAGAACCCTCAGGCGAAGGAAAAAATACTGCAAGCAGCTAGAAAAACCCAATTCAAGTATCAAGGAACAACAATAAGGATCACCCAGGAACTGGCAGCATCCACATTAAAGGAGTGAAGGGCCTGGAATATGATATTCCAAAAGGCTAAGGAACTTGGTATGCAACCAAAAATAACTTACCCAGCGAAAATGAGCATCTTTTTCCAGGGAAGAAGATGGACATTCAACAAAGTAAGCGAATTTCACCTATTTATGATGAAAAAGCCAGAACTTAACAAAAAATTGGATCTACAAGCACAGAACTCAAGAGAAATCTAAAAAGGTAAAGATTAATCTTGGGAACTATATTTCGGCTATAAAGATGTATAAAGAATACATGTATACCTTGTTCTAGAAACTAGATGTGGAAAGGACATTGTACCAGAAAAAAGGGAAAGTGGGGGTACTGCATTTCATGGAGAGGCAAAGAAAACCTATTATATCTGAGAGAAAGAATGGAGAGGGATGAATATAGTGAGTATTTTACTGCTTTCAGAATTGGCATTAAGAGAAAAATTTTAGACATATTCAATCTATGGTGAAACTTCTCCCACCTCATTGAAAAGTGAGAAGGGAAAAGTGAAAAGGGAAGGAATAAGCTAAGTGGAAGGAAATATGGTAACGGGGAGGGAAAGGGATAAATTAGGGGGAGGAACTTTAAGGGGAGGGGGAGGGATACTAAAAAAAGGGAGGGCTGTGAGAAGCAAGTGGTGCTCACAAACTTAATACTGGGAAGGGGGGTAAGGGAGTAAGAAGGGAGAAAAACATAAACCGGGGTTAACAAGATGGCAAGTAATACAGAATTGGTCATTCTAACCATAAATGTGAACGGGGTAAACTCCTCTATAAAGAGGAAGCGGTTAGCAGAATGGATTAAAAGCCAGAATCCTACAATATGTTGTTTACAGGAAACACACCTGAAGCGGGGTGACACATGCAGGTTAAAGGTAAAAGGTTGGAGCAAAATCTACTATGCTTCAGGTGAAGTCAAAAAAGCAGGGGTAGCCATCCTGATCTCAGATCAAGCTAAAGCAAAAATTGATCTAATTAAAAGAGATAAGGAAGGGCACTTTATCTTGCTAAAGGGTAGAATGAATAATGAAGCAGTATCTATATTAAACATATATGCACCAAGTAGTGTAGCATCTAAATTCTTAAAAGAGAAATTAAGAGAGCTGCAAGAAGAAATAGACAGTAAAACTATAATAGTGGGAGATCTCAACCTTGCACTCTCAGAATTAGATAAATCAAACCACAAAATAAATAAGAAAGAAGTCAAAGAGATAAATAGAATACTAGAAAAATTAGATATGATAGATCTCTGGAGAAAATGTAATGGAGACAGAAAGGAATACACCTTCTTTTCAGCATTTCATGGAACTTATACAAAAATTGACCATATATTAGGACATAAAAACCTCAAACTCAAATGCAGTAAGGCAGAAATAGTGAATGCATCCTTTTCAGACCATGATGCATTGAAAATTACATTCAATAAAAAGCCACAGGAAAGTAGACCAAAACATAATTGGAAACTAAATAATCTCATACTAGAGAATGATTGGGTGAAACAGCAAATTATAGACATAATTAATAACTTCATCCAAGAAAACGATAATAATGAGATATCATACCAAAATGTATGGGATGCAGCCAAAGCGGTAATAAGGGGAAATCTCATATCTCTAGAGGCCTATTTGTATAAAATAGAGAAAGAGAAGGTCAATGAATTGGGCTTGCAACTAAAAATGCTAGAAAAGGAACAAATTAAAAAACCCCAATCAAACACTAAACTTGAAATTCAAAAAATAAAAGGAGAGATCAATAAAATTGAAAGTAAAAAAACTATTGAATTAATTAATAAAACTAAGAGTTGGTTCTATGAAAAAACCAACAAAATAGACAAACCCTTAGTAAATCTGATTAAGAAAAGGAAAGAGGAAAATCAAATTGTTAGTCTTAAAAATGAAAAGGGAGAACTCACCACTAACGAAGAGGAAATTAGAGCAATAATTAGGAGTTACTTTGCCCAACTTTATGCCAATAAATTAGACAACTTAAATGAAATGGAAGAATACCTCCAAAAATATAGCTTGCCTAAACTAACAGAGGAAGAAGTAAATATCCTAAACACTCCTATCTCAGAAAAAGAAATAGAACAAACTATCAATCAACTCCCTAAGAAAAAATCCCCAGGACCAGATGGATTTACATCTGAATTCTATCAAATATTTAATGATCAATTAACTCCAATGCTAAATAAACTATTTGAAGAAGTAGGGATTGAAGGACTCCTACCAAACTCCTTTTATGACACAGATATGGTACTGATACCTAAACCAGGTAGGCTGAAAACAGAGAAAGAAAATTATAGACCAATCTCCCTAATGAATATTGATGCTAAAATCTTAAATAAAATATTAGCAAAAAGATTACAGAAAATCATCCCAGGATAATACACTGTGACCAAGTAGGTTTTATACCAGGAATGCAGGGCTGGTTCAATATTAGGAAAACTATTAACATAATTGACTATATCAACAACCAACCAAACAAAAATCATATGATCATCTCAATAGATGCAGAAAAAGCATTTGATAAATTCCAACAGCCATTCCTAATAAAAACACTTGAGAGCATAGGAATAAGAGGACTTTTCCTTAAAATAGTTAGGAGCATATATTTAAAACCTTCAGTAAGCATCATATGCAATGGGGAAAAACTGGAACCTTTCCCAGTAAGATCTGGATTGAAGCAAGGTTGCCCACTATCACCATTATTATTCAATATTGTATTAGAAACACTAGCCTCTGCAATAAGAGTCGAGAAAGAGATTAAAGGAATTAGAGTAGGCAATGAGGAAACCAAACTATCACTCTTTGCAGATGATATGATGGTATACCTAGAAAACCCCAGAGATTCTACTAAAAAGCTATTAGAAATAATTCATAATTTTAGCAAAGTAGCAGGATACAAAATAAATCCCCATAAATCCTCAGCATTCTTATACACCACCAACAAAATCCAAGAGCAAGAGATACAAAGAGAAATTCAATTCAAAATAACTGTTGATAGCTTAAAATATTTGGGAATCTACCTACCAAAGGAAAGTCAGGAATTATGTGAGCAAAATTACAAAAAAGTTTTCACACAAATAAAATCAGACTTAAATAATTGGAAAAATATTAAGTGCTCTTGGATAGGCCGAGGGAATATAATGAAGATGACACTACTCCCTAAACTAATCTATTTATTTAGTGCTATACCAATCAGACTTCCAAGAAAATATTTTAATGATTTAGAAAAAATAACAACAAAATTCATATGGAACAATAAAAAGTCGAGAATCTCAAGGGAATTAATGAAAAAAAAATCAAATGAAGATGGTCTAGCCGTACCTGATCTAAAATTATATTATAAAGCAGCAGTCACCAAAACCATTTGGTATTGGCTAAGAAATAGATTAGTTGATCAGTGGAAAAGGTTAGGTTCACAAGACAGAATAGTCAACTATAGTAATCTAGTGTTTGACAAACCCAAAGATTCTAAATTTTGGGATAAGATTTCATTATTTGATAAAAACTGCTGGGATAACTGGAAATTAGTATGGCAGAAATTAGGCAAGGACCCACAGTTAACACCACATACCAAGATAAGATCAAAATGGGTCCATGACCTAGGCATAAAGAACGATATTATAAATAAATTAGAGGAACATAGGATAGTTTATCTCTCAGACTTGTGGAGGAGAAAGAAATTTGTGACCAAAGATGAACTAGAGACCATTACCGATCACAAAATAGAAAATTTTGATTATATCAAATTAAAAAGCCTTTGTACAAACAGACGAATGCAAACAAGATTAGTAGGGAAGCAACAAACTGGGAAAACATCTTTACAATTAAAGGTTCTGATAAAGGCCTCATTTCCAAAATATATAGAGAACTGACTCAAATTTATAAAAAATCAAGCCATTCTCCAATTGATAAATGGTCAAAGGATATGAACAGACTATTTTCAGATGAAGAAATTGAAACTATTACCACTCACATGAAAGAGTGTTCCAAATCACTATTGATCAGAGAAATGCAAATTAAGACAACTCTGAGATATCACTACACACCTGTCAGATTGGCTAAGATGACAGGAAAAAATAATGATGAATGTTGGAGGGGATGCGGGAAAACGGGGACACTGATGCATTGTTGGTGGAGTTGTGAACGAATCCAGCCATTCTGGAGAGCAATCTGGAATTATGCCCAAAAAGTTATCAAACTGTGCATACCCTTTGATCCAGCAGTGTTTCTATTGGGCTTATACCCCAAAGAGATACTAAAAAAGGGAAAGGGACCTGTATGTGCCAAAATGTTTGAGCAGCCCTGTTTGTAGTGGCTAGAAACTGGAAATTGAATGGATGCCCATCAATTGGAGAATGGCTGGGTAAATTGTGGTATATGAATGTTATGGAATATTATTGCTCTGTAAGGAATGACCAGCAGGATGAATACAGAGAGGCTTGGAGAGACCTACATGGACTGATGCTAAGTGAGATGAGCAGAACCAGGAGATCATTATACACTTCGACAACGATATTGTATGAGGATGTATTCTGATGGAAGTGGATTTCTCTGACAAAGAGACTTAACTGAGTTTCAATGGATAAATGAAGGACAGAAACAGCTACACCCAAAGAAGGAATACTGGGAAATGAATGTGAACTATTTGCATTTTTGATTTTCTTCCCGAGTTATTTTTAACCTTCTGAATCCAATTCTCCCTGTGCAGCGGGAGAACTGTTCGGTTCTGCAAATATGTATTGTATCTAGAATATACTGCAACATATTTAACATATATAGGACTGCTTGCCATCTTGGGGGGGGGTGAAGGGAGGGAGGGGGAAAAACGAAACATAAGCGATTGCAAGGGATAATGTTGTATAAAAATTATCCTGGCATGGATTCTGTCAATGCAAAGTTACTAATTAAATAAAATAAAATTAAAAAAAAAAAAAGATAAAGAGAGCCTTAATTGATCAAAGATGGACAGAAGCAGCTACACTCAGAGAAAGAACACTGGGAAATGAATATAAACTGCTTGCATTTTTGTTTTTCTTCCCGGATTATTTATACCTTCTGAATTCAATTCTCCCTGTGCAACAAGAAAACTGTTCGGTTCTGCACACATATATTGTATCTAGGATATACTGCAACCCATTGAACATGTAAAGGCCTGCTTGCCATCTGGGGGAAGGGGTGGAGGGAGGGAGGGGAAAAATTGGAACAGAAGTGAATGCAAGGAATAATGCTATAAAAAAATTACCCTGGCATGCATTCTATCAATAAAAAGTTATTAAATAATAATATTAATAATAAAAATAAATAAATAAATAAATAAATAAATAATTTAAAAAAGAAAAGAAAAAGAAAAAAAATAAATGAAATGCAATAATTCATTGAATGTCCATATTTCCCCTGAAAGATAATGCTTAATTTTGCTGGATAGTTGATTCTTGGCTGTAATCTAAGCTCTTTTGCCCTTTGGAATATCATATTCCAGGCCCTTTGGACCTTTAAAGTGGAAGCTGCTAGCTCCTGGGTCAACCTGATTGTGGCTCTTCAACATTATTCCTTGTAGTTTTCATTTTGGGATTCCTTTCAGGAGATGATTGGTGGATTCTTTCAATGGTTATTTTACCCTCTGGTTCTACAACATCAAAGCAGTTTTCCTGGATGATTTCTTGAAAAATGTTGTTTAGGCTTTTTTCATCATGGTTTTCAATTAGTTAAATAATCCTTAGATTGTCTCTCCTGGATCCTTATTCCAGGACAATTGTTTTTCAAATGAGTTATTTTACATTTTCTTCTATTTTTTCATATATATTTTTTTATTTTGTTTGACTGATTCTCAATGTCTCATTGAATTATTCATTTTCAATTGTTCAATTCAAATTTTTAGTGAACTACTTTCTTCGGTTAGCTTTTTTGTCTCTGTTTGCATTTGGCCAATTGAATTTTAAATGAGTTATTTTGGTCATTTGCTTTTTTTTTTTCCTTTTCATGAATTCTATTTTTCAATGAGTTGGATTTTTTCCCCACTTCATCATATCGATATTGTAAGAAGTTATGTGGATTTTTCATTTGTCTATATCTATTTTTAAAGTAGTTTTCTTCAGATAATTTCTCTTTCTTTTCCAACCTCTCCTGCAAAGTTCTCGTTTCCTTTCCCCAATTTTCTTCTAACTCTCTTTGAAAATGCTTTTTGAATTATTCCAAGAGAACTTTGTGAGATGAAAACCAACTAATATCACCCTTTGAAACTTCACCTGGAGATGGTTTACCTTTAGAGTCCTCAGTGTTTGAGGTGTGTCTTCTGTTTCCATAAAAGTTATCTATGGTCAGAGTTCTTTTTTGCTTTTTTGTGCCTTTTTAAAAGTTGAGGTCTGCTCTTGGGGAAAAAGAGAGATTGTCCCAAGCTTCCTCTATAGGAGACAGCTGTTTCATGCTGCTCTATGACCTGTGCTGCTGGTTTCATTCCCAGGCTGGGTAGGTATTGCCAAGTTCCATGTCATTCTGGGGTTTAGGGGTCATTATTTGCCTTCTTTAGTTGTGTGGGATGTTTCACAGCCATTCTGTTGATCCACTGGCTTTGAACCAGAACAGAGTGGCCAATGCTGCTATATTTTGGCTAAGAGCTTTCCAGTAGATTCCCCTAGTGTTGAAACTGCTCTCCCCCTTGGGTTACTTCATTACACCAGTGTTGGGCTGCCTCACCCTGATTCAAATAGTCCTTTCCTGAAGTTCTTACAAAATATCTTCTGTTGAAAATTTGTTATACTCCAAATGTTTGTTGGTTCTGTCACTCCAAAACTAGTTCAGAGGCTTGATCTTATCTTAATCTGAGGGAAGCCAGGAGGAGCTCAGATGATAACCTGTCTGCTCTCCTTCATCTTGGCTCCAATCTCTGCCACAGACCTTTCCTGCTGGCCTTCCAAGTGTTCTTTGGTGTCTCTGAGTAGAGCTGTCTTGAATACACTGGTACTGCCATTGATTAAGAGGACCTGTTTTGCTGATGTGAGGGCCAGAGCTGGGACTTGGAGAGTGTTGCTCTGACCTACACTGTGATTGCCTGCTAGGCTTTCATCCTGATTCCAGAGACCTTCTCTGTTTACCTTCTAAGTTGTCCTTGGTGTCCTTAGGCTTAGAGTTCTGGAAACATGAAGTGCCAATGCTGAACCAGAGCTTGGTAAATTCATTCCTGCTTTGCTGATATGGATCTGAGTCTGGGGCAAGGCTGAGCCTGGGACTATGCTGTAGGACGTGCATTAGGAGCCTAAACTGAACTCCCACCCTGAAGTCACAGACATGTTCTGCTGAGTTTCTAAGTTGCTTTGGCTGGAAAATGTTTTACTCCATCTTGCTGGGTGTTCTGATGCTCTAAAATTCATTTAAACTCATTATTTAAAGGAATTTGGAGAGGTTTGGTAGAGAGGTTGGGTGAGTTCTTGCCTTTACTACAACATTTTGACTCGTGTGTATGTATATACATCAATATAGCTATATAAAATGTAAATACAAATCTAGACAAAATATTTAAAATAAAAACAAGATATTGAGTGCGTAAAGGAACTAAGCACTAATAAGAAAAGATGTTACTTGAGATTAACTTGAAAAAACTGTGCTTATAAGAGACAAATAAAAAAAGAATACATTATAGGTATGGGGGATAATTAATACAAACTTTTAAGTTCTGAGATAGAAACTCATTTGTGAGCAAAGTGTGAAGTCTATGTTGGCTATTCCCCGAAATACTTCCTAGTTTATTAATCTATTCACTTTCCATGATTTACTTTTTCACTCACTTCAGTTAAAACACAGATGATAATCGATTAAACTGACAATCAAGTGTCCACTTCCATTTCTGTGAAATTCCTAATTTCTCTATTTGAGTATATTTTTCTATCATTCTATCTTTATGATCCCTAAGCATGTTTTTTTTTCCTCAATGGAACTTCAATTCTGTCTACTTCTCAGGTCTTTTTGATACCCCTGTAGTAGCTACATCATCTTTTCTTCCCTGGAAAATCCATTTAGTGAATTAATTCTATTATATACTCTTGAATCACTTGTTCTCTTGGTTTATCACTGATCAAACTTGCCAAATCTCAACTTTCTTGTTTTGTTTGTTCTCATGTGCTCTTAAATAGAGCTGGGGATAATCATAAAAACCACTAAATATTACTGTTACATAATATCAGTTGTAGAATGTTCACTCTAATAATATGTCACATTATCTTAAATGGGACTTCACTGAAGCAAGGTAATTCCGTCATATCCCCGTAATAAGTCTTATTCCTTTAACTACAAGGACTAATGTAATGTTCTCTTCTCTAGAATATATTGTTCTCTGGGAGCAGGTTTCTTGAGGGGTTTCTGGGAAGCAGCCTTCCTTTCAGTTCAGTGTAATAATCAATTCAAATGCAGCCAACTGTTAAAGTCCAGATCCTTTATTTTCTCTTTCCTTCACTTGGAGCTCGACTAGCTGTCTGGAGGCCTTCCGGATGTTGGTTTCAGTGTTCTCCACAGGACAGCCTGCCCCCTCTTCTCTGTCTTCCTTCATTCTGCCCAACTGAATCCTGGCTTCTCAATCTCCCAGAGTACTCTTTGATGCTGAGAGCTTCTTGCTTATATGCTGCACACTGAGTATACTCCAATCATTGCATCACTAGGAAACCATTATTTGTTGTAGGATTAAATCAATGCTAAATTAGATTTAACCATTGTCTCCTCAATTCCACTGATTTAGCACCTTTTAAAAATTCTAACAGACTATTCCAAAACTTTTCAAAATCTTTCAGACTTCAATGACATCCTTATTTTTGCCTTAAGAATTTACTTCAGAATTTATGACCAAAGAAAAACTAGAGACCACTATTGACTACAAAATAGAAAATTGTGATTATATCAAATTGAAAAGTATTTGTACAAACAAAACTAATGCAGACAAGATTAGAAGGGAAACAATAAATTGGGAAAACATTTTTACAGTCAAAGGTTCTGATAAAGGCCTCATTTCCAAAGTATATAGAGAATTGACTCTAATTTATAAGAAATTAAGGCATTCTCCAATTGATAAATGGTCAAAGGATATGAACAGACAATTCTCAGATGAAGAAATTGAAATTATTTCTAGCCATATGAAAATATGCTCCAAATCATTATTAACCAGAGAAATGCAAATTAAGACAACTCTGAGATACCACTACACATGTGTCAGATTGGCTAGAATGACAGGGAAAGATAATTTGGAATGTTGGGGGGGATGTGGGAAAACAGAGACACTGATACATTGTTGGTGGAATTGTGAACACATCCAGCCATTCTGGAAAGCAATTTGGAACTATGCTCAAAAAGTTATCAAACTGTGCATACCCTTTGATCCAGCAGTGTTTCTACTGGACTTATACCCCAAAGAGATAATAAAGAAGGGAAAGGGAACTGTATGTGCCAAAATGTTTATGGCAGCCCTATTTGTAGTGGCTAGAACCTGGAAAATGAATGGATGCTCATCAATTGGAGAATGGTTGAGTAAACTGTGGTATATGAATGTTATGGAATATTATTGTTCTGTAAGAAATGACCAGCAGGATGAATACAGAGAGGCTTGGAGAGACTTACATGAACTGATGCTAAGTGAAATGAGCAGAACAGGAGATCATTATATACCTCAACAACAATACTGTATGAGGATGTATTCTGATGGAAGTGGATTTCTTCGACAAAGAGATCTAACTCAGTTTCAATTGATCAAGGATGGACAGAAGTAGCTACACCCAAAGAAAGAACACTGAGAAATGAATGTAAACTGTTTGCATTTTTGTTTTTCTTCCCAGGTTAGTTATACCTTCTGAATCCAATTCTCCCTGTGCAACAACTATTCGGTTCTGCACACATACATTGTATCTAGGATATACTGTAACCTATTTAGCATGTATAGGACTGCTTGCCATCTGGGGGAGGGGGAGGAGGGAGGGAAGAGAAAAACTGGAACAGTAGTGAGTGCAAGGGATAATGCTGTAGAAAATTACCCTGGCATGGGTTCTGCAAATAAAAAGTTATTAAAAAAAAAAGAATCATTTCTAGATGTTGTGAAATTTGACTTCTTTCTTCATTCTCTAATTGAAACTTCTCTCTCTCTCTCTCTCTCTCTCTCTCTCTCTCTCTCTCTCTCTCTCTCTCTCTCTCTCATTACTAGTGGTTTGAAAAAGCTAAATGATAAAGTAACTGGAGAGCTAAGTCTGTATGAGGAAGACCTGAGTTCAAAACCAATGTCAGACATTTACTAACTATATATGGCCTTAGGCAAGTCATTTAATTTGTTTGTCTCATTAAGATGTAATTTGAAAATAATAAAATAACACCTACTGCTAGAGTTATGAAGATGTAATGATACAATATTTGTAAAGTACATAGCATAGTTTGGCAAATAATGAGAAATATATAAATTACAGCTATTATTACTTATAATTACTATTTCAAATTATCCTTTTCTCAGTCCTAATGCTTCTTGATTTTGCATCAACCTTTGATATTTGTGAATCTCTTTTCCTGAATACATTCTCTTTTCTGGATTTACATAGTACTATCCTTTCATGACCTCTCCCTTAGTCTCCTTTACTTAAATTTCATTCAGTTTATGCTAACTCTGAGCATTCCCCAAGGCTCTGTCTCTTTATAATGTTTTCTTTCATAATCTCATCATGTTCCATAACTTTAACTCTGATCTCTATGCAGATTTCCCACCTTCATATAACTAGCCCGAATCTTTTATTTGCGCTCCAGTTTCTCACATTAATAACAGTATTTTAAACCTCTTGAATTGTATGGGCATTTCAACTCAACACATTCAAAAGAGAAGATAATTATCTTCTCCTTCCCCCATTCAAGTCCTCTAGCTTTACTAGCTTTCTTATTTATCTTGAAGGCACTATCATCCTTCAAGTCTCCTAAATTTACAGTCTTAAGATCACATCTAAAGCATTATTTATGCTCATCATATTTTTCTAGTGTGTTACCAAGTCTTACTGCTTCTAGCTTCACAATATCTCATAATATTTCTTCTTTCTAGTCACACAATCATGCTTGACTATTGCAATAGACTCTTGTTTTTTTTTGTTTTTTTTTTCTCTAATTCTCTTAGTACTCCAATCCATTGGTACATTCACCTGATAGAGTCCTTCCTAAAAGTTAACTTTTGTCCCAGCAATGTTTTATTCAATAGATTTCATTGGCTCCTACTTTATGTTTAATATAAAATCTATTTGACAAAAGCTCCTTCTACCTTGGCCCCTTTAACTTTTTAGTTTTATCTTTCTTGTGCACATATTCTACAATCCAGCTATATTTGCCTATTTGTCCAATCTTATACATAACAATTTATCTCTCAATTCCATAGCTTTCCCTTGTTAAAACTGCTTCCCTCCTCCCTAGAACTCACTCTCTCTCCTCACTTCTAATTCATGGTTTTATTCAAGACACAGCTTAATTTTCCATGAGAGATTTTTCATAATCCCCAGCCCCACCAAATTCCCTGCTAATGTTTTTTTTTTTTCTTTTTTTTCCCCCTTCACCATCAATGAATACCATATATATCTTATATGGGCATATTTATCTGTATGCTTTCTTCCTCTTGGAATGTAAAATTCTAGAAGGTAAGGATTAGTTTTAACTTTCCTTATGTCCCCAACTCTCAATACAATTCCTGACATATAGTAAACAATTACTTTTTTTTGGTGGATTTTCTAAAGCTAGAAAAAGTGAAGAGAATAATTTATCTGGAAACTACCAAGGTAGGTGATCCATATTGTAGATCCAGATTGTGAAGAGCTAAATGCTAGACAAAGGGGTTTTTATTTGAATGATGACATTTTCATTTCAGTCCTTCAATGCAACATTCAGCTTTAAAACATCATATTTCTGTACTCCCTATTTTTTTAACCTTATGTCATTCTTCATAATTAAATTTCTGGAAAATGCAGTCTATTAACAACTCAACTCTGACCATTTTACATACATAATTTTGTGCCATATCAAGGGGAAAAAAAACTATCATCATGAAAATGTCCAGTAATCACAGTATAGTGTTAAAAAGCCTTTCTCCCTTTGTTTATTTTTAAATTTCTTTATTGTACTAATACTATTAACCATTCGCTTTCTCATTCTGAACCCAATTCCAACTTTGTTTATCAGTTATTATGTTAATAGATTAAAATGAGCTTCCTTAGATCTTTTGGTAGTTCCTATTCAAATTTTTCCATTATCTATACCACATCATTATCTGGTAAAAGTGAACAACTCAGAATTAAGATTGTTGGAAGAAAAGAAAAATAAGTCACATTTTCTATTCTAGAGGAATCTGATTAACTCATCATGATTAATTTCCTCATATGAGTGAAATCTGTAAAACAGAATTGTAGAAAACTAGTCTTTCCACTTTTATTAGGAAGAACAATGTAAAGAGGTTAATGTTTTATCCAATAAAGCTTTTAACTTATGAAGAAATACAGAGAAAAAGATAAATAAAAAAGACAAAGATAGAATCTGACTTTCCCATTAGTCATATGAAAGTCAAAAACATATTTTTGATAGGTAGAAACTGACTTGTATCAGTTGAGAGAAACAAAAAATAAGATGAAAAAAGAGCTACTGTATTTTTTTTTATCAGTTCCCTTCATGTGGCATTTTTTTCTAACCTAGGTTTCCTTTTTGTTTTTATTCTTCCCTTTCATCTTTCTTTTATGCCTTCTTTCTCTCTTTGATATATTGCCATTAGAACAATAAACCCTTAATTTGAATTCATATGTTGCAAGTAGCATCCCTATTTACTAATAGAATATTCTACTTTACTAACAGAGTAACTAACACTAATACCTGAAGAAATGATTCAATTGAATATACTATGTACATTGAGTTCCTTTAAATCAATCTATCTTTGCCATTTACACACACACACACACACACACACACGCACACTACTATACTTGGAATTAAGATAGATTCAGAAGTGACTAAGTCTCATAAGAAGAATAAGCCCTCCTGTGTTCCAAAAGGTTAGAATTAACGCTCTACTTTTCATTAGCAGCTCGGTGATTTGGATTCTACAAAACATCATGAACTTGTTTGGTTACCCATTGGTAACCTTTTCCTTATTCCTCCTCAAATTCCTTTCAGTACTTATCTTGCACTATAAGCTTCTTGAAGACAGGGACTGTCTTTCTATTTCTTTAGTCCAAGGCCTGCCACATAGACACTTAATAAAAGTGTAATGTATTGAATTGTGTTGCATTTATAGTCCACAATAATATTCTGTTACATTGAAAAAACACAATTTGATTAACTTTTCAATCAATGGATGTTGGAATCCTTACTAACTGCTAACTAATTAGAGTTGATCTAATCTTACAAGAAGATGTTTTGGGCAGAACCTGAAACAAGGTACTAAGTAGAACTAAGTTCAATGAGTTCACACCTCCCTTGAAGCTCGTTGGGCCAGAGAGCACTATGGGAGAAAACCCATAATCCCTCTCTCTCGTATCCCACAATTCCTCCCTCTTGTATAAAAGAAACAGACACAGAGCACTTTGGGGGATTTTCACCGGAATGGCATGAAGACTGGAGCTGGCTGGAGGCTGAAGAAAGTAGAGGCAGAGGCTGAAGGACCAGACCTTTGGATTTAAAGACATTTGGAGAGAGCTCTTGGAACCAAGCAGAGAGATAGGCCTCTAAGCTAACCGGGCTATATTGGGATAATAAAAGATCTGAACTTTTATCACCTGGCTGCTTTTTGAGAAGAAAAAGATCACAACATTTGTGGAGGCTGAAGAAAGTAGAGGCAGAGGCTGAAGGACCAGACCTTTGGATTTAAAGACATTTGGAGAGAGCTCTTGGAACCAAGCAGAGAGATAGGCCTCTAAGCTAACCGGGCTATATTGGGATAATAAAAGATCTGAACTTTTATCACCTGGCTGCTTTTTGAGAAGAAAAAGATCACAACATTTTGGCGCCCAACGTGGGGCGCCAAAATGTGGTGAGCTTTTTCTTCTCAAAAACGCAGCCAGGTGATCAAAGTTCAGACCTTTTATTATCCCAATGTAGCCCGGTTAGCTTAGAGGCCTATCTCTCTGCTTGGTTCCAAGAGCTCTCTCCGAATGTCACCAAATCCAAAGGTCTGGTCCTTCAGCCTCTGCCTCTGCCTTCTTCAGCCTCCAGCCAGCTCCAACTCTTCATGTCATTCCGGTGAAATCTCGACTTGTAGAGTCTTCCTCTCTCCGAAGAACACTTCTGCCACCAGCCAGCCAAGTAGAAAATATTCTGCCTTGCCTCGGAGAGAGGGCTTCTGGCGTAACTCTACTGAAATCTGACCGAGAGCTTCTGTCTGTTTCTTTTATCCAAGAGGGAGGAATTGTGGGATACGAGAGAGAGGGATTATGGGTTTTCTCCCATAGTGCTCTCTGGCCAACGAGCTTCAAGGAGGTGTGAACTCATTGAACTTAGTTCTACTTAGTACCTTGTTTCAGGTTCTGCCCAAAACATCTTCTTGTAAGATTAGATCAACTCTAATTAGTTAGCAGTTAGTAAGGATTCCAACAAATGGACACCCATTTTATTTCCGATTTTGGTTTAAAATAGTACTGTTATACTTTTGGTTATGTCTCTTTCACTTATCTCCTTGAAATACAGATTGAGTAGTGGGATTTCAGGATCAACCTGCATAAATAATTTAGTAGCTTTTCATGCATAATTCCAAATAGTTCTAAAAATTATAATATGAATTTATAATTTCACCAATAATTTTTCTAGTAAATTTATTTATTTTTAATACATATTGCTCTATGAATCATGTTGGGAGAGAAAAATCAGAGCAAAAGGGAAAACCATAGGAGAGATAAAAAAATAGAAAAAGAATTGACCATATTGATCAAAAATCTTAAATAAAATATTAGCAAAGAGATTACAGATAATCACCCCCACCAAATATACCATGACCAAGTAGGATTTACACCAGGATTGCAGAGCTGATTTAATATTAGGAAAACTATTAGCATAATTAACCAAATTAACAAATTAACAAAAACCATATGATCATCTCAATAGATACCAAAAAAACATTTGATAAAATCCAACACCCATTCCTATTAAAAACACTAGAGAATATAGTAATAAATGGACTTTTCCTTAAAATAGTTAGTAGCATGTATTTAAAACCATCAGCAAGCATCATATGTAATGGGGATAAACTAGAACCATTCGCAATAAGATCAGGGTGAAACAAGGTTGCCCACTGTCACCATTGCTATTCAATAGTATTAGAAATGCTAGCTTTGTCAATAAGAGAAGATTAAAGGAATTAGAGTAGGTAATAAGGAAACCAAATTATCACTCTTTGCAGATGATATGATGGTATAATTAGAGAACCCCAATGAATCAACCAAAAAGCTATTAGAAATAATTCACAACTTTAGCAAAGTTGCAGGATACAAAATGAACCCACATAAATCATCAGCATTCTTATATAACACTAACATAATCCAAAAGCAAGAGACAAATAAAAAAGAAATTCCATTCAAAATAACTGTTGATAATATAAAATATTTGGGAATTTATCTACCAAGGGAAAGTCCAAAACTATATAAGCAAACTTACAAAACACTATCCACACAAATTAAATCAGATCTAAGCAATTGGAAAAATATCAAGTGCTTGTGGAGAGATCGAGCAAATATAATAAAGATGACAATACTCCCTAAACTAATCTATTTATTTAGTGCTATACCAATCAAACTCCCAAAAAACTATTTTACTGAAGTAGAAAAAATAACAACAAAATTCATCTGAAAGAACAAAAGGTCAAGAATTTCAAAGGAATTAATGAAGAGAAGAGCAAATGAAGGTGTTCTGGCTATACCAGATCTAAAACTATATTATAAAGCATCAGTCATCAAAACCATTTGGTACTGACTAAGAAATAGAGGAGTTGATTAGTGAAATGGGTTGATGTTGGAATCTTTACAAACTGCTAACTAAAATTTAGAATTTAGAAGTTCTCTAGGGTTACCTGTGGACTTCCAGGTCCTATTTTTGATTGAAATTCAAAGACAGATAACCTTTTAACTATGTTAGCCAGTACGCCTTTATTTCAGGAGGCCCAGGAATCCCATTCTAAATACCATCAGGCTGCTCAAGCTTTGCGTTTACAATTTGGGAGAACAAAAGAGGAAGCTAGGAGCATAGTAAAAAGCTGTACAGCTTGCCTTCCTTTCCACGCTCCTACACTGCCTCCAGGGAAGAACCCTCGTGGTTTGAGACCCAATGAAATCTGGCAAATGGATGTGACCCATTATAAATCTTTTGGTCATCTGTCTTTTATCCACGTTGTAGTAGGATTCACTTTTGCAATACCAGCAGCAAAAGAGACAGCCCGAGTGGTCACTGAATTCCTCATTCAAGCATTCACAATTATGGGTGTGCCACAAGAAATAAAAACAGATAATGGACCGACATATACCTCCAAACATTTTGAACACTTTTGTGCACAGTATAAGATTTTACACACTACTTGCATACCCTTTAATCTTCAAGGTCAGGCAATCATAGAAAGAAGAAACAGGGACATTAAGACACTCCTCCAAAAACAAAAGAAAGGGGGAGCCATGGGTAACCCTAGAGAACTTCTAAATTTAGTTCTCTATACCATTAATTTTTTAATGTTTGATAAAGATGCACTGGCTCCAGCAAACAGGTTTTATAACTCATCAGAAGAGCAGTGTCCAGTGCAAGCAGCTCCACTATCTTTAGATAATCTCCAGGTGATGTGGAGAGATTCAGAAAGTGGTGAATGGAAGGGACCAGATAGGATAACTGCTTGGGGGAGAGGGTTTGCTTGCATCTCTACATGTGGAGAAGGAATCAGATGGGTGCCAGCAAGCCGCATTTGCCTTGTCCATCGCAGAGAGATGGAGCAGACCCTTGAAACAAAGGAGAAGACCCAAGAAATATCGGGTAGTTCTGTTGTTGACAGTGCTCACCATTGAAACAGCATGACTAACAATGAGACTGTTAAAAGGACTTTTAAAAACTTTAGGAATCATTGGATTTCCTAACACAAGATGAGACTGTTTTAGTTCTTGAAAAAAACCAGCAAGAATCATTGGATTCCTTAAGAGGAAAAATTGTTGATGAGACTTTTTGCAGTACTTCAGAGGTCACAGGAATTATTAGATTCCTGGCACATGAACTAATGGACAATGGAGTCCTTATGGACTATTTCTAGGACTTATGGACATGTGTAAATTTTCAGGTTGATTCATGTTATTTGTTACATTACTACTAGCCTGTGTTATATTGCTATGTGCTTATGTAAATTATGTATAATGTCTCCCATATTGATGGATTTATGTATACCATATGTATCTGTTTCAAAGTTCTGGCCCATATTGATGGATTTATGCATACCTGTTTCAAGTGAGCCCCTTCAGAAACCCGCTAATCTGATTTGACTTCCTATTTCCTTTGGTGTTTTCCTCTCCCTTCCTGAGGTGTCAGGGAAGGCCTGATCACCTTTTGTTGGGGCTTCTCACATCCTTGAGAAGTCAGGGAGGTCATGACCATCCTATGTTCTAAAACAAAAGAAAGGGGGAAATGTTGGAATCTTTACAAACTGCTTACTCATTAGAGTTGATAGATTATTGATCTGATCTTATAAGAAGATATTTTGGGCCAGAACCTGAAACAAGGTACTAAGTAGAACTAATTAATACAATGCTTGTGTTTGCACTTTTACTCATTGGAGTTCACACGTTTGGGAAATTTCAGGGTTTAGTATGAGATATCTGAATTCACACCTCTCTTGAAGCTCTTAGGGCCAGAGAGCACTATGGGAGAAAACCCATAATCCCCCTCTCTCGTATCCCACAATTCCTCTCTCTCGTATAAAAGAAACAGACAGAGGCTCTCAGACAGATTTCAGCTGAATTATGCCAGAAGCCTTCTCTCCAAGGCAAGAGAGATCTATTCAAGAATATTTTTCCACTTGGCTGACTGGTAGCGGAAGAAGAGTTTTCAGAGGAAGAAGCTACGAGTTGAGAGTTCAGTGAAGATTGAGAAGGCTCTCTCAGAGGCAAGACCGATTCAACTTGGTGCAGGCTCTGGAGACTGAAGAAAGCAGAGGCAGAGGCTGAAGGACAAAACCTTTGGATTTGGAGACATTTGGAGGGAGCTCTTGGAACCAAGCAAAGAGAGAGACCTCAAGTAACCAGGCTACTTTGGAAGGAGAAAATAAACGTTTGTATTTTTACCAGCTGGCTACATTTGGGTGATTATTACTTTCAACTGCAACTAAGACTGCTTCAAGAAAACCTCCCCTGAGAAACCTGCTCTCTCCCCCAGAGAGAACTATTCTACTTATTTTAAAAGAAGAACAAGAATCACCACAGGTTAAATTCACAGAACAAAGTAGCTGATGACTGTTGGAATCTTTACAAACTGTTAACTCATTAGAGTTGATAGATTATTGATCTGATCTTACAAGAAGATGTTTTGGGCCAGAACCTGAAACAAGGTACTAAGTAGAACTAATTGATACAATGCTTGTGTTCACACCTTTACTCACTGGAGTTCACAAGTATGAGAGATTCACAAAGTTAACTGTGCAACTTTGTGAATTCACACCTCCCTTGAAGCTCTTAGGGCCAGAGAGCACTGTGGGAGAAAACCCATAATCCCTCTCTCTCGTATCCTACAATTCCTCTCTCTCATATCCCACAATTCCTCTCTGTCGTATCCCACAATTCCTCTCTCTCCTTGGTTCCAAGGGCTCTTGCAGATTGTCCTTTGCTTCTGCCTCTGCTCTCTTCAGCTCCCAGATCAGCTCCACTCTTCATGTAATTCTGCTGAAATCTGTCTGAGAGCCTCTATTTCTTTTATATGAGAGAGAAGAATTGTGGGATATGAGAGAGAAGGATTATGGGTTTTCTCCTACAGTGCTCTCTGGCCCTAAGAGCTTCAAGGGAGGTGTGAATTCACAAAGTTACACAATTAACTTTGTGAATCTCTCATACTTGTGAATTCCAATGAGTAAAGGTGTGAACACAACCATTGTATCAATTAGTTCTACTTAGTACCTTGTTTCAGGTTCTGGCCCAAAACATCTTCTTGTAAGATCAGATCAATAATCTATCAACTCTAATGAGTTAGCAGTTTGTAAAGATTCCAACAGATGACTATAATAACTTAGAAAAAGATCCCACCTTTTGGGATAAGAATTTACTATTTGACAAAAACTGCTGAGAAACTTGGAAACTAGTATGGCAGAAAGTAGGCATAGACCCACACCTAATACCGTATACCAAGATAAGGTCGAAATGAAGTTATATTCTAGAAATAAAGAATAATAGTATAAACAAATCAGAAGAACATAGGATAGTTTACCTCTCAGATTTGTGGAAAAGGAAGGAATTTGTGACCAAAGAAGAACTAGAGTTCATTATCAATCATAAAATAGATAATTTTGATTATATGAAGTTGAAAAGTTTTCATACAAACAAAACTAATGCAGACACAAGATTAGAAGGGAAGCAATAAACTGGTAAAACATTTTTCCATCCAAAGATCTGATAAAGACCTCATTTCTAAAATATATATAGAATTGATTCAAATTTAAAATATATATAGAATTATTTCAAATTTATAATAGTTCAAGCCATTCTACAATTGCTAAATGGTCAAAGAATATAAACAGATAATTTTCAGATGAAGAAATGAAAACTATTGGTAGCCAGATGAAAAGGTGTTCCAAATCACTATTGATCAAATTAAGACAACTCTGAGATACCACTACACACCTGTCAGATTGGCTAAAATGACAGGAAAAGGTAATGATGAATGTTAGAGGGAGTGTTGGAAAACTGGGAACTGATACATTGTTGGTGGAACTGTGAACAGATCAAATCATTCTAGAGGCAGTTTGTAAAATGCTGAGGATTTGTATGGGTTTATTTCATATCTGCAGTTTTGCTAAAGCTGTTAAATTTCTCCAGTAGGTTTTATGTTCATTTTCTAGGATTCTCTATCATTATATCGTCAGTGAAGATAATTTTATATCCCATTGCCTATTCTAATTCCTTTAATTACTTTTTCTTTTCTAATTTTTTTAAGTCAACATTTCTAGTATAATGCTGAATAATAGTGGTGATAATGGGAATCCATATTTCACCCCTGATCTTATTGAGAATGTATCCAGCTTCTTTTCATTAAAAATAATGTTTGCTTTTCAGTTTAGATAGATGCTGTTTATTATTTTAGGAAGAGTTCTCTTTATCCTTATGCTTTCTAGTGTTTTTAATAGAAATGGGTGTTACATTTTGCCAAAAGCTTTTTCTGTGTCTATTTAGGTTATCATATGATTTCTATTGGTTTTGTTATTGATAAGGTTGATTATGGTAATAATTTTTCTGATATCTAAACAGTCCTACATTCCTGATACAAATCCCACTTGGTCATAGTATATTATCCTTTTGATAAGTTACTTTAATCTCTTTGCTAATATTTCATGGAAATTTTTGTATCAATATTCATTAAAGAAATTGTTCTGTAATTTTCTTTCTCTGTTTTGGCTCTTCCTGGTTTAGGTATCAGTGCCATATCTGTGTCATAAAAGAAATCTAGCAGGACTCCTTTATTTTTCCAAAATTACATAGAATTGGAATTATTTTTTTTTTAATGTTTGGAAGAATTCACTTGAGAATTCATGTGACACTGAAGATTTTTTTTTTTTGGGCGGGGGATGTTCATTAATGTATTGTTCAATTTCTTTTTCTAAAATGCAAGAACTTAAGTAATTCATTTCCTATTCTGCTAATCTGGGCAATTTATATTTTTGTAAATACTCATCCAATTCAGTTATATTATCATGCTTGCTGTCATGCAGTTGGGCAAAATAGCTCCTAATTATTGTTTAAATTTCTTTTCATTGTGGTAAGTTCATTATTATTTTTTTTGATGCTGGTGATTTTTTCTTTCCTTTTTTTCTGATCAAATTAATTAAAGATTTATCTATTTTGTTTTTTTTTTATTAACCAACTCAGTTTTATTTATTAATTCAATAGTTTTCTTACTTTCTATTTTATTAATCTCTCATTTGAGTTTCAGAATTTCTAATTTGCTTTTTAGTTGAGGTTTTTAACATTTTTCTTTTTCTACCTTTATTAGTTGCATGCTCAATTCATTGATCTCCTTTGTCTATTTTATCATGCAGCTATTTAAAAACATAGAATTTCCTAAGATTGTCTTTTTCTTGTATGAAATTATGATTGTTTCTGTGATTGTTATTTTATCCACTTCTTCTTTTGAATTAGAATATTTAATTTCCAAATGTTTTTATTTATCTTTCCCTGGCCCTTTATTGAATATAATTTTGATTGCATTGTGGTCTGAAAAGGATTCATTTACTATTTCCATCTTTCTGGACTGATTGTGAGGATTTTATGCCCTTATGCATGGTCAAATTTTGTGCAGGTACCATGAGAAAAAGATTCTTTTCTGTTCCTATTCAATTTTCTCCAGAAGTTTATCTTATCTATGTTTTCCAGGATCCTATTAAACTCTCCAGTTTATTTCTTGTTTATTTTGTGGTCAGATTTGTCTGATTCCAAAAGGGGATATTTGAGGTCCCCTACATAGCTTTGCTAGTGATTTCTTCCTGTAACACTTTTAAAATTTTCTCCAGAAATTTGCCAACTCTACCATTTGGTGCATACAGATTTAGCATAATTACTACTTCATTATTTACAGTACTCTTTATCAAGATGTTCTTTCATATCTTATCTCTTAATAAAATCTAATTTATTTGGCTTTATCTTTTTTTACTTTGACTGAAGCACAATAAGTTCTGTTCCAGCCTTTTTTCTTTCTCTATATGTGTCTCTTTGCATTAAATAGCTTTCTTGTAAACAACATATTTTAGTACTCTTTTTTAATCCATTCTGCTATTCATTTCTGTTTTGTAGAAGAGTTCATTCAGTTCACATTCACAGTTATTTTTGACAGCCCTGTATTTCCCTTCATCCTATTTTCCCCTGTATGTACTTTTATTTACTCATTCCACTGTGTCCTTTGTTGTATTTTTTTTTACCCACCCCATTCACTATCTTATCTTGTCTTTCCCCTTTCTTTTAGTAGGGTTTTTTAAACTTACACCATCTAGTACCTTATCTTCTTTCACCCCTTCCCCTCTTTTCTTACCTTTTCTCCTGGTGTTTTTGTTCTTCCTTCTCTACTATCCTTTCTTTTTCTTTTCATCTTTCTCCTTATACTTCTTCACTGAGTTAGATAAATTTCTATACCCAACTAAATGACTAAGTTATTCCCTCTTAGAATTAAAACTGATGAGATAGAGCTTCAAACAATGCTCATCCCCATTCCTTCTTTCCATCTATTACATGAGGGATGTAGAAGACCCTTACCCAAAATGAATACTCAGAGATTATTCAGTAGAAAGCAGAACAGTTGTATATTAAAACCTCTGGAGGATCAGCTGTCCCATCAAGAGATAAGAAAGAGAAAGCTGGTGGTAGGAGGGCTAAAGAAGTAGTAAAGATACATAGCTTTTATACAAGAGATTACATCACAAGTAAGAGAGCATTGAGAAAGGGAGGGGGAGACAACTAATTGCTTGTTGCTATTTGGAGAGATTGGAATGGAAGGTTTCTGTTTCCCTGAAATCACCTGATTTCTAGGAAACAGAAAAATCAGGCTTTCAGGCTTAATCAAGCAGATAGTAGTCAAACTAAATATTGATAAATGCCATCAGCTCAGGTTAAATAAATATGTTTATAGCTGGCCAAGGCTCAAGTAAATATGGGCCTGCACATATTATACAAGTCATAGAGTAAACACAGAAATAATGAAAATAAAATACAGAAAAAGAATTCTTACATTCCTGTAAGTTCTTCACTTTCTCTCTCTATTCCATACAATTATAATAGATCTTTTGCACCTCTTCATGTGAACTAATTGTCCCATTATATTCCATTTCCTCGTTTTTTAAATTACGACCTCTTCCCATTCCTAATGTCTTTTTCTTGGATATCATCCCATCAAGTCCTTTCAAATTACCCCCTCAGTCCAAGTGATTCCCACCTCTGTCTGCCCCTGTGACATAATGAGTTGTCAAGAGTTACAGATATCATTTTCCCATCGAAGATTGTAAACAATTTAATGTTTAAATTTATTTATATATATATATATATATATATATATATATATATATATATATATATATATATATATATATATATTTCCCCTGTTTACCTTTCTGTGTTTCTCTTGAGTCTTATGTTTTATAGATTAAAATTTCTGTTTAGTTCTAGGTTGTTGTTTTTTTTTTTTTTCAATAGAAATGGCTGAAATTCTCTTATTTATTACTTCATTCCTTTTCTTAAAAGATGATGTTGAGTCTCATTGGGTAATTAATTCTTGGTTGTAACCCTGGGTCCTTTGCCTTCCAGAATATGATATTTCAGGTTGTTATGGGTCAGAACTCTGAAACAAGTATTCTTACAAAATGTTAAGTCAGTGGAATTGATGATCCAATGGTTATCTAGTTTAGCATAGTGACTAATAGTTCTTTAATTCAGTACATGTACTTAGTACTTAATACAGTTCCACAAGATTCACACCTGTGATAATAGAGTATATAACAGCCAGCAAGGACTGGATGAAATTCATTCCATCTTTGGTCAGGCTCTTGGTGGCTCTCCTGGAGGACTGAGAGACTCAAAGATAGAGCCAGACAAGACAAGTGGACTGGAGGCGGGAGCTCAAACTCTAGGACTCAGAGAGATTCATTCCATCTTCATCAGCCTCATCGTGGCTGGCCTGGCCTCCTGCACTTCCCCCACTGAGACCAAGGCCCATTTGAAAAGCTATACAGAAAGCTGTCCAGCCCCAGGCAAGGAAACTAGATTGTGAAGAAGATAATAAAGGATTAAGACTTTAACACCTGGCTATTCTTGTGATGACTCTGCTGAAAGGAATCCTGCTCAGAGACCTCCAGAAAACCAAATAAGAACATTATTCCAGGCCCTTTGACTCTTTATTGTAGAAGCTGTCAGATCCTGAGTATTCATTTGAATTGTTTTTGAATGGCAGCTTGCTGTATTTTTCCCTTGATTGTAGTTCTGGAGTTTTGCTTGTTTGACCTCTTTCCAAAAGTGATTCATGATTTTTTTCAATGAATAGCTCCTTGGTTTCCAGAATATAGGGGCAGTTTTCCTTAATGATCTCTTGTAGAATGGTATTTAGGCTCTTTTTTGGTTATAGCCTACAGATATGATAATAATTTTTAACTCGTCTCTTCTGGATCTATTTTCCAAGTTGGCTGTTGTTCCAATGAGGTATTTCACATTTTCTTCCATTTTTTCCTATTCTTTTTAGTTTGTTTGACTGATTCTCACTGTCTCACAGAGTCATTACTTTTCATTTGTCCTGTTTCAGTTTTTAAGGTGTGATTTTCTTCAATTATCTTTTGTATCTCTATTTCCTTCTGGTTAATTCTACTTTTAAGGCATTGTTTTCTTCTGACAATTTTTTCTCTTCCTTTTCCAATCTGTTGACTCTCATGTATTCCTCACATTTTTCTTCTACCTCATCTATTTGCCTTTTAAAATCTTTTATGAACAATTCTTAGAAGCCTCTTCAGGCTTGAGATCAATTTATATCACTCTTTGAGATTTCTTCTGTGGACATTCTTTTCTTGTCTCAGTTTGTGTTTTGATCTGTCCTATCACTATAGTAGCTTTCTCTGATTAAGGCTCTTTTCTGTTTCTTGATCTTTTAATTTTTTTAGCATTTCTTTTTTTTTTTTTTAACTTTTATCATTGAGCTCTGCTCCTTGGGTAAAAGGAGCACTACCCCAGCTTCTTATGCAATTCTACTCCTTGGCTTTGAGCACAAGGGCTCCTTGTGTTTGTAACAGGTATCTTTGCTTACTATGTTCAGGAAACTGCCTAGATTCCAGAGTTTTCCTTCTAAGGTGAGGCTAGATGCTGCCCTACTGATTTGCTCCTCCCCTGAGCCAGGTTGAGGATCTTAGTTGCTTTCCTGTGGCAAGACCCTCTCACCAGCTTTCCCAGAGTCTGTCTGAGCTGGTCTGAGCACTCTTTTCACCCCCATAAGACTGACCTTTCTTGAAATATTCCCAGTCTGTCTTGAGCTGGAGAGAGGTTTCATACAGGATTAATTTTATGTGTTGTTTTGTGAGAAAGAGGGAGAGTTTGAGCAGCTTCCTGACTTTACTCCACTATCTTGGCTCCACTCCTGGAAATGTTTCCTCCATCAAAAGTGTTTTAAATATTTCTGTTTTCTCATAGCTACCTAGACATTATTTTTACCTTTTCTAATCTTTAGTAATTTGATGTCTGTTAAGTGATATAATAATTATTTTAATTTGTCTTTCTCTTATACATGACTTGAAACATACTTTCATGTGGTGATTGATAGTTTGAATTTCTGCTTTTGAAAATTGCATACACGTTTGACTACTTATCTAGTAAATATTAGCTGTTAGATTTATGTACTTTCATAATGCGGAATATTGGAGGGGATGTGGGAAAACAGGGACACTAATACATTGTTGGTGGAATTGTGAACACATCCAGCCACTCTGGAGAGCAATTTGGAACTATGCTCTAAAAGTTATCAAACTGTGCATACCCTTTGATCCAGCAGTGTTTCTACTGGGCTTATACCCCCAAGAGATACTAAAGAAGGGAAAGGGACGTGTATTTGCCAAAATGTTTGTGGTTGCCCTGTTTGTAGTGGCTAGAAGCTGGAAAATGAATGGATGCCCATCAATTGGAGAATGGTTGAGTAAATTGTGGTATACGAACGTTATGGGATATTATTGTTCTGTAAGAAATGACCAGCCGGATGAATACAGATTGGACTGGTGAGACTTATATGAACTGATGCTAAGTGAAATGAGCAGAACCAGGAGATCATTATATACCTCAACAATGATACTGTTTGAGGATGTATTCTGATGGAAGTGGATTTCTTTGATAAAGAGAGCTAATTCAGTTTCAATTTATCAAGGATGGACAGAAGCAGCTACTCCTAAAGAAAGAACACTGGGAAATGAATACTAACTGCTTGCATTTTTGTTTTTCTTCCCGGGTTATTTATACCTTCTGAATCCAATTCTCCCTGTGCAACAAGAAAACTGTTCGTTCTGCACACATATATTGTATCTAGGATATACTTTAACCTATTTAACATGTAAAGGACTGCTTGCCATCTGGGGGAGGGGGTGTAAGGGGGGAGGGAAAAAATCGGAACAGAAGTGAGTGCAAGGGATAATGCTGTAAAAAATTACCCTCGCATGGGTTCTGTCAATAAAAAGTTATTAAAGATTTATGTACTTTCATATTTCTGATAGATTTTGGATGTTAGATTGTTAATTGAATGTTTTCATGCATTAGGTCTTTAACTTCAAATAATTGATACTATCTACTTCCTTTCCATAATTTCCTATATCACTTGTCTAAGTGTTCATTTTTACCCTAATTATGGTTGTCATATATATGACAATTTTTCTCTTTAATTGTTTTATGCCATAAATTTTATATTTATTTAATTTATCCATATGGAATTTGTTTTGTAAGACTTTGTTGAAAACAAGATACTAAAGCCAAGATAGTAGAGTAAAGGAAGGATCTCATCCAAACACTTCCCCAAGGCACTCCCAATTCCTTTGAATAATGACTTTGAACAAGTTTTGGAACATCAGAACAGTCAAGAAGATGAAGTGGAGCATTTTCTAGCCAAATCCAGCTTGAAAGGTCAGCAGAAGAGATCTGTAACATCAGGGTGCAGTCCTAGGTGCAGGCCACAATGCCAGCCCCAGGAAAATAAAGCAAGAGTGGGTCTGGGGACTTCTGAATCATCATTAGTACTGGTGACTATCTCTCAGCCCAGAAACATCAGAGAGGACTTGTGAGATCAGAAGAAAATGTCTTGAGTCCACAGTGTAGGAGTCTAGTGTGCAATCCCAGCACAGGCTGCTTCAACCCAAACCTGACCGCAGAACCCTTGCCTCAGCTACCAAAGCAGGACTTTGTTACTTTAGCACAGTAGGTATTACAGCTACAGGGAGACAGCAACCCTCCTAATTATTACAAGAAAGAAAGAAAAGAGGGCCTTGCTTAGGTCCCAAGAAGGACATCTGGGACAGCATCACCAAATCTCCGGTTTGACAGCATTTCCATATTTAGACAAGTCTTCAGATATATTCCTTCTCTGAGCCCATGTTCAAAGCCTTTCCAAAGCCTCTTTAGAACTTGTGCTCTGAGCTCATTGCCTTTGGAAGTCTGAGCCACCTTCACACCACAGATTTACCTTTCTCAGTTTTAATTTGAAAATTTGTTATTCTTATTTAGACATTGAGCATGTTATTAAAAGAGAAAAAAAAATACATTTGTTCCTTTAAAGGGAACCTATAAGAACTAAGCATACTTTCCTTAAATTCTCCCTTCTATTTCCCTTAAGGGAAAATTGCACCTTTATATAATGGATTTGTGTGTGTGTGTGTGTGTGTGTGTGTGTGTGTATGCATGTGTGTTTAGAATAGATATGTCAATGTTCCATTTTGCTTTCAAAATTATTGAATTTTACTTTTCTGCTTGATGGAGTCAACCCTTATGGTCAAATATTACACAATCGTATATTCATTTTCAGAGCTAGTATCATTTTAGACATAGACATTGTAACAAATCACTTCAAAACATGCATTAATAAATAGTACGGGGGATTCCATGCATATGTCACAATCCGCTTGTTTTTCAGTTGCCTGGTTTTATCACTTTTTAATGATTTGTCACGTGTTCTAAAAGACCACGCAATTAATCTTATGTGGGTTCACTAAATTAGCCTGTAAATAATGTAACAAATCATTAAATAGAAAAGCAAACTGAAAGCATTTAAAAATAAATCTATCATATTGCATTAAAAACCCTAAAGTGTGAATGGCAATGAAACAAGTACAACATGAGTGGGAAAGAGGGAATTGATGAGATTGTATGTGGTAGTCTATTTATTATGAGTGAAAAGGCAGTCAAGGTGTTTTTTTTTCTGAGTCATGGCTTCTAGTCCAATGGTTTTGATTCGTACAGAGGATTTGTTGCTAAAATGGCAGGGTAGTGTAGTGGCTATCATGATGAACTTGAGGGCATGAATTTGTGTTCATATTCAGCCCCTAAGTTTTTAGCTTTTTGCTTATAAGTAAGCCATTTCGTTTGAGGCTGTTTTCTCATCTATAACTTTTTTGAAGGTAGAATCACTGATATAGTGCCAACTTCAGAAAGTTATTACGAGATTAAGTCAAGTTCATATATTAAAAAGCAATAGCCTTAAAGACTAGTAAAAAAAAAATCAACAATTATTATTAAGTGATTTCCAGTAGTACTCTCCCAGATTGATAGGAAGTTTCTACTGTTCTATTCCGAGACTAATTTTATCCAAGACACTCTTCAGGTGCAGGAAACCTTTTCTCTGGGAATTTGAGAAGTCTAGCACAAATATTATGCCCCTAAATTGGCATTTATTGAGCAAATACTGACTGCTATCCTTTATAATGACAAAGTTTTTATCTGGAGTTCTTTTCATGGGATGTACTTATGACCTTCGTAGATAGATAACTAGAATTATGGAATTTTTTTAGCTTTTTAACAAGAACCCATGGTACATCTAATCCCATATTCTTTTCTCAATGAATGGTATTCAGGGGATGTTGTAGAAACATATGGTTATCTTTCAGCTTTAACTACTCTCTCTAGTTTCAGACACATTTATAACAGCATATTGAGCATTTTAAAGTACATGACCTGGTTTCACAAACATAAATATAAGTTTTGGAGATTGGAAAAGATGAAAGTTTATTTGTTTTATGAGAAATGGATGTGTCAGCTGGTGTGTGATGTCAGGAAGGAGTAGAGCTTCTACACAGTGAGGTTTCTATAGTTCCATTCTGATTGCTCTTCCCTATGCAAATCAGGGACACCTTATTTAAGAGGAAAAAGTACATAGCAATATGGTATTACTGGTGCCTTCCTTCTCTGGGCAAAACCCTGATGCCCACAATTTAGTGGTTACTGTACTTGGTATTACTTCAAATTTAATTAATCAAAAATAGAATTATTCACATTCTCTCTCCTTGCTTTCACTCTTCTCTCTACTGTATTGTTTGTAAATAGCACCACTACTTATCCAGTTGAGAATGCTAAATGCTTTTAATCTCCCTTCTTTCTGATTTCAAATTAGCTAGAGAATTTCATAAATTCTTCTTTTATAAAATTTCTTATAACTATCACCTCATTTATTCTTTCTATTTTGGTTTACAACTTTATGATGACCAACCGGAACTGAAATTTTCTAACTGCTCATTTCACTTTCATTCTCTTGTTTCTCTAATCCACTCTTCACAATATTGCTAGATTAATTTTTCTCACTAATGGGTCTGATCTTTTACTCCTCTGCCAAGAAACTTCAGTAGTTCTCCATTAGGTAATCCCAGAAGTAAATACTTAACTTTTTACATGGAATTCAGGAATATTTATAATCTTGTCCCTTTGAATATTTTCAGATGTATTTCTTATTAGTATTCCCATTGAAATGCACCATATAGTGGAAAATCTGACTCTTTGTATTCTTTTGTCAACCCCCAAATTTTTTTCACTTTTTGCTTTTTCTCACACTGTAACATTATCTATGCCTGGAATATCTTCCCCAAATATAAATCTTTTAAACTTAATACAAAGGCTTCCTCATTCATGAATTTATTCTTGAATTTCCTCCTATATCTCTTTTGGGTATAATTTTTTTTATCTTCATACTTCACATGAAAGTATCTCTTGTTTGTTATTCTATAGTCCTTTTAACATTAAAATTATTATATAGTTATTGCATATTTGTGAAATATATTTTACCATACTGTAGATTATGAATTCCATGAGGACATAGATGTTCAAATTTCATATCCTTAGCAGCTTTAATAATGTTTAGACTTCTTAGTTTTTTAATCGAATTTAGTCATATTTTATATCATCCAGTACTTCAGATAAAATTTTCTAAGTCAAAAGTGGAATGATGAACTTTTTTTGGTGGAGTGGATGAATAACAGTCTCAATAGATTATGAACCTTCTTCCAAGCAATTAATTACCTTTATGCTTTCAACAATGAACACATTTAAATATTAAAAAAAAAAAAAACTAAAACACATCTATGCTTTGGGGTTTCCTGACTTTTAGATTAAATAGTTCCAAATTTATCAATCTACCTTTTTTTTATTTTCTAAAGAAAACATTTTATAATTATGCTTATTTCAACTAGAAATTATATATTTAATTACTAAATTCTGTACCATGTTTATCCTAAGTTAATACTTAGGTATTAACCAAACCAAAGGTATTTTTAAAATTACTTCTTATTAGGTCCAAATACTGACTGACTATACTTGATATTCTAATTCACAATAATTGATTGAAGGGACAACTCTAAAGAACTGAAGAACTAATTTCAGATATTATATTAGATTTTTCAAAGGTCCCATCACAGGTTACAAACCATTTACAAAGAATACAGAGATTGTGTCACCTTCTATAATGTGCTTCTCCTTTTTACATTTACTTTGTTTTTTTCACAGGTAGCAGTTTTAGGTCTGGAATAGAAAAACTTGGATCTGAATCCCTTTTAAGATACTTGCTAGGTATGTAACTCAGGGCAAATCACTTAACTGTGAAACTCATTTCCTTCTACTTCATATGTTTGTTGTGAGAATTAAATGAGGACTTCTAGAGGTGGAGCCAAGAGACTTCTGGAGGTGGACTCACAATGGTATCATAAAGCCATGAAGCTGCTCGAGCTCTCCCAGTTTCCCTCAAACACCCCATGAAACCAAGCCTCTGGACAGAGTCTGATGGAAGGAAATCCCTCTCCAGAACAAGATAGACGGAAAAAACTTCAATAAAGTCAGTGTCACTGGGGAGAAAAGGATATTCAGCCCAGGTCAGACAGACTCTGGGAAAGCTGGTGAGAGGGTCTTACTCACAGCAAAGCAGCAACTAAGACCCTCAGTCCTGGCTCAGCAGAGGAGCACAGCAGTGGGGCAGCCTCCAGTCCCAACTCAGGAGGAAAATGGGAAACCAGGCTGTGTCCTTCAGGACAGAGCAGGCAAAGCTACCCCTGCAAACACAAGGGGTTCTGTGCTTACAGCCAAGATCAGAGAAAAAAAGTATACATAATAGAAAAATAGAATAGAGGAAAATACAGAACTGGTTTAAAAAAACTGAATGTGAATAAAATTAACTCTCCCAAAAAATGGAAATGAATAGCAGAGTGGATTAAAAAACAGAATCCTAAAATATGTCATTTACAAGAAAAAAAATTGACATAGAGAGACACATACAGAGTAAAGGTAAAAGGCTGGAACAGAATTCATTGTATTTCAATTGAAGTAAAAAAAATGTTCAGATGAAGCAAAAAAAAAATAGATCTTATTAAAAAAAGATAAGGTAGGAAAGTACATTTTGATAAAGAGTACTGTAAACAGTGAAGTAGTATTGATGCTAAATATATATGCACCAAGTGGTAGAATAGAAAAATTTCTGCAGATTTTAAACCTGTTGCAAGAAGAAATAGACAACAAAACAATTCTAGTAGAGGACCTCAATCCTCCCCTCTCAGAATCAGACAATTCTAACAACAAAATAAACAAGAAAAAAACTAGGGAGGTTAATAGGATCATAGAAAACTTAGATATTATAGACCTCTGGAGAAAATTGAACAGGAACAGAAAAAATTACACCTTTTTCTTGGCAGTCCATAACACCTATACAAAAATTGTCCATGTCTAAGGGCATAAAAACCTCACAATCAATGTAGAAAGACAGGAATGCTAAAGGCTTCCTTTTCAGACCACAATGCAAGAAAAAATATATTCAATAAAGGGCCAGGGACAGATAGAATAAAAACAATTGGAAATTAAATAATCTAATCCTAAAGAATGAGTGGGTCAAATAAAAAAAAATCACAGAAACAATCCATAATTTCATCCAAGATAATGACAATAATGAGATAACATACCAAAGGTAGCCAAAGCAGGGCTTAGAGGATTTTTTTTTTTACTCTCTAAAGAGCTACATGAATAAAATAGAGAAAGAGGAGATCAATGAATTAGGCATGCAAGAAAAATAAAAAAATAAATAAAACCCCCAATTAAACACCAAGTTAAAAATTCTGATACTCAAAGGAGAGATTAATAAAATAGAAACTAAGAAAACTATTGGATTAATAAATAAAACTAAGAGTTGGTTTTATGAAAAACCAACAAAATAGATAAACCTTTGGTTAATTTGATCAGAAAAAATGAAAGAAAAAAACAGTCACAAACATCACAAATGAAAAGGGTTAACTTACCACCAATGAAAAAGAATTTAAAGAAATAATTAGGCATTATTTTGCCCAACTATATGGCAGCAAACTGTGCATACCCTTTGACCCAGAAATGCCATTACTGGGTCTGTATCCCTCTTAAAGAAGAGAAAAGAACCCACATGTGCAAAGATGTTTGTAGCAGCTATTTTTGTGGTAGCAAAGAATTGGAAAATGAGTAGATTCCCATTATTTGGGGAATAGTTGACCAAGACAATGGAATATTGTTGTATATAAATGTTTAACAAGTTGATTTTAGAAAGGCCTACAAAGATTTACATGAACTGATATACAGCAAAACAAGCTGAACCAGTAATATGTTGTACACAATAACAGCAAAAAAGTGTAATTATCAACCATCAAAGACTTGATTCTTCCCAGTGGTTCAGTGATCCAAAGCAATCCCAATAGTTTTTGAACAGAAAATGCCATCTGCATCCAGAAAAAGAACTAAGGAGACTGAATGTAAATCAACATGTACTATAGTCACTTCTTTTTTTCTGTTTTTTATACCTCCCATGGTTTTTCCCTTTTGCTCTGAATTTTCTTTATCAACATACTTCATAAAATAATATGTATTAAAAATGAATAAATTTACTAGGAAAAAATAATTAAATGAGATAAGCTTTGTAAGCCTTGAAACACTATATAAATTCAGAGTCTTTATATAAATTAAGTTCAAACTTTGAGATTTTCAAAAACAGAAGCAAAATATATATATATATATATATATAAAGAATATGGTTAACTCATGAATTCTTTTTTTTTTCTAATCAATTTGTAGTAGTTGAGAATGCCTCTCCATTTCTTAATGATAAAAGATGCTATTTGATCAGGTTATGACTAAAGCTTATATAAATTTCTTTTTATACTTAATGATTTTTACCTTGATTTGCATCACTCACAAAAAGCCAATTTGTTAAAACCTTCTAAGTCACATCAATATGTATAATTTGAATTTCAAATAAATTATTGCCAGTGAGGGGATTATATTTGTGATTATATTGATTTAGGAAAATAAGTTTTAGTACCCAAAGGATTTAGGGTGCCGAGTCATTGACAGTCCTCACTGTCATTACCACAGAGGAGACTTGTTCATTATCATAGAACTAGTAGCCTTGAACTTGAACTCAGATTTTCCTGATTCTAAGATCAGTCCTCAAATACCTTTACAAAATATTTCCATCTCAGGTAATGTGACTATGTAAATATTTTAATCTTTTACTTTAACAATTTTGAATATAAATGTATATAAATCTGATATTAATTGTGATTCACACAACTTTATTTATTAAGAAAACAGTTATTTACAGTTTTTTTACAAATCACCTGCATTCTAGAATTCTGATCTGGAAATATTTACATTTCATCTGAGATAGGGAGTCAGCTTTTAAAGCTCCTTGGACAAATACCTTCATATTCCATTCTCCTACTGGTTTAAAGAATTAATCCAATTGCAATCCATCCAATTCCAGATATTGCTGTCATTTTAAAATTAATTTATTTAATTTATTTATTACTTTATTTATTTAAAATTAAAATAAAAAGTATGAAAAAGTATAATCTAGTCAAAATGAAAATTAAATGTTATTTTTGTTTTCTTGGTTTTGACTGCGGTTTTCTAGGCGTTTTATTATTTTTTTTAATATAATTTTAAAAATTTGCTTTGAATGCATGGCACAATGAGGAAAAAGTAGACCTGAGTTCAAATCTTCATTCTACTACTTAATAACGTGACTTTGGCCTAGTTAGCTAACCTCTTTGTTCTTCACTGCAAAATAAGGTGTTTGAATTATATGAGTGTCATAGTAGTTTTTCATCAAGGAATCTGAGCTAGTAAATTGAGTTTGGAATAAACACTCCCTTCTTCCCCTTTTGTCCATACTTTTAAAACAATACACTTACCATCATCTAATTCTTTTCACTTTGTGCCCTAGAGTCCATGCTGGAGCACTGCAAGAAATAGTTAAACTTCCTAATTCTCAAAAGCTTGAAGTACTTCTAAAAACAACAGTCAGAATGGAAGGGAAAGAAAATTAACGGTTTCTGCTAATGACTCATATTAGGCCTCTTTGGTGGTCTAAAGAATGGATTACATCTTTTATTTTTTTTCTTTTTTCATTTCTTCCATCTGTCTGTCATATGACTGCTAGGGTGATTGCTAGTTTTGTTAAAAATGTCAGCCTTTTTTTGGGAATCTTTAAAAGTAAACACAGGAAAAGTGGTATATACCTGGCATTTAGATCAAATAAAACAAAGGTTGATGGAAATACATTTTGAGTTTGAAGAGGCTCCCCTGCTGATTTTGTTTATCAGAAAATGGCAAGTTTTTGTTCCTAATGGACTGAAATTTAAATAAAATCTGACCCTGGAAATAAAAGCAACCATTATGACAAAATAAAATTATATACTTAGGAGGAGAAATTGAATTAGAATGCTGGCTTTCTTTGGTAAAATTCTTTTACATAAGGAAATGAGCAAACAAGAGAGAAAGCTTCTGGCTGAAGTAAGCTTTTTAGAAATCAATAATTGGTTCTAATTTACTTTTAAAAACTTCACCACCGATTTTGTAGAAATTTTTGTATTATATGCATTTTGTTTAAACAAAAGTTATAACCAAAGCCCAAAAGTCCTAAAACTTTTCTATTTATGTATCTATTTTCTCCAACTTATTTTTATTAATGAGTTTGAATTTGTACAAACCAAGCTTAAATATCTTTATATTCTATAATATCAATATATAAAATCACAATGATGATGAAATTGTTAATAAAACAAAGGGAAATATTATTTACAATAACTCTTCTAAGCCTCTAGGAATAATTGTTCACAACCACTTTTGATTTAAGATCTGATGTAGGGAGAAAAAATTTTACAGTCATGCTTTCTTGGCAGATATGTTTGCCATACCAATTTCACCTCTTCTACCAAATGTGGGAACAACTCTACCAGAACTAGAGTAAAAACAATAACCACCACCACAACAATAATATTGTATATTTCTATTGCCCTTTATAATTTAAAGGATACTTTATATTTAAAATATTACTAATATTAAATAATTCATTTTGGTACTCCTTTTAGAAGTGAATGGGCTATAATATTTGAAAAGCTAATAAGTTTGAATCATTTGCTTCAGAAAGAAAAAGAATAATGAAATTTTGAAACAGGCAAGTACTAGAAAGACTTGGAAATATTATATGAGGAATAGATTGACATCTCTGCCATCTCTGGTCCCTGGTCTGAAATTGTGTTTTGCACTACAAATTTATTCTAGGGACCTTAGAATGCTTTCCCCATAGCAAACCAGAATGTGATGGAAAGCCAGTTCTTAGACAAAAGGAAATATAGATATCTACTAAGAGCTGAGGAGATTCACAGATTGAATGGTCTCCATGGCTCAGGTACTGATGGCTTAGAATGACTAAATAGCCATTGTTATCTCTTCTGGCCAGAAACTTTGAGAGTCTTGTATACTTAGAATGATAATTTTGTGATAGTAAATTCGGCCAATTTTTTGTCTCAATTCTTACCATATCCTTTGTCTTTGAATGGGTGTTGTCTCAGACAAATTGAGGCTTGGGAAAGACATAATTTAGAAAGGTCAAGGCCATCCAGATGGACTGCTAGCCCATCACCAGTCATATTGATTTCTTATCCTGTTACTACATGACTTCATGACTGGAGGAGAGAATGAAGTTGAGGACTTTGTGAAACTTTGCCTTACTTAAATCCAACTCACAGTCAAATCAAGCCTTTACCATAGTAATATGAAAAACATCCATAGATTTTGGAGATAAATCACATTAGGAAAGGAGGAGATAAGAAAATATAGTGGAACTACATTGAACTGGTAGTCATGAATCTGGGTTATAATCCTAAATCTTTCACTAATTAACAGAGGACCTAGAACAAATTTTCCAACCTTTTAGAGACTCTCTTTTATAATATTCAAAATTAGACTATTAATCTAAATGACTGATAAATCCTTTTGGATTCTGACTTGTGATTCTATAATTCCTTGTCAAATAACCTGGCACTGAAGTAAACATGGAGACTGCATTAAGGTTCAGAGAATTGGAATATGTTAGAGGCAGTAGGCTAACATGAAAAGATCATTGACTTTGGAGTGAGAGCACCTTGTTTGAATCCAATCTTCAAAATATATCTTCAAGTCATTAACTTCTCTGAGCCTCAGGTCAGTTGAGTTTGAAGAGTCCCCCTCTCTGACCAAAGTCGAAGGGCTGGAATCATGAAAAGTTTGCAAACCATGAAATGCTACATAAATGTATATACTTAAGTAATAGATTCTGAAAACATGAAAGTTAGGGAACAAGTTATAGAATTTTTACAATTAATATGTATGGATATCTGCCAAGTATAATCACTTTAAATGTATATATATATATATATATATATATATATATATATATATATGCATGTACATGTACATGCATACATACACACACACATACTCTCTTTTAGGTGGTACTAGTTTTAGTATATCTTTCAACTTTTCATTTTTTATGACTTGTTTGAGAGGATGTGATTAGTTAGGGAAAACTAAAAACTCATTTAGATTGATTGACTCCCAGAGTCATCTTTCATTGGATAAAACACGTGAATTTACTTCTTTGGGATTCCAGGAAGATGATTAACAGGTATATTTGGATTCTAGCCTACATCTTATTGGAAACTCCTCCTTATTTCCAATGAATCAAGCAATTAGCTCTCATAGGAATGTTCTAGGGATTCACCTAGAATTCTATTGCCACATGGTTAAGAAGGGGATCCTTTAAAAGGTGTGATTCTGACCTTAGGAAATGAGTTTAGGAAGTCTATGATTTTCCTTTTGTTTCTTGGGGAGAAGAGGAAAGGGAATTCTGAACAACTGGCAAGAAAGGTAGTAATCTTTCTTTCTATAGCTATGAGAGGCAATGTCAGAAAGAGAAAGAGTGAGCCCTGCAATTAAGATTTCAGTTCTAATATTATCTGGAAATATATATTGATTGTATAACTGCGGGCAAGTCACTTAACTTTTCCATCCATCTCCAGATAACTAAACAGGATTAAAAGTTGCAGAAAATATTCCTGAGTTTATAAAGGGCATCCCTAAAGAACATTTCCTTAAACCATTAAAATCATAGCCACATTGTATGTTTCCCCACTCTCCAAATTGCAATTTACATGATACCAGAGGAAATATAATGCACTCAAACTTAGTAAAGATGTTTATCTGATATTACTGTCCCAAAGCAGAACTTCAGAACTATAGCCCTTCTTCTTTATGCTATTATTTGTGTTCATCTAAATTTTTATCTTATTAATGTGTAATTGAATTATGAGATAACTAAGTTAAAATTTGCCCAGATACTTGCTAGATATGTGACTACCTAAACTTTCTAAGTCTCAGTTTCCTTACATATAATAACAGGATAATATGAAAACCTATTTTCCATGGTTGATGTGATGATAAAAGAAGAAAACAGAAAGTAAAGCTTAAAGAACTGTGTAAAGCATAATTGTTGTTGCTGCTGCTGTTATTATTGTTAAGATGATTACCATAAGAAATCAAATTTGCTAATGCCTGGAATATTTTCCAATGATATCTTGGAATGTTTCCAAAACATTTTCTAAAAAGCCTTCATTTTATCCATTCTGACACCAAATACTCCTTGTATATAGCAAGTTTAAATATCTTTATATTCTATGCTATTTCAAAAGCTATTTCAAAATTCTTTAAGATTGGCCATGATTCCCTTCATTATTCTTTCATGGTCCCAGACATGATTATATTCTGAGGGCCAACATTTTAAAGGACTACTCTTCTGTGGAGTTAACATTTTAAAATACCAACTGGAATATGCCTGTTAGGTTGAATAATTAGTCATGTAACTGTAATAATTACACATGTGTAGGCATATGCATATATATATGTGTATATGTGTGTAAGTATATATGTATATGGAGTATATTTTCCCCAGACAAAAATAAAGGGAAAAATTTCAGAACTGTAGCCCAGAGACTCTATCTTAGAATCTCTATAGGAATTTCCTACAGATGACAACTAATAGCCCAAAAAAAGTATATATATTAATTTATAACTGATGGTTTTCTTTTACTACATTTGTAATTTTTGTCTTTATTATATTAGGAGATATTTGACTATTTTTTCTTTGTCAGTTTTAAGGGGAATTATTTTTTTTTCCATCATGAAAATCTTATATCTTGAAAGTTCCTACATAGAAAATGGATGTAATTAAAATCTTGTGAAATAATCATTTTTTGTTGGTCAGAATTTTATATATGTGGGCTTTTAAAAAAATTTCTATTTTGTTTGTTTTGTTATTCTTTCTTTTTGAAGTGATCAGGGTTAAGTGATGCCTAGGATCATACAGTTAATAAGTATCAAATGTCTAAGCTGGATTTGAACTCAGTTCTTCCTGGCTCTAAGGCCGGTTTTATCTACTCTGCCACCTATCTCCCTTTTTTAATGTTTCTGAAGAAGGATATGATGATATATTAAAATTAGGAGCTGGAAACGTAAGGTTCTTGGTCCAATCAGATACTAATTTGTTTATTCTTGGTTAAGTCAATTTAAAAAAATATTTATCATTTTAAAAATGGTAAGGTTGCATCAGGTGAACTTGATATACTTCAAAAAGAAATAATCATAATTAAGACCATCATTAGAGGTAAATCAAGGACTCCTAAATATACTTGCTATTTATATTCATATACAATATACTCCTTGACTGTGCATATGCTAAAATTAGTTACAGAATATCAAGATAAATAGCAGCAAAAATAACAATTTCCCTAGCTATACAGGAACACAATTTCCCACAGTTTTCCATACCACCAATGGAAGGAGGATTATTTCTGCTTGCCAAATTTATACTTCTGAAGCTATGTCCCAACTACGACACATGCTTGTCTGTTATTATATTGCTTACTGCTCCCCTATTGAGCTGCTCATGTTGTTTGGCTACTTTCTAGCAGAAAGAATTATGGAGCAAATCCCTATTAACATGATAGTTGAACTAAATGGCCTTTGAGGTCTCCCAAATAAGAGATTTCTTGTTTCTGTGAAGTGACTAAATGATTATTATCTTTTGGTTGAGCAGTTGCTTAGGTACCTCCCTTTAATCTCTCTTTTTTCACTCCTATCAATCATTAACTGATTATTTACTGTAGCTTTGAAGGAGATACTGATTTTCATGGGATTAGAGATGCTTAGAATCTGTATAATGATCAAAATAGCATTTTATTTTCTGGGTATCTCTGTACTTTCTTCTCTAAATTTCCTCTCAAGATGTTTATGAAATAAATTTTACTCTAATACCCTATGGAAATACGAGCAGCAGTAGTAATTATTGCAATTTTTTTTTTTTTTGGAGAAAAAATATCTCTTGAAATTAGTAAAAACAAACAGGGTTAAGTGATTTGCTCAAGATCACTCAGCTAACAAGTATCTGAAGACAAATTTGAACTCAGCTTTTCTTGTCCCTAGGCATGATGCTCTGTACACTGCATCATCCATCTGCCTAAATTATTACACATAACTTTTTGTCAAATCAGATCACATCAAATACAACTTCCATTATTTGGCTTTTAAAGGCCTTTCCAGACATCATATTCTGGTCAATTTTCTTCCTTAACACAAATTCTATATTTCAGTCAAAATGGACTCTTCTGTTCTTCTAGTATCATGGGATATCCTCCAGTGCATAGAATGCTAGACCTCCTCAGTTGTGATTTTTAGAATATCAAGGTCTCTTAAAGGTTCAGTTCAGGTGTTACTTTTTGATATGACCTTTTCTGATGCCCCAATTTATTCATGTTCTCCCTCCTGTGAGATCACTTTGTAGATATTTATATTAAGTATCTGTGTATATGTTATTTTTTCCAGTAGAATATAAACTCTTTCCTCCCTTCTTCTCTTCTCTTTGTATCTACACAGTATAAAGAGACATTTAATAGATGCTTATTTTTTAAAAAATGAACTCTATCCTTTATTTTCCTTAACCTCAAAAAAGTGATAATTTCAGCCTTATGGATTCCTTAAGATGGTTTTCCATGTCCAAGTATAAAGTCTTTGTCATTGACATGCCCCAAATATGACTACAGAAAATATATTTTTGCCCTATAGAAAAATATGTGAGTGTTAATATAGCTGTAAGACTAATTACATTCATGGTCTTAAACTAATATTTTGTTCAGTTAGAATTCAATTTTTTAAAATGGTTTTTAATTCCATTTCAATAAGATTTACTCATATCTTCAGAAAGCATTACTTTAGCATATCCAAGGAACATTCTTACACTTAACTTTTAATGCTATTATTTGTAAAGATTTGAATAGTTCATATTTGTTACTATTAAAATTGAATGCCATCTATAGATTATTTTTCCTTCTCATATTGTACTAGATATTATATATTTGTCATGAATTCATGACAAGGCAATCATTAAGTTTGATTAATTCAAAGGATAAGAATAAGAATGGATCAGAGAGATCATTTCATGAAGCAAAAAAAAATGAAAGTTGATTAAATTTTCTATTTTTTAAGTAGATCTCAATATAACATGAAAAAAAAATGAGAGATTTTAACACTAGCATAGACATGGCCACAAAGGAGTTTAACATGAATCTAGGTTGTCATTTGAAAGTTCACTATTGTTAAATCCCATGACCTTTATGCAGTCTGACCATCCTCCTTGATCCCTGTATGGATTATGAGACTACTGATCACCTCCTCTTAGACATCCTTTGCATGCTTTTTATCTCCTACCTGTATTTACTTCTTCTCATGATTTTTGCATGATCATGATCTATCTCTTGCTCCAATTTGAGATATCTAGGAGATGTATAGAAGAATAATGCTGCTGAATCAGGACTGGAATTTGGAGATAAACTGAAATGCAGTATAATCAGAGAGTCATCCTCTTTGATGTCAAAACAGAATCCCAAGGAGCAAATGAGATTACTAAGATGAAGTCTATATCTAGAAACAGCTTAAAGGATATAATCTTTCTCCATATCGTCTAACACTCTTTAATAGATCCCCTTTTCTACTTTCATTAATTCCTATAGTTTTAGTTTTTATACTATGAAGGTCAAAATCAGTATATTTAGTTGCAATCTATTTCTTGAACCCCAATCCTACTATGGTAATTGCTTGTTTAACATATATTTGATATCCCCTGAGAATATGAAAAAATTTACCCTAATTTTACTTTTTGTCCAAATTTATCTATTTCTTTGAAAATATCACCATACTCTCTTAATCACTTATGGTCACAACCTGTATGTGATCCCCACATACAATCAATTGCAATGTGTTGAAAAGTTTATCTCTACAATATTTTGAACTGCCCCCTCTTCTCTCCATTCAAAGGCTCACTAACCTAATTCAGGCATTCATCTCCTCTCAACTGCTATTATATACATGTCTCTACATTGATCTTATTTAACTCAGTCTCTCCTATATACAATACAGCCTATAAGTAGTTTCACAAATAATAATCCTAAAGTCCATATCAAACTATATCATTACTCTGCTCAGATACCTTCAGTATACCTGTTAATATTGTTAGCATTTAATAGTTTCTTACAATATGCCAATCTAGCAACAAATATTTGTTAATGTCATATTACATAGCAGACACTGTGCTTTAAACACTGGGGTTAAAAAGAAAAGCAAAATAGCTCCTGACTTCGAGGAGTTCACATTAGTGTGTGTGTGTGTGTGTGTGTGTGTGTGTGTGTGTGTGTGTGTGTATGTGACAATCATGGTTAAGAGACCTGCACAGAGAATTGGGAGATAATTATATACCTCAACAATGATACTGTATGAGAATGAATTGTGATGGAAGTGGATTTCTTCCACAAAGAGAAGATGTAACTTCGTTCCAATTGATCAATGATAGACAGAAGCAGCTACACCCAGAGAACGAACACTGGGAAATGAATGTAAACTGTTTGCATTTTTGTTTTTCTTCCCAGGTTATTTTTACCTTCTGAATGCAATTCTTCCTGTGCAACAAGAGAGTGTTTGGTTCTACACATATATATTGTATCTAGGATATACTATAATATATTTAACATGTATAAGACTGCTTGCCATCCGGGGGAGGTGGTGGAGGGAGGGAAAGGAAAAGTCGGAACAGAAGTGAGTGCAAGGGATAATGTTGTAAAAAATTACCCAGGCATATGTTCTGTCAATTAAAAGTTATAATAATAAAAAGAAATATTGACCAAAGAGAGAGAGAGAGAGAGAGAGAAACCTGCAAAGAATCACACAATAAGTATTAAGTTTCTAAGTTCAAATTTGAACTTAGATCCTCCTGACTCCAGGAATAGTGCTCTCTCTATTGCACTCCTTTGATGTCTTCAGCTCAGGTTCTAATAGAGGAGACAACAAGTCAGCGATTTAGTGCATAGAAGGAATATAGAATAGATGGAAGACAGCTCTTCTATAGGAAAATGCAGCTTGCCTTGTTTTGTCAGTACCTATTTTGGTGCTTATTTGCCTTTGCAGCATTATTTACAAATTTATTTCAGTTAAACTAGAGCAATGTTATTCCCCAAATTCCACTCTCCATGTCTTTGTATAGATTCACTCTAATTAATGGGATGCATTCCTTTCTCATTTTGACTTACTAAAATGATAATTTTTGCATAAGACTCAGGTCATGATTTACTTATCTCATGAAGCCTACCCGGATTTTCTCTAGTTATTAGCATTATTTTATTCCTCATTTTTTTATATTTCACTGTGGATAATTATAGTATTTATTTCCTAGGGCTATTGTGTGGATAAAATTAGGTATTTTTTTTTTATTAAAGCTGCTTATTTTCCAAATACATTCACACTCACCTTTGCAAAATCTGGTTTTCCAAAATATTTTTCTTCTCCTTCCCTCTACCCCCTCCCCTAGATGACAAGTAATACAATATGTTAAACATGGGCAATTCTTTTATACATATATCCACAATTATCATGGTGGAGAAGAAAAGTCAGATCAAAAAGGAAAGAAATGAGAAAGAAACAAAATGCAAGCAACTAAGAATAAAAAGGTGAAAATACTATGTTGTGATCCCCACTCAGTCTCCATAATCCTGTCCCTTGATGCAGATGGCTCTCTTCAACTATTGGAACTGGCCTGAATCACCTCACTGTTGAAAAGAATCACTTCCATCACAACTGATCATCGTATGATCTTGCTATTACCATGTACAGCATTCCCCTGCTTCTATTTACTTCACTTAGCATCTGTTAATGTAAATCTCTCCAGGCCTCTCTGAAATCAGTATACTGATTTTTCTTATATAATATTCCACAATATTCATATATCATAACTTATTTATCCATTCTCCAACTGATGGGTATCCACTTAGCTTCCAGTTTCTTCAAACTACAAAAAAGCCTGCTACAAACATTTTTGTACACATAAGTAATTTTCACTTTTTTATTATCTCTTTGGGATACAAGCCCAGTAGAGACACAGCTGAAACAAAGGGTTTGCACAGTTTGATATCCCTATTTTGTGATCAATATGTTGATTTTTTTTATTATAGCTTTTTATTGACAAAACATATGCATGGGTAATTTTTCAACATAATTCCTTGCACTCACTTGGGCTCCAACTTTTCCCTTCCCTCCCTCCACGCTCTCCTCTCAATAGCAGGCAGTCTCATACATGTTAAACATGTTAAAGTATATCTTAAATACAATATATGTGTACAGCTCCGTATGGTTCTCTTATTGCACAAGAAAAATTGGATTCAGAAGGTAAAAATAACTTGGGAAGAAAAAGAAAAATGCAAATAATTCACACTCAATTCTCAGTGTTCCTTTTCTGGGTGTAGCTGATTCTGTCCATTATTAATCAATTGGAAATGAATTGGAGATTCCCATTGTCAAAGATATCCACTTCCATCAGAATATATTTTCGTATAGTATTGTTGTTGAAGTGTATAATGATCTCCTGGTTCTGCTCATTTCACTTAGCATCAGTTCATATAAATCTCTCAAGTCTCTCTGTATTCATACTGCTTGTCATTTCTTATAGAACAATAATATTCCATAACATTCATATACCACAGTTTATCCAACCATTCTCCAGTTGATGACATCCATTCAATTTCCATTTTCTAGCCACAACAAAAAGGGCTTCCATAAACATTTTTTGCACTTTCAGGTCCCTTTCCCTTCTTTAAGATCTCTTTGGGATATAAGCCCAGTGGTAACACTGCTGGATCAAAGGGTATACATAGTTTGATAACTTTTTGAGCATAGTTCCAAATTTTTCTCCAGAATGGTTGGATCCATTCACAACTCTACCAACAATGCATCAGTATCCCAGTTTTCCCACATCCCCTCCAACATTTGTCATTATCTTTTCCTGTCTTCTTAGCCAATCTGACAGGTGTGTAGTGGTATCTCAGAGTTGTAGTAATTTGCATTTCTCTGATCAATAGTAATTTGGAACACTCTTTCATGTGAGTAGAAATAGTTTCGATTTCATCATCTGAAAATTGTTCATATCCTTTTGTTGGAATTTTTAACAAATTGTTAAGTCACTAGAATTGATAGAAACAATAATTATCTAATTTATCATGGTTCAGTATGATTGATTTGATTCTACAAGGAGATGTTATGGGCCAGAAGAAACAAGGTACTAAGTGGAACTGAGAAACAATGCTTGTCTTCACACCTTTACTCATTGGAGTTCACACGTTTGGGAGATTTCAGGGTTTAGTATGAGATATCCGAATTCACACCTCCCTTGAAGCTCTCAGGGCCAGAGAGCACTCTGGGAGAAACCCATAATCCCACTCTCTCAGATCATATGTAAGAAACAGAGCCTCTTCTCAGGGAGTTCAGCTGAATTAGATCAGAGAGGAGCACTCTGGGAGACTAAGAGCCAGAAGCCCTCTCTCAGGGGCAAGACAGATTCACTTTTGTGCTGGTTGGAGGCTGAAGGAAGCAGAGGCAGAAGCAAAGGACTAAGCTGCAAGAGCTCTTAGAACCAAGCAAAGAGATAAGCCTCAACTAACTGGGCTATTTTGGAAGGAGAAAATAAATGTTTGTATTTTTACCAGCTGGCTGCATTTGGATGATTCACCAAGAAAACTAACTGGGCTATTTTGGAAGAAACAATAAAAGATCTGAACTTTTATCACCTGGCTGCATTTGGGTGATTATTGATTTTAACTGAAAATTAAGGCTGCCTCTAGAAAACCTCCCCAAGAAACCTGCTCCCAGAGAGAACCATTATATTTTAAAGCAGAAGAACATCACATGCTTTGATCATTTATCAATTAGAGAATGGCTTGATTTCTTATAAATTAGAGTCAATTGTCTATATATTCTAGAAATAAGGCCTTTATCAGAACCTTCAATGGTAAAAAATGTTTTCCCATTTTATTGCTTCCCTTTTAATCTTTTTTGTCTTAGTTTTGTTTGTACGAAAGCTTTTTAATTAGATATAATCAAAATTTTCAACTTTGTGATCAATAATGATCTCTAGTTCTTTGGTCACAAATATCTTCCTTCTCCACAAATCTGAGAGTAAATTATCCTATGTTCCTCTAATTTATTTATAATCTTGTTATTTATGCCTAAATCATGAACCCATTTTGATCTTATCTTGGTGTACAGTGTTAATTGTGGCTCCATACCTAGTTTCTGCCATACTAATTTCCAGTTTTCTCAGCAGTTTATGTCAAATAGTGAATTCTTATCCCAAAAGTTGGGATCTTTGGGTTTGTCAAACATTAGATTGCTATAGTTATTGACTATTTTGTCCTGTGAACCTAACCTATTCCAATGATCAACTAGTATATTTCTTAGCCAATACCAAATAGTTTTGGTGACTGCTGCTTTATAATATAGTTTTAGATCAGATACAGCTAGGCTGCCTTCATTTGATTTTGTTTTTCATTAGTTCTCTTGAAATTTTTAAACTTTAGTTCTTCCATATGAATTTTGTTGTTATTTTTTTCTATGTCATTAAAATAGTTCCTTGGGAAGTCTGATTGGTATAGCACTAGCTTATGTAGTATTGTCATCTTTATTATATTCGCTTAGCCTATCCATGAGCACTTAATATTTTTTCCAATTGTTTAAATCTGACTTTATTTGTGTGGAAAGTGTTTTGTAGTTTTGCTCATATAGTTCCTGACTTTCCTTTAGCAGATAGATTGCCAAATATTTTATGCTATTGACAATTATTTTAAATGGAATTTCTTTTTGTATCTCTTGCTGTTGGATTTTGTTGGTGATGTATAAAAATGCTGAGAATTTATGTGGATTTATTTTGTATCCTGCAACTTTGCTAAAGGTGTGGATTATTTCTAATAGTTTTTTTAGTAGAATCTCTGGGGTTCTCTAAGTATACCATTATATCATCTGCAAAGAGTGTTAATTTGGTTTTCTCATTACCTACTCTACTTCCAATAATCTCTTTCTCAACTCTTATGGCCAAAGCTAGCATTTCTAATACAATATTGAATAATAATGGTGATAGTGGCAATCTTGTTTCACTCCTAATATTACTGGGAATGGTTCCAGTTTATCCCAATTACTTTTAAATAGATGCTCCTGACTATTTTAAGGAAAAGTCCATTTATTCCTATACTCTCAAATGTTTTTGATAGGAATGGATGTTGGATTTTATCAAATGCTTTTTCTTCATCTATTGAGATGATGTTATGGTTTTTGTTAATTTGGTTATTGATATAGTCAATTATGCTAATACTTTTTTTCTAATATTGAACCAGCCCTGCATTCCTGGTATAAATCCTAGTTGGTCATGGTGTATTATCCTGGGGATGATTTTCTGTAATCTTTTTGCTAGTATTTTATTTAAGATTTTTGCATCAATATTCATTAGGGAGATTGGTCTATAATTTTCTTTCTCTGTTTTCAACCTACCTGGTTTAGGTATCAGTACCATGCCTGTGTCATAAAAGGAATTAGGTAGGACTCCTTCAATCACTATTTTTTCAAATAGTTTATATGGCATTGGAGTTAATTGTTCTTTAAATGTTTGGTAGAATTCACATGTAAATCCATCTGATCCTGGGGATTTTTCTTAGGGAGTTGATTAATAGCTTGTTCTGTTTCTTTTTCTAAAATGAGACTGTTTAACCAATTTATTTCTTCCTCTGTTAATCTGCGCAAGCTATATTTTTAAAGGTATTCTTCCATTTCATTTAAGTTATTGAATTTATTGGCATAGAGTTAGGTAAAGTAACTCCAAATTATTGCTCTAATTTCCTCTTCATTAGTGGTGAGTTCTCATTTTTCATTTTTAAGGCTAACAATTTGATTTTCCTCTTTCTTTTTTCTAATGAAATTTACTAAGGGTTTATCTATTTTGTTGTTTTTTTTTCATAAAACCAACTCAGTTTTGTTTATTACTTAAATCGTACTTTTACTTTCAATTTTATTAATCTCTCCTATTATATACAGAATATCAAGTTTAGTGTTTGAGTGGGGGGTTTTAATTGCTCTTTTTCTAGCTTTTTTAGTTGCAAGCCCAATTCATTAACCTTCTCTTTCTCTAATTTATGCAAGTAGGCCTCTGGAGATATAAAATTTCCCCCATTACCATTTTGGTTGCATCCCACACATTTTGAAATGATGTCTCATTATTGTCATTTTTGGGGGTGAAATTATTAATTATGTTTATGATTTACTGTTTTACCCAATCATTCTTTAGGATGGGATTATTTTTTTATTGAATGTAGTTTTCATTGCATCATGATCTGAAAAGGATGCATTTACTATTTCTGCCTTTCTGCGTTTAAATTTGAGGTTTTTATGTCTTAATATATGGTCAATTTTTGTATGGCTTCCATGAACGGCTGAAGAGAAAATGTACTCCTTTCTGTCTCTATTTAATTTTCTTCAAAGATCTATCATACCTTACTTTTCTAGTATTCTATTTACCTCTTTAATTTCTTTCTTATTTATTTTGTGGTTTGATTTATCTAGTTCTGAGAATGCAAGCTTGAGATCTACTATTATGGTTTTGCTATCTATTTCTTCTTGCAGTTCTCTTAATTTCTCCTTTAAGAATTTAGATGCTATATCACTTGGTGAATATATGTTTAATATTGATATTGCTTCATCATCTATGCTACCCTTTAGCAAGATGTAATGCCCTTCCTTATCTCTTTTTCAAGTAGATCAATTTTTGCTTTTGCTTGATCTGAGATCAGGATGGCAAACCCTGCTTGTTTTTACTTCACCTGAAGCATAGTAGATTCTGCTCCAGCCTTTTACTTTTACTCTCTATGTATCACCCTGCTTCAAGTGTGTTTCCTGTAAACAACATATTGTGGGATTCTGGCTTTTAATCCAGTCTGATATTTGCCTCTGCTTTATGGGGTAGTTTGCCCCATTCACATTTATGATTAAAATTACTAATTCCATATTTCCTGACATCTTGTTAACCCAACTCATGCTTTTCTCTTTTCCTTTTCCCTTACCTCCTTCCCCAGTATTAAACTTGTGAGCACCAGTTGCCTCACACAGACCTCCCTTTTTAGGATTCCTCCCCCCACCTTAGAATTCTTCTCTTTTTCTTACCCCCTTTTCCTCACAATTTCTGTATTTCCTTCTACTTAGCTTACTCCTTCCCTTTTCACTTTTCCCCTTCCACTTTTCAATAAGGTGGGAGAAGTTTCTCTGTAAATAGAATATGTCTAATATTTTTCTCTTTAAGCCAATTCTGATGAGAGTAAGATAGACACTATGTTCATCCCTCTCCCCTCTTTCCTTCAGATATAATAGACTTTCTTTGCCTCTTCTTGAGATATCAAGCACTAATTCCAAGGCGGTATCTTGAAAAAAGTAGCCTGAGGGCAAGGAAGAGCTTAGACAGATGCTTGTGTCCTCTCCACCATCTTGGCTCCCCCCCACCCCCACCCCCACCCCATATCCCTTTAAGCATAGTTCCAAATTGCTCTCCAGAATGGTTAGGTCAGTTCACAGGTCCACTAAAATGTATTAGTATGTCAGTTTTCCCACAACCCTCCAAAACTCATTATTTTTAACCTATTATCTTAGCCAATCTGAGAGATGTGCACTGGTACCTCAGAGTTGTCTTAATTTGCATTTATCTGATCAATAGTGATTTAGAGCATGTTTTTATATGACTAGAAATGGTTTTAATGTCTTCATCTGAAAATTGATTGTTTATATTCTTTGACCACTTATCAATTGGAGAATAGCTTTAATTCTTTTAAATTTGAGTCAAGACTCTATATATTTTAGAAATGAGACCTTTATCAGAACCCTTGGATGTAAACCCCACCCCCCTTATTGCTTCTCTTTTATTCTTGTCTGCCTTGGTTTTGTTCACACAAAACTTTTTAACTTAATGTAATCAAAATTATCCATTTTTTAAATTCCATAATGTACTTTAGTTCTTCTTTGGCCATAAATTTCTTCCTTCCCCATAGATCTGAGAGGTAAACAGCTTTGATCTTCCAATTTGCTTATAATATTATTCTTTTATATCTATATCATGAACCCATTTTTTAACCTTCTCTTGGTATAGGGTGTTAGGTGAGAATCAGTGTCTAATTTCTGATATACAAATTTCCAATTTTCCTAACAATTTTTGTCAAATGGTGAATTTTTATCCCAGAAACTGGGGTCTTTGAGTTTATCAAACACTAGGTTTTTATAGTCATTGAATATTGTATATTATGAATCTAACCTATTCCACTAATTGAGTCCTCTTATTTCTTAGCCATTTCCTTTGCCATTGGTTTTGATGAACAATGTTTTATAATATACTTTTAAGTCTGATATAGCTAGACCACCTTCATTTGTATTTTTTTTTCATTAATTCCCTTGAAATTCTTGACTTTTTGTTCTTCCAGAAGAATATTTTTATTATTTTTTTCTAACTTTATAAAATAATTTCTTGGAAGTTTAATTGGTATGTCACTGAATAAGTAGATTAATTTGGGTAGTATTATCATTTTTATTACATTAGGTTGGCCTATCATGAGCAGCTGATATTTTTCCAGTTGATTAGAACTGATTGTTTTTGTGTGGAAACTATTTTGTCATATAGATTCTGTCTTTACCTTGGCAGGTAGACTCCCAAATATTTTATGTTATCTACAGTTATTTTAAATGGAATTTCTCTTTTTATCCCTTGCTGCTGGATTTTGTTGGTAACATATAAAATGCTCATGATTTATGTGAATTTATTTTGTATCTTGCAATTTTGCTAAAGTTGTAAATTATTTCTAGTAGTTTTTTTTTTTTTAGTTGATTCTCTAGAATTCTGTAAGTATAGCATCATATCATCTGCAAAGAGTGAGAATTTGGTTTCCTCATTAACTATTCTAATTCCTTTAATTTCTTTTTCTTCTCTTATTGCTAAAGCTATGATTTCCAATACAATATAGAATAGTAATGGTGATGGTGGGTAGCCTTGTTTCACTCTTGACCTTATTGAGAATGATTCTAGTTTACCCCTATTACATATGATGCTTACTGATGGTTTTAGGGAGATACTATTGATCATTTTAAGGAAAATTCCATTTATTCTTATTCTCTGTTGTTACAGGAGCCAGACCAGCAGAATACATCCCTTAATGTGAGAGGATCATAATGCTACAAAGAAACTGAGAGGCAGTTGCATTCTCTTACCTTTCTCTTCTTCCCTCTTGCCTCTGATTTATTTCATTCCCAATTCACAAGCAATATCTACATCAGTAAAGGTTGAGTTGTAATTCCTTCAAGTGTGTTATGATTCACAGCTGTTGGGGCTTTTAGAGAATCAACATGGCCCTTCACATTTAGTCATGGTCCTTAGTGTTTTCAATAGGAATGAGTGTTAGATTTTCTCAAATCTATTGAGATTTTTCTGCATCTATTGAGATAATCATATGATTTTTGTTAATTTGGTTATTGATATAGTCAATTACTCTAATAGTTTTTCTAATATTGAACCAGCCTTGTATTCTTGATATAAATCCCACTTGGTCATTAAATGTCATTCTAGGGATTGAGGTAATATTTGGAAAACACTTTCTAAACCTTAAAGCCCTACACACATGCTAGGTATTATTATTATTATTATTGTTACTGTGAATATTGCACCTACTTGGTATAATGTGTACTTCTTTATGGCAAGAAATATTTGATTTTTGCTTTTGTATCCCAGGGGTAGTTGTTATAATAATGCTTCACACATAGAAGTTACATAAGAAATATTTGCTGATTTAAATTCTTATATTTTAAAATATTTTAATAAGCAGCTATATAACTGTAGAATTAAGTAAAGTAACTCAAATGCTAATTAATGACATAGTCAGTACTCAATATCTCCTACTATAAAGCAGTTGGCACTATAGAAAACAACTATCAAACACATGAATTCTCATATCAAAAGAGAAGTCATAGCAGCAAATAATACAAAATTGGAATAAGCATTGTATTAAGTTTAATCTATTTGGGATAACTAAAATAATCAGCAAATCATATGTAAAATTGCTTGCTGATAAGTGAAGTCAGAGGAGAGAGGGATACTTTTAACTGAGAAGTATTTTTGAAGGAGGTAAGATTGTTATTTGATATTGAAGGATAGTTAAACATTCCAGTCAAAAATGTATGTAATTGTAAAACAATGATATCTTATATTCCTCTTTTGCTTCTCTATCTAGCTATTGAAAAACTAAACGTATAGTATACCTAGATGTCATCAAGCCTTTTGAGTTTTACATGATACTCTTTTGAAAAACGTGAGAAGATATTAGCTGGATGTTGCACTTAGATGAATTAAGAATAACTAAATCAAAGAACATTATACACAAAGAATGGTGACATGTAAATAAACATGTTAACAAATAAAGCATATAAATAATATATAAATATATGTAAATATAAATATGCTAGTTCTGCTGTTCTATAATTCATTTGAGATTTTATAGTTGTTTGGAGATAACTATGGAATAGTTAAGGTGATCACTGTTTACTTTGGCATTTTTGGCTCCTGGAAATCCTTTCATTTTCTTCTTAAAATGTAAATATATAAATAATGGATTTATACAAGAATCTGTTTTTGGCTCATTCTAGTAAACAGCTTTATTTATATTGCTTTCTTAGAAAAAAAAAGACTTTGTTTATCGACTTTGTACATGGCATAAATATGAGTCATGATTAACATCTTGGATGTATTAAATAGACTCCAACAAGAGTCCAAAATGCTATAATAATAACCAAGCCTCATTTAATGAACATTAATAGTGATAAATGCAAAGTTTTATATTTTGGTTCTTAAAAAATAATAGTACAGGAGTAAGGAAATATAATTTTTATTCATATTTCATCAATATGAAAAGAAATCGATAATTTCAATAGATTGCATTATTAGCTAACATGGTTAATACAAGTAATGCTTAAGTAACAACAAAATAATGATCCAATTAAGAAAAATGCTAACTGATCTACATTCTACAATGTTTAATTTTTAAGAAGGACACTGGCAAACTGGATAATGATTCCAGCAAAAGGAAGAGTAGTAAAGAAAATGCATCAAATGTAAGAATGTAGTCTAGAAAAGAGAAGAATGATGGTGACATTTGGAACTGAAATAGTAAAAGAAGAACATGATCATTCTATTCAAGGTTTTGAAATTGTTATTTTGAGAAGTGACTAGATTTATCTTAGTCTGTCTCAGACAAAAAAAATTCAGATCAATGAATAGACCCTGAAAACTTGTAGAATGTAAGAAAATACTTCCTAATAATTACAATTAACATGGTAAGGTAGAAAAAAGCATTGACTCTGGTATAAGAAAACATTGATACAAATCAGCACAATTACATGAAGATGAAAAGCATGGAAAAATGTACATTTCAGACATGGATAATGCAAGAGTTTATGGTCAAACAAAATTGATTTCAACAGAAAATAAAAAAAATATGTTTGATTACATGAAATCAGAAAACTTTTGCATGAATAAATGTAACACAATTGTAAAAAGAAAGTAAACTGAAAACTGGGATAAATTTTAGAGAAAGTTTCTCTGATAAAAGTTTCATTTCTGAAATACATAGGGAACTGAGCCAACATTTATATTTAAAAATCCCCAGTTGATAAACAGCCAAAGGATAATTTTTAGAAGAAAAAGATATCAAAGCTATCAATAGTCACATGAAAAATGGTCTAAATTGTTGGAATCTTTACAAACTGCTAACTCATTAAAGTTGATAGATTATTGATCTGATCTTACAAGAAGATATTTTGGGCCAGAACCAGAAACAAGGTACTAAGTAGAACTAATTAGTACAATGCTTGTGTTTACACCTTTACTCATCGGAGTTCACAAGTATGCCAGATTCACAAAGTAAACTTTGTAACTTTGTGAATTCACACCTCCCTTGAAGCTCTTAGGGCCAGAGAGTACTATGGGGGAAAACCCATAATCCCTCTCTCTCGTATCCCACAATTCCTCTCTCTTGTATAAAAGAAACAGACAGAGGCTCTTGGACAGATTTCAGCTGAATTACTCCAGAAGCCCTCTCTCCAAGACAAGAGAGATTCATTAGAATATTTTTCCACTTGGAGGGCTGGTGGCGGAAGAAGAGTTTTCAGAGGAAGAAGCTACGAGTGGAGAGTTCAGCGAAAGATTGAGAAGGCTCTCTCAGAGGCACATCCAGACCTCTGTGGTGGCTGGGCTCCTGTACCTCCCCCACTGAGACCAAGCTGGTCAGAAAGACTCTCCAGAAAGCTAGCCGAGCCCCAAGTGAAGGAGACAAGAGATTCATTCCATCTTTGTGCTGGCTGGAGACTGAAGAAAGCAGAGGCAGAGGCTGAAGGACAGAACCTTTGGATTTGGAGACATTCGGAGGGAGCTCTTGGAACCAAGCAGAGAGATAGGCCTCAATTAACCAGGCTATTTTGGAAGGAGAAAATAAACTTTTGTATTTTTACCAGCTGGCTGCATTTGGGGTAATTATTGATCTGAATTGATGCTAAGGCTGCCTCCAAGAAAATCTCCCCCGAGAAACCTGCACCTCTCCCCCAGTGAGAACCATTATCTTATATTATACATTTTAAAGAAGAAAAAAGAACACTACACTAAATCACTGTTAATTAGAGAAATGCAAATTAAATCAGTTCTAAGACACCACCTCATACCTATCATATCAGACAGAGGGAAAATAAAAAATGCTGGGAGAACGTGAAAAAATAGAAAAGCACTGTTTAGAAAACAAAATTTGGAAAGCACTAAAAAGTTTAAAACTGTGCATACCCCTTTACCCAAAAATGCCATTATTGGGACAATGCACCAAAGAAATCAAGGAAACATGAAAAGGATCTTTATATACAAAAATATTTATAGCATCTCTTTTTGTGGTGTCAAAGAATGAGGAATTGTGGGGATGCTCATCCATTGGGAATGGCTAAAATAGCAAGGGTACATGATTATAATGGGATATTTCAGTATTATAAGAAATGGCAAGCAGGATGACTTCAAGAAAAATAAAGATTTATATGAACAGTTGCAAATCTATAATCATGAAAAATGCTCTAAATCACTATTGATTAAAGAAATGCAAATTAAAACAACTCTGAGATACTACCTACACCTCTCAGATTGGATAAGAATGACAGAAAAACATAATGGTAAATGTTGGAGGTATATAGGAAAATTGGGACACTAATGCATTGTTGGTGGAATTGTGTCTTTTTGGGGTAGCAAAGAATTGGAAAATGAGTAGATGCCCATCAATTGGGAATGGATGAACAAGTTGTAGCATATGAAGTAATGGAATATTATTGTTTGATAAAAAATGAGTTTCAAGATAATTTTAGGAAGGTCTGGAAAGATTTACACAAAGTGATCCCGAACAAAACAAGCAGAACCAGAAATACACTGTACACAATAACAGCAAGAATGTGTGAAGATCAACTATGAAAGACTTGGCTCTTCTCAGTGGTTCAGTGTTCCAAAGCATTCCCAATAGACTTTGGACAAAAAGTGCCATCTGCATCCAGAAAAAGAACTAAAGCAACTGAATGTAAATTAACCCATGCTATATTCAATTTTTTTTTTCTGTTTTGTATCTCTCCCATGGTTTTCCTCTTTTGCTTTGATTTTTTCTCCCCCAACATGATTCATAAAGCAATGTATATCAAAACAACAACAACAACAACAACAACAACAACAACAACAACAAAAGTTGCAAAGTGAAATCAGCAGAACTAGAAAAACATTGTACAGAATAACAGGAATATTGTCATCATGATTAACTGAAAATCTTAGCTACTCTGATCAAGACAAAGATCAAGGACCCAATTTCAAAAGATTCATGATGAAAAGTGCTATTTACCTTAACAGAAAGAATTGCTGAACTAATACTGATTGAAGCATATTTTTGTTAATATCCCTTATTTTCCTTGTTTTACTTTTTATCTGTGCTTTCTTTTACAACATGGCTAATATGGAATTTTTTAAAACTTTATATACATTATATCAATTTGCCTTCTTAAATAGGAAAGGCAAGGAAGGAGGTAATTTAAAACTCACAATTTTTAAATGATTGCTAATTCTTCTTACATGTAACTAGGAAACACATTGTTTGCCTGTTGTTGCACTGGTGAATCCCAAGGAGGACCCTTCTATCTCTCCCTCATCACTAATTCCAGTCACTGATCAATTGTTTTTAGTCCCTACTTCTTTGGCCATCCTTGCTACTAACAGCAATATAGTTCTCTACATTAAAGTGTTTAGAGCCTTCAAATGATTCAATATCAGAAAGAGATATTCTTTTACCAATGTTGTAATGTTCTTGTTGGCTTTCTGGAGGTCTTGAAGCAGTCTTTCTTTCAGCCGATTAATCACCATGAGGATAGCCAGGTGTTAAAGTCCAAATCCTTTATTATCTCCTTCACAATCTAGTTTCCTTGCCTGGGGCCTGGACCAGCTTTTCAGTCTGGCCTTGGTCCCAGTTAGGGGAAGTGCAGGAGACCAGCCATCACAGTGGTGTGAGATGAAGTGAATGAATCTGTCTCTGCCTCCCTTACAAATCTGTTTCTGGCCCTTCTGAGTCTGTCTCTGGCTCTCATTCCCAGCTTATATGCTCTACACTAAATATAAATCAATGGTTATATCACTAGGAAACCATTATTTGTTGTAAGATTAAATCAATCATACTGAACTTAGAGAACTATTAATCACTATGCTAAACTAGATAACCATTGTATTATCAATTCCACTGACTTAACACCTTTTAAGAATCCTTGTTTCAGAGTTCTGACCCATAACAAATGTAAATTACATTAAAAAAGAGACTTCACTCTTTTGCTGCCTTATTGTAAGAAACATAGGACCTTTCCATTAAACTTGCAGCTGACCCACATCAGAATTGGAACTTCTCTAAATTAAGCATTGTAATCCTTTTCTACATGGTCTGCATATTGGAAGTGTTTAATAAATGATTTTTCATTGAATTATATTCAGGCACACTTTACTTGATAATCTATGCTGTCTCTTCTAATTTTGAAATCTCATGATTCAATGGAAAACTTATTCAAAGTAGACAATGTTAAGGTTCAGATTAAATTCTATTCCTATGTGAAGAATGATTATCCCACATGAAAATGATATTTTTCTTCTCTGAATTTATAACATTGATTGGCTGTACAACTCATATGATACCTATTACATTTTATTTTGTTATGTAATTATTTGGGAACAGACTCTGTTCTCAATTAAACTCTGAATTTCCAGAAGGCAGGACTTACCTGCCATGTATTCCCCATATCCCTTAAGGAAGTTTCTCATCATATAATAAATGCTCAACAAATATTACCCAAAACAAGGATGAACAACTAGTTATCCCTGGAATATACTAGTTTTCTCTTCAGTGACATATAATTTATGTCTTATGACTTCTCCTTGCACCATTATCTAGACTTCTATGACTTTGTTTTTCTTTTGTTTTTACAAGCCTTTCAGCACCCCAAGACTAAGGGTCTACTGACCTTCAGTAGATGCTAATGCTAAAGGAGGTATTGATGGTGGTATTATCATGAAGTAAAGAAAATGACCTTCCCTGTTCTCCTAGGATCAATATGCTAGACTTACATTAGTGAACATTCATTAATCTTATTATAACCACAACTATTGTTAGTTATGAAAACTTTTCCTTACAACTGAAGTCCCAGCTAGAACAGGATCAGGTGAAAATTATAACCGAAAGCTCATATTTTTAGATCCTGCACAGAGGACTGTGAATTCTATACAGTGGATGATTTCTTAATTTTCAATTAGCACAATTGTCTAGCACACAGTCAAGCTAATATTGTTATCTATGGTGAAAAACATCTTCCATTGAGTATGTTTCCTATATGTGTATGCGTACAAGTATATGTACATTTGTATTTTGTTATATTTTTTATCTTTCTTTTTTATTAGCTCCCTCATATTATTGCATTTTATTGAAGAGAATACTTATTGGAATCATGCCCTCCTTATATGAAGACCCCCAATGAGCCTAGAGTGCTCTGGCAAAAATAATCACAATCTTGCTGTTTAGGAGGATTTTGCCAAGCCCACACAGCTCTAATTACATCTTTCCACTGACCTGCTTTAAACTACTCTCTCCCCACTTCAACCCCTTGTACTCCCCAAAGTCTTTTGTGTGTGGAGCAAAAAATATGCTTTTATAATGAGTACTATATGTTTACAGTGAGTTTCAGTAGATTTAGTAGCCAAGAAGATGTAGATTTTTATTAGCAGTAGCTTTCCAATGCAGATAATATTTATAAAAAGAGCACTAATGTTTATATTTGAAAAGATAAATAAAGTGAATAATATCCAAACATGATAATCAACATGTCAGTTTCCAAGTACATTGGCATTTATTGTGTATGCTTTCCATGGACTTGTTCTTTAAAAAGTAAAGATAGACATTAGTACCAAACACCCTAGGGGATGGTATTTTCAGTATTATTTCAATATGAACATTCTACTTTTGTTTATAGAAGGTGAAAGCAGGTTTAATATAGCTACAGGGGAGGAAATAACACCATGCTGAAATATTACAAATGTTATACAAAGTTTTCATCAAATCATTTTTACATGATTATATCTTTGTAACCATGTTCAGTTTTTATTTGACTTGCAGCATGATATAATGTATTTGAATAGATTTCTTTAGTGTTCCTCTTGTCTTCTGAACTAATTCTTCCAATTCTCCTTACTTGAGCAAATTGGCAATGTTTGCTTGTCCTCTGTTTGGTTTGCAGAAGGGATATGGCTAGCCGGATAGTTTACTCAAGCATTCAATTGTGACATGGTCCCCTGACTCACTGGGTTCTTGGCCTTTCTGTCTCCTTCACTGAGTGCCAAATGCCTCCAAACCCTTACTAGGCCTGAGCCCTCATTACCTCAGAGATTAGGTTTGTGTCTGTACTTGTCCAATGAATGGAATTGGTAGGATCTAGGTGAAGCTGAGTATTCACTAAAGGTATTCACTGAGCATCTAGCTGTAGCTAAGTAAGGTAATATAAAAATTAAATGATCTAAACATAAACCTTGACATTATGAAGTCTGAGAAATGTGAAATTCTGAAATGAAAAAGGGGACCTAAATTGTCAATTAAATGTATATATTTAGGCACAGAATTACTAGAGTATAATGGGAATGGTATCCTTAGATGGAAGAAAATATAAAAGAAATCATCAATTCTCTTCTAGTAAGTTGAAAATGATTCCCTTTGACCAAAATTCATTCCCATAGAGCTGACTTTCTATAAAGACCCTTGTAGGAATTCCTAGCTTGGCCTGACCTGGCAGAGTTCCAGGGTATGGTAGAAAATATACTATGGCCCATTTGTTTAAATTAGCCTTTCCCAATGGGGCAACATTTTAGGGCAGTAGCATTTAAAAACCACAACAAAAAAAGATGGTATTTTAATTTGTTTTTAATGAAATTAATTTATTTTGTTTTATGTGATTCTATGAAAGATTTTAGCTTTGTATAGTTGCCAGGCAGAAAATTTATCCTGAAGGGCTCAGCTATTTAGATGGGAAAAAGAGCAAACTTAAAAACAAATTAAAATTTTTCAAGGGAAAAATAAACATGCACATGAATAAATTTGAATTCAAATATGATGGCACAACTCACAAACAATCTAGTCACTGAAATGATCTGGAGAACAAAAGTGCACATTTTTTTCTTTTTGAGAAATTTTCCCACCCAAACACAGATCACCTGTCATCCACAGTGACGTTACTTAATCCCATAGTAAAGTAATTCATTTCTTTGTGGGTATATAACCTCCCAGGGTTCTAAACTACATTCAGGCCAGGATAATTGATGACCTTATTACCAATGTTTGAGCTCTGCTGATGACATGCTGTGACCTATTTCCTGGAGGCTGAAACCTAATGATCCACCCCTTCTATCCCAAACTCCATTAAATTTTCCAATCACTTTGTAAATAATTATTAAATATATAACCAGAGAAAATATTTTGGAAAAATGTACATTTTCAAATACCCATTGGTTTGATTGGTAAACTGTGGCAAAAGAGATCATCGCGATAGTCAATAGATCATAGAGCATGATACTTCTTTCTATAATACTAGAAATAGCATTGTCTTTTCATAGACAAAGGTAAAGAGGGAAAGAATTCCTGAATTGTTTGTAAGTTCAATTGTGTGCTCAAGATTGGTGAACTGAATTTATCCAGAAATGATACATGTTCCATTTTTGCCAATGTGATATAAAAATTAGCTTTTACTGTGCCTTTCTGAACATTTCTATGTAGAAAGGAGTCAATATAAACTAACTTCCCTTGAGTTCATTCTGAGACAAAAACAAAATAGAACAAAACAAAACAAAATCAAAAACATCCTGGTGTTAATTTTGCAAGTTGAGAAAACTTTTATCTTATGATTGTTTTTCAACAAGATATTGTTTCTACAAGTCCACTTTTGAAGAGATACCATTCACACAACTAAATCAGTCAACTCTGATATCCTTTAATATTTCCATTAAAAAAAATAGAATAGAATATAAGACTTGAGAGGATCTTAGAAATCATTGCTATGCTTTTTCAGACAAGAAGATTGAAGTTCCAAAGAGAGGTTTAATTAATGTGTTCAGGGTCACTCAAATAGGAAATGACTGAAGTAGGATTAAAACTCACTTCATGTAATTCTTACTCTAGTGTTTGACACAAAACTATGCCCTAAGAAGAGTGTCTTGATTTGCATAACTTAGAAGTCAGCAATTCTCAATTAAATAGCTGAGAACTTATTATAGAAAGTTGTCCAGGTGTATTTGTATTCAAAGGGAAGAGGATCAGTTAAGTCTTATTTGGTTCAATTAATTTAAATAAAAACCAAATAATCAAGAATTTTTGCTTTGCCTAATATAAAACAATAAGTTTTATCGAATGTCTTTACTTTTTCACTTGTTTGGGTATCATGTAGAGATATTTGATGCCCTTTCCAGTTCCTTATTTTTACAAATATTTATGTAAATATAAACTTATATGCACACATATATATGTACATATACACATATGTAGAAATATGTGTATTGCTTATATGTATGTAATTATATATACACATATATGCACATACACACATTTGGCATATATATTTGGCATATATATATATGCACATACACACACACACAAATATATATTCGGTGGATATACTAGTAAAACTACTATATAGAAAAATAAAGAAACATCCATACATAGAATCCTAGAATGTGTGTGTATGGGGGGCAATTTCTATAAATATGCTATTGTTCAGTCATGTTCAACTTGTTGTGACCCAATTTGGGCTTTTCATGGCAAAGATACTAAAGTGCTTCATTTTTTTCTTCTCCAGTTCATTTTCTAAATAAGGAATCTGAGGCAAACAGGGTAAATTGACTTGCCCAGGATCACATAGGTAGTATCTGAAGCCAGATTTGAACTCAGGAAAATGAGTCTTCTTCACTATAAGTCTAGTATTCTATCTATTATATCATTTAGTTGCCTTATAAACATGTATAAAACATACATATATGTACATATATATAATCTACATATGTCATGCAAATATATATATGCATAGACACATATAGACATATACACACATTGAGATACTTTTATGTATGTGTATTTAGATGCACATTATGTGTGTATAAATTGGTTGTATATATGCATCACACACATATATACTTATATAATGCATGCATATATACACAATATGCATAAATTATATATCAGATATATTTATGCCATATCCACCTAAATGTTTAATATTCTATCCCATTTCTTCTAAGGGGTTACTTCATTTTCTTATACATCTTCAATTTCTCAAATTTCCCTTGCAGTTTCCCTTACCTTATAAACATGATCAGTACCACCTAAGCCTAAACAATTCAAAATAAATCAAAATTTTTCCCTTGACCATGCTACTGCCTCAAATTTTTCTTTTCTTTCTGTTCTAAACCTTAGCAATTTTAAAGTAATCTACACTTCGTTTCTCATTCACTTCTCAACCTTTTGTAATATTATTTATATACCAACTACGTTGAAATATCTCCTTGATAAAATCACTCATGACTTCCAGGGCATTTTTTTCTTCTTATTCTCCTTGATTTTCTCCATAGTGTCTGATACTGATGACCACTGAGCCTTTAAGTTTTTTGAAACATTCCATGTAATGATAAAGATATTTAAGTGTACACTTCATTCCATTTGTGTATATCTTAGTTCTTTCCTGAGAAGAGATGAATTTAACTCATCTGATAAGTATTTATAAAGTACCTACTCTGATTCAGACATTGTGTTAGTAATTAAGAATATTAAGACAAAAATGAAAAGCAGTCTTCAAGGAATCTAAATTCTACTGGGAAGAAACAAATTGAAACCAGAGAATTACATCTGAAATATACACCAAATAATTTTCAGAGGATAAGTTTCTAACAGCTAGGGGAATCAGACATTTGAATTGACATATGAAGGAAGTTAGGGATTCTAGAAGACAGGAGTAAGGAAGAGGTACATTCTAGGTATAGTGATAGTGTGTGTGGATAGTTGAGCAGCTTCTACAGAAGCCTGGAAGAAGAGATAACTTGATATGTACAACAATATCAAGCAAGGCCTTTATCATAAAGTATATAAAGGAGAAGAAAGAGCAATATGAAAGAGAACACACATGAGAATCAAGGCCAACGGTCTTCATTACAAATTATTCGAGTCTACTGATATTTTTAGAGTTATTATCATTTGCATAATAATTGTCATTATGTATATTGTTCTCTTGGTTCTATTTTATTCATATTGCATCACTTGATCCATCTCTTTGCATGTTTCTTTGAATTCCTCAAATGTACCATTTCATATAGTGCAATTATATTTCAATGCATGCATAACTTAGGTGATTGATTCATTTTTTTTGATGAACACCCCACTTTGTTTTGATTATACAGAAGCTGCATCTATAAATATTTTATTGCATATAGGATCTTTCTGTCATTGACCTCCTTAGGATATATACTCGATACTGGAATCACTATGTTAAAAGACATTAATACTTTAGTAACTTTTTATTTATATAAATCCAATATGATTTTCAGAATTACAGAACCAACACAAAAGTATACAATAGTATGTTATTATCTGTTTTCCCATGTTCCTTACTCTCAAACATCAATGATTTCTTTCCTTTTTTTTTTTTTAATAGTTTTTGCCATTTAATATGAGATTTCCTCTTGATTGCTCCTCCTCACTTGGCCTATTTCCCATTCAACTCTCCTTTTTACCCAGGAGAGTCTTTTTCTTCCCTGCTCCTTCTATTTCCTTTGATGGTTCCTTCTACCCTTAAAAAAAAAGTCTCTACCTAAATTTTGGTCTTAAATTCTCTTTTTTGATAATTTTCTCTCTTCCCATGGCTTGTGCCAATGACTTACACTTCCATATTTCTCCATAACAATTCTCCCTCCTTCATTCTTATGCATACAAAAGCAAAACAAAGAAAAAAAATATTATACTTCCTTCTAAAGTCTCTATTTCTCCTGGACATTTCCATTTTCTCAGTTAATCAAGGTAGAAAATTTGAAATTTTCTTTGATTCTGCCTTTCTTTTTCTCTATTCATTGACTCAAAAAAATCCATTGCTGTCCTGACACAGCTGTCTTCCATACATGAAGCAGTAAATATGATCTAGACGTGCACAGCTGTCATTCATACAGAAACACAAGACCATCATACTTCCAATTTATAAGCTCATAGCAGAGTTTAATATATTGAATGTGAGAAATTTTCTGAAATCCTTTACTCAAACTTGGATTTTTCCCTCCCTCTGGCTAGTATCAAACTTTATTTCTTCTCACTAGGTCTTGAAATGCTGATCCTAAGAGTCATGGACTTGATGATCACTTCCTCCTGATTCTTCAATACTCTTCTATTACCTAGCCCTTTGCCATGACTCTGTATCTGATAAGATGGCAACTTAACTCTTTTTCCTTATAAAGTTTACCATTGCATCTGAACCTTAAAGGAGAAGCCTTCTTCATTGTTTCCAGTCCTAATCTAATGACACTATAATCTACCAGATCTCAACTAGTGATATAGAATATTTCAAGCAAAATTACTTATTTTAATATAGGCTCACCTAAGTTAGTCATTCAATAAGCATTTTTAAATATGTAATATGTACAAAGAACTCTACTATATTCTGGATATAAAAGAAAGGCAAAAACCTAATCCCTGCCTTCAAGAATTTCACATTCTAATATAAGGTGGGATAAGTAAACAACAATGAGTATGTGTATATATATGTGTGTGTGTGTGTGTGTGTGTGTGTGTGTTTGTATATATATATATATATATATACATCCATACACATACACATATTTATCTATACTTAAATGATATAATATTCTTTCTGAGATTACTTTCCTTCTAGTCTATATAAATATTGTATATATTTATATCTATACATATGTACATATATGTAACATATGCATATACATGTATGTATATGTGTGAACATATGTAGAGAGAGAGTAATACATAGCTATATTAGAGAAAAAAATTTTCACAGCACAAACATATTCAGATCACCATTTCAACAATGGGATAAAATTCCAGATGAATTTTTCCAACCTAAGTCTAAAGCAATGATTTTGTTTTTTTCTTACTATTTACCTCTAATTTAGTAGCAACATCAATAAGGCTTGGTAGAAGATAAAGTAAAAATTCAAATGGAGGCAGCAAAAAGTATAAAGGTCTGAAACTTCAAAAAGGTGTGCTTGAATCAGACAACCGAGCACTTAAGGCTAATTATCTATTTGACAATGACTCTATTACCATATGTTTGGAAAAATGTCTCTTCTCACTGTTTGATGCTTACTCAATATTTGGTGTTAAGGTAATTGCAAGATAATTTGGTGTTAAGATAAGGATTAGAGGGTGAGGTGACAGAGGACAGACTTTGCTTGGCCACAAGATGAGGAGGAGATTCTGAGAACTGAGAAGAGATCTTTGGCAAAACTCCTGACACTTTGCCTGCTTCTTTCACTCCTTCCCCTAAAGGCCATTTTACTTATCCTGACTTTGGCTGATCCTGAGGCCTCCAGGGAGCTAGTCTGGACTTAACAAAAAAATCTGAAGGAACCACTAAAAACTTTAAAAGAAATGAAGGATATCCATTGAGACGACAGCATGAATTCATAGTGAGGGGGTAGGATGGATGGAAGGCTGAAAAAGGGAAAAAAAAAATTTGTCCCAGAGGAGATCAAATCAAAGCTTCAGAGGTTAATGATATTTAGTTAATGTCACAGGTTGATCCTGAATATTTCATAAACTTCATATGAGAGCTGAGTAGTGTCATCATATTGAATGAGAATAAAAGAACAGAAAGGTATCTTTATAAACTGTGTATGGCCAGGATTTGGGCTAAATCTGCATGTTTCAAAGTAATGATTCTTTCTCATGGGGAGAGGGGTCGCTTATCAAGTCTAGGAAATATTCCTTATAAGTTATTTTGCTTATTGGCTGAGGTTTTTGACTAGGTAGTATAGATCATCTTCAGGATTAATGACAGTGAGATGTTACTTTAGAGATACCTCTAGAAGTACCTCTCCTCCCTATGAAAGCTAAATGTTGGTTGAATGTTGGGAACTACAGTAGAAATGCCTACAGAGCAGAAAAGAAATTTCCAGGAAGTACTCTGATATTGTCATGAAAAACTATATCAGATATAGCTGAAGAAGTTGATGGCTCTCACGTCAAATCAAAGGTTGTAAAAGATTATTACAGATAGTTTTCCGCAGAATAACCAGTCCTGTCAAATCCAAACTCATGACCATCCAGGAAGTAGATGCAGTGGTCCTATAACAAGACTGACCCATAGTCTTGCTTGAGATTAGTGTTATTCCCGATATTGTATGAGGACATATTTTGATGGAAGTGGATTTCTTTGACAAAGAGACCTGAGTTTCAATTGATAAATGACGGACAAAAGCAGCTACACCCAAAGAAAGAACACTGGGAAACGAATGTAAACTATCTGCATTTTTGTTTTTCTTCCCGGATTATTTATACCTTCTGAATCCAATTCTCCCTACGCAACAAGAGAACTGTTCGGTTCTGCAAACATATATTGTATCTAGGATATACTGCAACATATCCAACATATAAAGGACTGCTTGCCATCTAGGGGAGGGGGTGGAGGGAGGGAGGGGAAAATAAATCGGAACAGAAACGAGTGTCAATATAATGTAATTATTAAATAAAAAATTAAAAAAAAATAAAAGTAAGGAAATAAAAAAAAAAGAGAGATTAGTGTTATTCCTGGGAAGATACTGTTCCAAAAATGTTATTTAAGAAGTTCGTGGGTCCCAATTGTGTAGCCTCAGTCATCTCCTTAAACCTACAGCTAACTCTAACTCTTTTGATAGATTATAGTAGATATGATTATAGCTAACTTTATGTTTTCTATTTAAATAGTCTCCTATCAACTCTGGCATTTTGTTGAGAAAATAAAAAATAATTTAAAATACTGGCGAGATTATAGGAAAACATTCACACTAGTATATTATTGGTGAAGCTGTGTTTGGTACAGTCATTCTGGAACAAAAAATTGAGTTTATATCCAGAGATTACAAAATGACACATACTTTTTGATACACCTATACTACTACTTGTAGATAAAAAATGAAAAGCATCTCTCTGCACAAAAAATATTTATAGCAACTTTTTATATTAATGAAGATATGAAACTAAAGGAATGTCCTCTTATTGGGAATTGACTAAACAAATGATGATATCTTAGTATAATGGAATAATATTTTAAAATAATATTGTATTTTCCACAATTACTTGTAAAGACAATTTTCAATATTTATTTTTTTTAAATGTTGAGTTCTGAATTCTCTTTTTCTATGCTTCCCTCTAACACCTCCCTTTCTGAGATGGCAAGGAATTTTATATAGTTTATATATGTATGAACATGCAAAATATATTTTCATTCTGTGAAAGAAGACACAGATCCAAAGGGAACTCTGTTTCAATATGCTTTTAGACTCTTTCAATTCCTCCTCTGAAGACATATAACATTTTTCATTATGAGTCCTTTAGAATTGTCTGGGATCACTTTTATTGCTGAGAATAGCTAAATCTTTCGTAGTTGATCATTATATAATATTGCTGTTACTATGTGTAATGTTTTTTCTGATTCTGCTCACTTCATTTATCATCAGTTTATGTAAGTATTCCCAGACTTTTCTGAAATCATCCTGCTTGTCATTTCTTGTAGTCCAGCAGCATTCCATTACTACCATATATCATGACTTGCTTATTCATTAATGTAATATCATTGTGCCATAAGAAAGAAAAAAAAGATAGTTTTGAAGAAAAGTAGGAGGATTTCTATGAGTTAATACAGCTTCAGCAGAACTAGGAGAAAATATATATATGTGCATATATATATATATTTATGATGATAACAAATTATAGAGCAAACTTACTTTAGAACACTGGAATTCTGGCCAATTTAACAATAAATCATGAGTCTAGGAATTGAAGATAAAACATGCCTCTCATCAGAAAGGTGAATAACTTGAAATGCAGAAAGAGAAAGATACATTTTCAGGTACAATGTAAGGATTTTTTTTTACTGGATTATACATGATTATGTAACTTTGCACATTACTTTTTCTTCACATTTGGGTATGTTGGTAGACAGGCAGCCCATGTTAGAGGCTTTCTCTTGCTGCTTAATCTAAATGTGGGACAACAGAGATATCAGTCATATAGTCTCATAGCCTCCCAAACAGATGAAAATATAATTGAAAAATAACTAACAAAATGAATAAAATGTAATGGATTATAGATAATAATATCACGTGGTTTTCTAAGGCAATATGCACCCCTAGGAATCCTTATGTACAATTTAGAGATGTCCATTTTTATTTCAGTTTGGTATCATTTAACTATAATATCATTTAACCTTCCCTGAAACTTCTGCATAACAGGCCCAGAAATGCATCGGAAACTTTTTATTTATTTGGCTCATTTTCCTCACATAGGCTAACATTTTACTTTCTTCATCCATTCTAGAATGTCATCAATAACTCCTGGTTTCCATCTTTGAAATCAGTCATTTGCAATGCTATCAAAAGACAGCACAGGCATGACTTACCTCTCCATAAACTGTCAGTGACTCCCTCCTACTAAGGGAATTAAGTACAAACGATTTTATTGCTGTTATAAGAGCTTAACACTTAAGGCTCTCTACAATTTCTTTTCAAATAACTTTTTTTTTCCAAATTACTCCACTTTTTATACATCATATTTCAGGTAAGCTAGACTACTACTTTCCTCCAAATTCTGTTTTGTGTCCTCCCTTTTGCAGAGGCTGTTTCTTAGCTTGAAGTCTATTCCTCTCTACTCTTTTGTTTTCCTTACATTCATCTTCAAGATTCCAGTCACAATTCCAGTTCTTCCATAAAGTTTTCTTTATTTTTGTCTTCCCCAGTTGCTTCATTTTCCTCAAATATTCCTAGAACATAGGGTCTAGCCCTCTTCATTGTTCCCTTTACTCCCTATCTTACAGAACATTTTTTCCTTGTAATTGCCACATCTCTCCGATAGAAGATCAGCTTCTTGAAGGCAGGGACTGTTTTAGATTTTTATTTGTGCCCCCAGGGCCTTGCACTAGTATTTAGCAGTTATTTGTATTTAGCAGTTATTTAACAGATGTTTACTACTTTTAATTAAAAGTTCATTTTTTTGAAAACTAAATGGTCATGATAATAAACTATGAGCACTATTGGTGGAGCCCACATTCCACTTATTGCCATGTTAGATTAAATTGAAATCTCTGTCATCAGATTCATTATAGTATAGGTACAGTAGCCTTTAACCTCACAAGATTTCTAGAGGATAATTAATTTCCCTGTAAAGTGCTCAAAACAAAAGGACATTAACATCCAGTAGAATTTAGTAATAGTAGACTGGATCATGCTAGAGATTTATAGCAAAGAGCAATCTCCCCATTAATGTGCTCATAGCAAAAAAAGAAAGAAAAAAAAAACATCTTTCAACAGCAGGCACGTTTTGTAGTTACATAGCTTCTCCTGTGGCTTTGTTAAACACAGGAATCTTAAATGGACTTATTGACTTGCTCCATCTACTTCAAGTGTACCTCTCCTTTAAATAGCTGGTATTAGGGACTTGCTGTATTCCATTGTTAGCAACACTTACAGAAATCAGCAATAGAACAGTGGGAGTAAGATCACAGAGGGGCATAAAAGCTGGCATTCTAAAATATTAAAGTCCAACTGTGAAAAGCTTTCCATGATATTTTTTCACATACAAATGTATTTTAAACACTTTTTTTGTATTTATATTATTATAATTAGGTATAGACGATTCTTAAGAAGACTCTTTAAAAAGAAAAGAAATAAAAAACAGCTTCAAGGTTACAAGCTTTTGACATTCAGCTTTTAAGTGGATAATTGTATTTATCAAGAGGAGATGCTCACTTGACCACTTAACACATTGGCTTGAGCTAGAGGAAACAAGGCAGGTGAAGTGTTTTTATTTAGAAGGTAACAGATATTGCTATTGTGCCTCCCTTTCCCTGGCTCAGCTGGTTAACTCAATCTTTATTTCCAGAAACAGAAATGCACTTCTCTTCTCTGTTCTTGGAAAATTAAAAGCTTCTACCTTACAGAAGTGAAGGATACATTATCCACTCTCTGTAAATTGGACCCATTTGGGGCTATTTGCATCCTGGAGAAACCTACAGCTGAGTGCTGTGCGCAGAGGTGTAATGACTGGTTGTCACAACACACTGGAGGTGGCCCCATAACAAAATGATCCCCTGTCAATCCGCTCACAGGAAATGCATTGGCAACCTGTAATTCGGCCCCAGTATTAACATCCTGCCTGGGTTTTGTTAAATGGCACTTTCTAGGAAGTAGATCTGGGAAACTTGTGTTTAATAATGTTTTAAGAGGAATATTTGATGGAAGTTTTAGAAAGCATCACATGGGGTTAACAGCGATTTGTCATTTGTTTCTAATTAAAGGACCTAATCTCTTATCACTGAGGCAGTCTAATTTTTTATACTAAAGGCACAGATGTGAATGGAAACATATTAATGAGATGTCATACTACATAGTCATTTTGTGTTTTGTTTAACTTAAACATAGCAGAAAATGTGCATCTAAGTAGACACATGTAATGACATCCTGATAGAATTATAATTTCCCCCATTTACATAATCTTCAGTAAAATTCACACTAGATGCACCTTGAATTGCTAATTTTGTTTTTCCAAATCTAGGGCATTAGTAATTTTACAAAAATCTGACCAAGAATTATATAAGAGGAGATGGGAATTGCTTTTGGTTTATTTTTTGCAGTAAATATTTTAAAGCTGCATTTAAACCTGCAGTGATTGAATATCTGAAAGTAAATGGATAAATGATAAAAAAGAATATAGTAAGTTCCAAGTCCTGGGAGTACAAGAACAAAAAGGAAAACAATTCTTCCCCTTAAAGAACTTATACTTTATTAAAGAACGAAAGAGAAAGAATATAGAAGATTAGTAGCTATGGAGGGGTATTTTCATCTGAGAAGTCCCAGGGATGAAGAGTTGAGTCATGCAGTGATTGTTACATCTTTTTAAGGAATGATAGTATTGTTTTGATCATTCTCATCAGAAGAAGAGGTTTGGGGGAAGATAGGAGTCAGTCTGCATAAAAATGGTCAGAGTGCAACATCATGGGAGCACTCAAGATGAATTTTTACCAGTCAAGCACAGAAAGCCCTAGGTCAAATTAGGATTAGAGAAAGCGGTGTAGCTAGGCAATCTGTCATCAATACTACAATTAATCAGGAACTCTGCCCAGATCAAGGATATGAACAACATAAATTCAAGTATCCTATCTTTGAAGGTAACTTAGTGGTTCAATGGACAGAGTACTGGATCTAGAGTCAGGAAGACTTAAATTCAAATCTGGACTCAGATATTTACTAAGATGTGTCACACCTGATAAGTCACTTATCTTCTGGTTGCCTTAATCTAGTGGAGAAGAAAATGAGGAACCACTCTAGGATCTTTGCCAAGAAAACCCAAAAGGAAGGTAGTATGGTCCATAGGGTCACACACAACTGAATAACAACAATCCTCTCTTTTCTCAACTCATCTCACAACTCTGTGGCCAGAGTCAGATCCTATGGTCTCAGAGAATGTGCTGTTTACATGGAGTGAGGTAGCTGTTTTCCATAGTTAGGATCACTCATGTACCAATTTTCATGAGTTGTCAACTACAAGGCCCATTCTAGCAAATGAGCAATAAGGGATTTAGTAGTTATATAAAATCAGTCTGACTTAACTACCTGTTAATTATTACCATACATCTTAAGGGAGGAAGAGAGCTAGTATGGCTTAATAATTAGAAGGCCAGATCTGGAGCTAGGAAGAACTGGAAAATTAAGTGATCATGATAATAATTATGAACTAAGATCAACCTCAGTTTCTGAGTGTGCTGACTTGCAGTAAAATCTACTTATTTGAGGGATGTGTTGAAGGGCATTAATGAGAACTTCTTTCCCACTGTGTCTACATAATAATTTGCTCTTCGGGGCCTCCAGAGAATGTACATTCTCATAAAACAAACATCTCAGTCCCACATTAACAAATTTTAACAAAGTGTGTGTGTGCATGTGTGTGTGTGTGTATGTGTGTGTAAGCAGTATGCAGACACATAAGATCTATATGTACATAGATAAACATATAATATTTTAAAATGTCAAGTAACAAAAAAGAGTAAAATAATTTCTGGATAATAACTTACAAGTAATCTTATGTATTTGAATGTTAAATCATTGACGAAAATTTATAAATAAATCTTAATCTAGAGTGTTTTTCCATAATGTCCAACTTAGCCCACCTCTCAAAGGTAATGTATAATGTTTATAACTATTATGTAACCTGAAAATGCCAGGGATATCTCAGAAGAAGGCAATCCTAGCACCAAATGCAAACTATGAACATGTCTGGATTTCTCCAGAACCACCCAATTTAACAAGCATTTATCATACATCTATTATACGCAAGGTACTGTGTGGTATAGAAGCCCTGTCCTCAAGGAGTTTATATTTTGCTAGAATTTCCCTCTCAGAATAAAAATCCCAAAATATCCCTTCCCTTCTTTGGTTACAAACCACAAGGAAGTATGGAAAAGGATTTGAGGGAAGATTGGGGAATAGATTTCAACTTTAGATAGCCCTTCAGAAGCAGGCTTATGAAACTCTCTCCTTTTGTAGTTGAGGAAACCAAATGCCAAAAAAGTTTCTTTTTAAATGATCAAGTGCACACAGGTAAGTTAGTGACAGTGGCAAGATTTGAATCCAGATCTTTTAACTACACAGCCAACTCTGGAAAGTTATGTGGTGCAACGGTTGGATGCCAGACCTAAAGTCAGGAAGATTAGTCTTCCTGAGTCTAAATCTGGCTTTAGAGACTGTGTGACCCTGGCTAATTTAACCCTGTTTGCCTTAGTTTCCTCATCTGTAAAATAAACTGGAGAAGAAAATGGCAAAGCACTGTAATATATCTTCCAAGAAAACCTCAAATGGAGTTGTGAATAGTCAGATATGACAGAAAAAAATGATTGAATAATAATGACAACAATGCTGCTTCACTTTAGAAGAACTCATGCTCTCTCTCTCTCTCTCTCTCTCTCTCCCCCCTCTCTCAGCTCTCAGATAGAATAGAGCAAATCAAATTGGGGGAATATATGCTAGTTACACAATAAAGTCAAGTACCAGAAGATGTTTATTTAGTTCTAACAAGGCACACAGAAAATCCTGAATTTAATAAATTTAAATTGAACAAGTTTTATGTACAGAGTGTTATGTTAAGTACTGGGAATAATACAAAATTTAGATAAGATAGTATTCCTGACCTCAAAGGATGACACAATATAAACAATCATATTACATGATATCACTTAACTATTGTCTGCCTCAGTTTCCACAAAATAAAATGGGAATGGGAATGGGAATGCCACCTACTTTTCAGAACTATTGTGAGAATCAAATAAATAATATTTGTAAAGTGCTTTTCATGGTGTCTGGCACATAGTAGGTGTAATTAAGTGCCTATTCCTTTCCCTTGGAAAGATTACTTCCAGATAGAAGAAAAACAGAAGATAGCATTTACATTAAAATTCAATTCAACTAAAGCAAGAAATTGACAGGAAGACTTCAAGACTTCTAAGATACAGTGAAGAATATAAGGAAATGCATAGAGTTTGAAAAAGGGAAGAAGAGTTCTGTATAGTCAATGTCAAGAGTGATGAAGAGGTGAAAGCAAAGATGGCTTAGTGAAAGTAGAGACTCAAGGAGTTCTCTCCCAGGTATCTAAAAATAACTTTAAATAATGATTCCAAACAATTTTCCAGCTGAAGGTACCTTGGAAGTTTATCCAGAAAAGTCTATTACATCAGGGTAGGTCTGAAGCACAATCTTCAGCATAAGTCACACCAATAAAGCCTGGGCCCCATCCCAGGAACAGACTCTGGAAACTCTGAACCTGTGGAGCCTCTATCAGACCTCTCAGCCCATGGAGATCAAGGACAATTCAGTTGAAAAGGTTTGGCCTACTAGGGTATGAGGAGAGCCCTAGCTCAGGATAAGACTTTGGGAGCCACTAAATCAACAGAACAGCAGTGACAGTGACTGCAACAGCATCCAGAAAAAAATAATTCAAGTATAGTGGAGACAGAATCACAATCACACAAGATTTAGCAGCTTCTACTGCAAAGGATCATGGACTTGGAATATAATATTCCAGAGTGCAGCAGAGCTAGCAAAACCAAAGTCATCTGTACAGCAAAACTGAGTAAAATGTTTCAGGGAAAAATATAGATATTCATAAAATAAAGGACTTCTAAGCATTCATGGAAATGCATGTGCAAAAGCACAACTTTACATGGGTCTTTTCAATGAAAGGGACTGTGAGGAGGAAGAGGAAGAATCTAGAACTCAAAATTTTAAAAACAAATATGTTTCACATATGACTGGGGAAAATTAAAAATTAAAACAAAAATAATAAAATATTTAATAATAAAAAGAAAATATAAAGAAAAAAGTCTGATAAGTGATAGGAGGTGAGGAGGATAATAAAGTAAAATAGCACTCAAAGGCTTTGAATGACAAATTAAGATACTAGGTGAAATAGTAGTTTCACCTAGTAGGCAATAGTTGACTACTGAAGGTTTTTGAGCATATTTGTTATATTTTAAAGTAAATAACCAATAATCCTCATATTCAAATTACTATAAATACTAAACCTAATACTCAAATAACATCAAATAGTGTTTGTATTATTTCACAAATTTAAACTATGATATTAAATATTCCTTTTGTGATCTTATGGCAGTTCAGTGGATAGAATATTTGGCTTGGCATCAGAAAGAGCTGAGTTCAAATTTGACCTCAGAAACTCACTAGCTGTGTGATCCTGGACAAGTCACTTAACTTTTGTTTGCATTTATTCACTGGAGAAAAAAATGGTAAACCAGTGCAGTATCCCTGCTAAGAAAGCCACAAATGAAATCATAGTCAGACTGAATGTCTGAATAACAGACTTAATATTTCTGTTTTTTATATTTTAATAATTAACTTAGGTTTACATTTAGAAGACATTTTTGTCTGTTATTTACTTCTTTTGCTATTTAGTTTGTGTGTAATTGATGGCTATAACTTACAGAATTTTCATGGGGGGAAGTTGTGACTGAAAATTATGACAATCTTGTTAACAGCAAATGCTGCTTTTGTAAAAAACAAAACAAAAAACAAACAAACAAAAATGCTTGTAGAGTCCCTTGATGTTTTATCCAAGTTTCTGGAAAAACAAAGTAATAAAATTAAATAAAAAAACCAAATATGCCCATAGATGGGAGTTTTAATATTATCTGAAGGAAAATACTCCATTAAAGATAAGACATCATATTCAGAATATTCATTTTAGATAAAGATTGATTCCATGACTTGGAGAGACTTGCATAATTTGATGATAAGTGAAGTGAGTAGAACCAAGAGAACACATAGCAATGACTACACTATGTGATGATCAAGTGTGACAGACATACTTCTTTTAACAATGAGGTGATTCAGGGCAATTCCAATAGACTTGTGAAGAGAGCTATCTGTATTCACAGAGAGGACTATTGGGACTGAATGTGGATAACATAGCATTTTCACCTTTTGTTGTTGTCATTTGTTTGCTTGTTTCTTTTCTCATTTTTCCTCACTTTGATCTGATTTTTCTTTTGTAGCATGATAAATGTGGAAATATATTTAGAAAAATTGCACATATTTAACCTAGATTGGATTACTTGCAGTCTAAGGGAGTTGAGGAGGGAGAGAAAAATAGGAACACAAGGTTTTGCAAGGGTGAATGTTGAAAACTGTCTTTGCATCTATCTTGAAAAATAAAGTTATTATTAAAAAGGCATTCATTCTATAACAGTGAAGTTGAAATTATTTTCATCAATAATTTTTATGTCTCAGCACAGTTACAGAGATGTTTGATCTATTTTATAATTTTGAGGAAAAACAATGTGTTTTAGTGCTATAAGAAGGAGAGAAGCATGATTTAATCATACATTTGATGATAGTGCTCCATAAATCCTGAGAGTATTTTCACTAAAAGTCCCAAGATTTAGCAGTAATACCATACAGGCTGAGAAAAGGTCAGGAAGAAGAGACACCACACAGCAATGTAATGACAATAACAGCTGACATATTTAAAATGCTTTAAAAATTTGCAAAGAAGCTTAGTTATGGTGTCCCATTTAAAATTTACAGTTATGCGTATTTGTAATCCCATCTCATAGATGGGGAAACTGAATCAGGAATGTTAAATTACTTGCCCTTAGCCACACAACTAATGTTAGAGAGAGGATCTGAATTCAAATCTTTTGATTTAATTTAAATTCTAGCAGCCATAATAGCACACATCTTTTCTAAAAGATGTTAGGAAGAACTTTTTTCCCCTTCTTTTTCTTTTATATTTTATTTATTTAATATTTTTAACCAATTACATTCAAAACAATTGTTTCACATTTGTTTTTAAGATTTTTCAGTTTTAGGTTCTCTCTTTTATCCTCACCCACAATTAAGAAACTACACGTGAAATTATACAAAATATTTCCATCAAAATGAAGTTGTGAAAGAAAACATAGATTTCCTACCTTAATGAAAATTCAAGAAAAAATTACATTAAAAAGAAAGAGAGAGATGGAGAAAGAGAAAATGCTTCAATCTGTATTCAAACACAATCAGTTCCTTCTCAGGGTATGAATAGGATTTTTCATCATAAATCTTTCAGAGTAGTCCTGGATTATTTTACAACTGAGAATTGAAAAGTCATTTACACCCCATCATCCCAGAACATCCCTATTACTTTGCATACAATATGTTTTATTTTGTTCATGGAAGATTTTCAGATTTTTTTTCCCTGAAAGCATCCTGCTAATCATGTCACAAAGGATGTTAATATTCCATCACAAATGCCTACTACAGTTTATTGAGCCATTCCTCAATTAATGGGCATTCCCTTAATTTCCTTTTTTTGTTGCCCTGAGAAGAGAGCTGCTATGAAGATTATTTGTACATATATTTCATTTCCCTTTTTTTGTTCCAAATCTCTTTTTGTGTTCCTGCCTAGTAGTGGTATAGGAATGAATTTATAGCCCTTTGGGCACAGGTCATATCTTTTGGTCATTTATGAATTGGGGCATGGCTCTTATTTTTTATAAATTTGATTCAGTTCCCTCTATATCTGAGAAATGATGCTTTATCAAACTTGCTTCAATTTTTTTTATAGTAACCATTGCTAACTGTATTTTCCCCCATTTATTTTCTCTCTCCTTTCACCTCATTCCTCCTCAAAAGTGTTTTGTTATTGATTACTCCTTCCTTTCTGTTTTATCATCCTCCCCTGTTCCCATATTCCAATTCCCCTTCTATTTTTTTTTTAAAGGAAAGATAGGTTCCTATAACCTTATTGAGTATATATATATATATATATATATAATTTCCCATTTGAGCCAATTCTGATGAGAATAAGATTCACTCTCTCACCCTCTTCCCTTTCTTCACCTCCGCTGTAAAAGCTTTTTCTTGCTCTTTTTTATGACACATAATTTGCAGTTCCACTTTTCCCTTTCTATTTCTCCCAGTATATTCCTCTCTCACCTCTTAATTTCATCATTTTTCACATTCAACCCACACCTATGCCCTCTGCCTATATACTCCTTCTAACTACCATAATAACAAGAAAGTTCCAATGAGTTACAAATATCATCCTCCCTCAAAGAAATGTAAACAAATAAACCTAATTAAGTCCCTTATGATATCATACTCCTGATTACTTCCCTATGTTTCTCAAAACTCTTATATTTGGAAGTCGAATTTTCCATTCAACTTTGGTCTTTTCATTATGAATACTTGATTGAATTTCTATTTCATTGAATGACCACCTTTTGCTCATTCTTATTCTCAGTATTGCTGGTTTGGCAATGCTTGGTTGCAATCCTACAGCCATGGCTCTCTGGAATATCATATTACAAATCCTCTGGTCCTGTAACGTAGAAGCTGCTAAATTTTGTGTTATCCTGACTGTGGCTCCACAATACTTGTGTTTTTTTTTCTTTCTGGATGTTTGCAATATTTTCTATTTGACCTGGGAATTCCAGACTTTGGGTATAATATTCCTAGGAGTTTTCATTTTGGAATCTCAGGACATATTTGGTGGTTTCTTTCAATTTCTATTTTACCTTCCAATTCTAGAACATCAGGACATATTTGTTTGATAATTTCTTGAAAGATGATTTCCAGGTTCTTTGATCATGACTTTCTGGTAAACCAATAAGTTTTAAATTATCTCTTTTGGATCTCTTTTCCAGGTCAGTTGTTTTTCCAAGGAGATCTTTCCCACCCACCCCCATTTTTCATGTTTTAAGTTTTGCTTTATTATATGTTGATTCCTCATAATGTCATTAGCTTCCATTTGCTCAATTCTAATTTTAAGGTATTGTCCTCAGTGAGTTTGTATTTCCTTTCCCAAATGGTCAGTTTTCTTTTTAAGGTATTCTTTTCATTAGCTTTTTTCATTTCCTTTTGTACCATTCTTAATTCTTTCCCTAATTTTCCCTCTATTGCTCTTACTTGATTTTCAAAGTCTCTTTTGAGCTACACCATGGCCTGAGCCCACTTCTTTGACTTTATTTTGACTTTTGTATCATCTTTTGAGTGTGTTTTTGATTCTCCTTGTCACCATAATAACTTTCAATGATTAGAAACTTTTTTTGGCTTTCTGCTCATTTTCTTAGCTTATTACTTGTTTTTTAAACCTCTATTAAAGTAGGGCTCTGTTTTTAACGTGGAGGGATTTTGTGCAGCTGTTTTCAGAAATATTTCTAGGAATCTGACCACAAGCTCTCTTTTCTGCCCTGGAGACGTTAGGAGTGTCCCTGGCCTACTATAGCTGTAAGATCTAGTGTATTAAAGTGTATCTGGGGTCCCAAGCTGTGCTGATAGAGTCTGAACATGGATTTCACACCATACATGGTAGCTGGGGTCAGACATTGCCTCTTGGGGCTATGCCCCACCTCCAAATAGAACTTGCCTGTGCCTAGGTACCTCTCATCCTTCAGGTCCTTCCACATGCCTTGAACTGCATTTCTTGCTCCTAGAGGCTTTTTAACCCCTACAGTTACTGAATGTAATGTTCAGGATAGCTCTCTGGAGTACCTCAGGATCAGTCAGAGTTAGGATAAGTCAATGTCCTTGGTCTTTAAAAGGGGAAGTGAAAAAGTGAAAGGATGGATCCTGGACTCTGGAGTCTGGAGTCTGAAGTCTTCCCTGTTGAGCATGCTGTGGCAAAAAAGAGATTCTGACTCTTTCCCTCAGCCCTCCAATCCTTCCATAAGATTACCTCACCACAACACATTCAGCAGGTGCCAATCATAAGGATAACCATCACATCACCATATCATTTAAGTATATGTTTATAGAACCATTATTTCACATTGAGTAGGTAGCCTTAGGTGCTTAGGAATCTTAGATTCAAGTATACCTTTTTAGGATTCCAGCCCTCTGCAATCATTCCAGCCTTCTGTTACTGAACATTTGGAGCTAGTTTGAATCATCTCATTGTTGAAGAGAGCTATGTCCATCAGAATTAATCTCCATATAATCTTGTTGTTGAAGTGTATAATGATTTCCTGGTTCTGCTCATTTCACTTAGCATCAGTTCATGTAGGTCTCTCCAAGCCTCTCTGTATTCATCCTGCTGATCATTTCTTACAGGACAATAATATTCCATAACATTCATATACCACAATTTATCCAACCATTCTTCAATTGATGGGCATCCATTCATTTTCCAGTTTCTAGCCATTACTAACAGGGCTGCCACAAACATTTTGGCACATACAAGTCCCTTTCCCTTCTTTAGTATCAATTTGGGGTATAAGCCTAGTAGAAACATAGCTGGATCAAAGAGTATGCACAGTTTGATAACTTTTTGAGCATAGTTCCAAATTGCTCTCCAGACTGGCTGGATTCATTCACAATTCCACCGATAGTTTATCAGTGTCCCAGTTTTCCTACAACCTCTCCAACATTCATCATTTTCTTTTCCTGTCATTTTAGCCAATCTAAGAAATGTGTGGTGTTTTCTCAGAGTTGTCTTAATTTGCATTTCTCTGATCAATAATGATATGGAGTACCTTTTCATAGGACTAGAAATAGTTTCAATTTCTTCATCTGAAAATAATCTGTTCATATCCTTTGACCATTTATCAATTGGAGAATGGCTTGATTCCTCATACGTTTGAATCAATTCTCCATATATTTTGGAAATGAGGCCTTTGTCAGAACCTTTGACTGGAATAATGTTTTCCCAGTTTATTGCTTCCCTTCTAGTCTTGTCTGCATTAGTTTTGTTTGTACAAAAACTTTTTAACTTAATGTAATCAAAATTTTCTATTTTGTGATCAATAATGATCTCTAGTTCTTTTTTAGTCACAAATTCCTTCCTCCTCCATAAGTCTGAGAGGCAAACTATCCTATGTTCTTCTAATTTATTTGTAATCTCATTCTTTATGGCTAGGTCATGAACCCATTTTGACCTTATCTTGGTGTACAGTGTTAAGTGTGGGTCAATGCCTAGTTTCTCCCATAGTAGTGTCTAATTTTCCCAGCAATTTTTGTCAAATAGTGAATTGTTATTCCAAAAGCTGGGGTCTTTGGGTTTGTCAAATACTAGATTGTTATAGTTATTGACTATTTGTTCCTCTGAGCCTAACCTATTCTACCGATCAACTAGTCTATTTCTTAGCCAGTACCAAATAGTTTTGATGATTGCTGCTTTATGAAATAGTTTTAGATCTGGTAGAGCTAGGACACCTTCATTTGATTTCTTTTTTTCATTAGTTCCCTTGAAATTCGTGATCTTCGGCCGAGCAAACATAATAAAGATGACAATACTCCCTAAACTAATCTATTTATTTAGTGCTATACCAATCAGACTTCCAAGAATATATTTTAATGATCTAGAAAAAATAACAACAAAATTCATATGGAACAATAAAAAGTCGAGAATCTCAAGGGAATTAATGAAAAAAAATCAAATGAAGGTGGCCTAGCTGTACTTGATCTAGAATTATATTATAAAGCAGCAGTCACCAAAACCATTTGGTATTGGCTAAGAAATAGATTAGTGGATCAGTGGAAAAGGTTAGGTTCATAAGACAGAATAGTCAACTATAGCAATCTAGTGTTTGACAAACCCAAAGACCCTAACTTCTGGGATAAGAATTCATTATTTGATAAAAAAAAAAAAAAACTGCTGGGATAATTGGAAATTAGTATGGCAGAAATTAGGCATGGACCCACACTTAACACCATATACCAAGATAAGATCAAAATGGGTCCATGACCTAGGCATAAAGAATGAGATTATAAATAAATTAGAGGAACATAGGATAGTTTATCTCTCAGACTTGTGGAGGAGAAAGAAATTTGTGACCAAGGATGAACTAGAGACCATTACTGATCACAAAATAGAAAATTTTGATTACATCAAATTAAAAAGCCTTTGTACAAATAAAACTAATGCAAACAAGATTAGAAGGGAAACAACAAACTGGGAAAACATCTTCACATTTAAAGGTTCTGATAAAGGCCTCATTTCCAAAATATATAGAGAACTGACTCAAATTTATAAGAAATCAAGCCATTCTCCAATTGATAAATGGTCAAAGGATATGAACAGACAATTTTCAGAGGATGAAAATGAAACTATTACCACTCATATGAAAGAGTGTTCCAAATCATTATTGATCAGGGAAATGCAAATTAAGACAACTCTGAGATACCACTACACACCTGTCAGATTGGCTAAGATGACAGGAAAAAATAATTATGAATGTTGGAGGGGATGCGGGAAAACTGGGACATTAATGCATTGTTGGTGGAGTTGTGAACGAATCCAACCATTCTGGAGAGCAATCTGGAATTATGCCCAAAAAGTTATCAAATTGTGCATACCCTTTGATCCAGCAGTGTTTCTACTGGGCTTATATCCCAAAGAAATACTAAAGAAGGGAAAGGGACTTGTATGTGCCAAAATGTCTGTAGCAGCCCTGTTTGTAGTGGCTAGAAATTGAAAAACGAATGGATGCCCATCAATTGGAGAATGGCTGGGTAAACTGTGGTATATGAATGTTATGGAATATTATTGTTCTGTAAGAAATGACCAGCAGGATGAATACAGAGAGGATTGGCAAGACTTACATGAACTGATGCTAAGTAAAATGAGCAGAATCAGGAGATCATTATACACTTTGACAACGATATTGTATGAGGACATATTTTGATGGAAGTGGATTTCTTTGACAAAGAGACCTAACTGACTTTCAATTGATAAATGATGGACAGAAGCAACTACACCCAAAGAAAGAACACTGAGAAACGAATGTGAACTATCTGCATTTTTGTTTTTCTTCCCGGGTTATTTATACCTTCTGAATCCAATTCTCCCTGTGCAACAAGAGAACTGTTCGGTTCTGCAAACATATATTGTATCTAGGATATACTGCAACATATTTAATATATATAGGACTGCTTGCCATCTAGGGGAGGGTGTGGAGGGAGGGAGGGGAAAAATCGGAACAGAAACGAGTGCAAGGGATAATGTTGTAAAAAAAAAATTACCCTGGCATGGATTCTGTCAATATAAAGTAATTATTAAATAAAAATTAAAAAAAAATTCGTGATCTTTTGTTCTTCCAGATAAATTTTTTTTGCTATTTTTTCTAGGTCAATAAAATAGTTTTGAAGGTATTCATCCATTTCACTTAGGTTACCAAATTTATCAGCATAAAGTTGGGCAAAGTAACTCCTAATTATTGCTCTAATTTCTTCTTCATTAGTGGAAAATTCTCCCTTTTCATTTTAAACACAAACAATTTGATTTTTCTCTTTCCTTTTTTTAATCAAATTTACCAAAGGTTTACCTATTTTGGCACCAACTCTTAGTTTTATTTATTAATTCAATAGTTGTTTTATTTTTTTTACTTTCAGTTTTATTCATCTGTTTTTTTTTTTTAGGATTTCAAGTTTAGTGTTTTTTAATTTGCTCTTTTCCTAGCTTTTTTAGTTGCAAGCCTAATTCATTGATATTCTCTTTCTCTATTTATGCAAGTAAGGCTCTCAAGATATAAAATTTCCCCTTATTATTTCTTTGGCTGCATCCCACAAATTTTGGTATGTTGTCTTATTATTAACATTCTCTTGGGTGAAATTTTAATTGTGTCTGTGATTTGCTGTTTCACCCATTCATTCTTTAGATGAGATTATTTAGTTTCTAATTACTTTTTGGCCTATTTCCCCCTGGCTTTTTATTGAATGTAGTTTTTATTGCATGGTGATCTGAAAAGAATACATTTACTATTTTTGCCTTTCTGCATTCGATTTTGAGGTCTTTATGTTCTAATATATGGTCAATTTTTGTGTGGATTATATGAACGGCTGAAGAGAAAGTATACTCCTTTCTGTCTCTATTTAATTTTCTCCAAAGATCTATCATACCTAACTTTTCTAGTATTCTATTTACCTCTTCAATTTCTTTCTTATTTATTTTGTGGTTTGATTTATTTAGTTCTGAGAATGCAAGGTTGAGATCTCCCACTATTATAGTTTTGCTCTCTATTTCTTTTGGCAGCTCTTTTAACTTCTCCTTTAGGAATTTAGATGCTATACCAATTGATGCATATATGTTTAGTATTGATATTGCTTCATTATCTATGGTACCCTTTAGCAAGATATAGTTTCTTTATCTCTTTTAATTAGATCAATTTTTGCTTTTGCTTGATCTGAGATCAGGATGACTACCCCTGCTTTTTTTTTTTTTTTTTTTTTTTTACTTCGCCTAAAGCATAATAGAGTTTACTACAGCCTTTTATCTTTACTCTGTATATATAAGCCTGCTTTAAATGTGTTTCCTGTAAACAGCATATTGTAGGATTCTGGCTTTTAATCCAGTCTGCTATCCACCTTCACTTTATTGAAGCGTTCACCCCATTCACATTTACAGTTAAAACTACTAATTCTATATTTCCAGTCATCTTATTATCCCCAGATTATACTTTTCTCTTTCCTTTCCCCTTTACCTCCCCCCCCCACCCAATATTAAACTTATGGGCACCACTTGCCTCATGCAGCACTCCCTCTTTAGAATCCCTCCCTTCTTCTTAGAGTTCCTTCCTCTTCCTTAAACCTTCCCCTACTATTTCTGTATTCCCTTTTATCTATCCTACCCCTTCCCTTTTTTGCTTTTCCCTTCCCACTTTTCAATAAGGTGGGAGAAGCTTCTCTATATACAAAATATGTCTGATATTTTCTCTTTGAGCCAAGTATGATTAGAGTGTGAGTCACACAATGTTCGGCGCTCTCCCTTCTTTCCCTCAGCTATAATAGGTTTCCTTTTGCCTCTTTGTGAGATGTAGTTTCCCTCTTTTTACTTCCACTTTTCCCTTTTTATGGTTCAATCTCTTTTCCACCTCTAGTACCTTTTTTATATTATAACAGTAAAATTAAATTATGCATGTACTCTTTATGTATACCCATAACAGAAAACAGTTCTCGAGTTCTTTTTACCTTTTTATCCTTCTCTTGAGTCCTATATTTGGATGTCAATTTTTTTGTTTAGCTCTGGTTTTTTCATCAGAAATAAGTGGAAGTCACCTGTTTAATTGAATGACCATCTTCTTCCCTAGAAGACAATGCTCAGTTTACCTGGGTAATTTATTCTTGGCTGCATTCCAAGTTTCTTTGCCTTTCAGAATATCAGATTCCAGGCCTTTCTATCCTTTAATGTGGATGCTGCTAGATCCTAAGTAATTCTTATTGTGACTCCTATGTATTTGAATGGGTTTTTTATTTGTTTGTTTGTTTGTCTGGCTGGCTGCTTATAATATTTTTCCTTGGTCTGATAGTTGTGAAATTTAGCCCCAATATTCCTTGTAGTTTTAATTTTTGGGTTTTTGAGGTGTTTGATGAATTTTTCAGTGGCTATTTTACCTTCTGATTCTATAACATCTGGGCAGTTCTCTTTGATGATTTCCTGAAAATAGTGTCTATGCACTTTTTTTCATCATGATTTTCAGGGAGTCCAATAATCCTTAGATTATCTCTTCTAGATCTATTTTCCAGGTGTATTATTTACCCAAGTAAGTATTTAACATTTTTTTCTAGTTTTTTCATTATTTTGGTTTTGCTTGACTGATCCTTGATGTCTCCTTGAGTCATTCATTTCCATTTGTTCAGTTCTGGTTTTTAATGAATTATTTTCTTTATTTACTTTTTAAATTTCTTTTTGTTATTGTTCAATTGAGTTTTTAAAAAAGTTGTTTTGTTCTATGGAATTTTTTTCCCATTTCATCAATTTTTTAAAGTAGTTATTTTCTTTTTCTAATTCACAAATTCTGTTTTCCTGGGAGTTCTTTATTTTTCCATTTCACATTTTAGGGAGTTGTTTTCTTTTTCCACTTTAACAAATCTTTCTTTTAATGAGTTATATTTCTTTCCCAAAGCCTTTCACAGAGTTTTCCTTTTTTTCCCCAATTCTTCTTCTACCTCTCTTTTAAGATCCTTTTTAATGTCTTCTAGGATAGCCTTATGTGGGGACCAGGTCATATAACCCTTTGAGGCTTCATCTGGAGACAATCTACTTCTAGTCTCCTCAGGGTTTGAATTCTGCTCTCTTTCACTCTAAAAGCTATCTATAGTTAGAGCTCACTTTGCCTTTTTACACATTTTTTAAAAATGTTGGGCTCTGTTTTTGCGGCAATGAAGGCTTTCCAAGCTTCCTCAACAGGCAACAGGAAGTGGCAATGAAGCTGCAGTGGCTTTGCTGAGTAACTCCTGGTGTTGGATATGCTTTGCCAGGTCTCCCATGAGACTCCTTTTCTTTGGGGTACACTCTTTGCCCTCTGTATTTGTATTGGAAATTTTATAACTTCTCTGCTGATCTACTTGCTTGCAAGGGAAGATTGGCCAACACTGTGGTAAAGTCCTCCCCACAGATTCTCCTCCCACAGAGATCACATCCCGCCCCTGATCTGCTCAGCATATGCTGTCCTCCATGCTCTGCCTGCCTGTGCCTACACCTGGCCTTGGTGAATATAAGTGACATCTCTGTTTCTCTTCAAGTCATAAACTTCATCAGTATTGTTGAAGAACATACTCGGACCAGCCTATCATCAGTCATATCAGGCTAGAATCACTATTATAATAAAGCCTTCAGCTTTAGGAAGTAAGATGGAATTAAATATTATTGTAATTCTTGTGGTGGTGGTTTGGGGAAAAAATGACTGTTTGTAATAGTGAATTGAACATTCAAAAGAGATGATTAAAAACATTATCCTGAGGGGTAAGGAGGAAGGGAAATTTGTCCTTTTGAGACTTGGGCAAGAGGTAAAAAGGAATGAGGAAAAGGGTATGTTCATCTTTTAATGAAGACATTAGATTACTGTTCAGACTGGAATGCCCAATAAACTCTGCCATTGTTAAAAAAAAAAAAAAAGGCTCTTCTGATTCAAGGTCTGTCTTCATATTCCCCCTATCTTCTTTCCTTCCTTTCTCAATAAAAACCTACCTGAAAAGTTCCATGAGAATTTAGGCAATGACTTTTTTTCAAATGCAAAAATGATACAGCTAGATTGGATGAACTCTGAGTCCCTTCTAATTCTAAATCTATGATAAAATCATTTATCAAACTTAAATGGTAACATAATATATCAGTAGTCATCAGCCTCTAATATAAAATACTAGCCAAGTTATTTCTTTGTTCTCCATGAATATGTGAACTCAAAATATATAAATTAGGAAATTAAGAAAGATTTTTTAGGCTTTCCTCTAATGTAAATCTTAATGTTTTCCTTGAATTACCACAACAATGAATTAAAGAATATTTCTTGCCTCACCTATAAGTCAAATAGCTTTAATTACAAACTTTTAGTTATATGGTGAAGCACTTCTAGTTTCATTATCTCAATTAAATGATTGTTTATGCATATTTAACTAGCTAATATGCTGTATCATAAAATCTTACCTAAATTATTAATATAGCTTCCTGGTTTTTTGTTGTGGTGGTGTTTGTTGCTTTCTTTTGTTTTGTTTTATAATCTTCAAGGAACATAGTGAAATTTAAAACACTTACAAATATGTTTTATTGATGCTTTCTGGGTGTTTGCATTTTTTTTAAAAATCACTGATACTTAGCATTTTTTTTAGTTTATTTTTTTATTATTTTTTAATATTTTATTTTATTTTATTTAATAATAACTTTATATTGACAGAATCCATGCCAGGGTAATTTTTTTACAACATTATCCCTTGTACTCGTTTCTGTTCCGATTTTTCCCCTCCCTCCCTCCACCCCCTCCCCTAGATGGCAAGCAGTCCTATATATGTTAGATATGTTGCAGTATATCCTAGATACAATATATGTTTGCAGAACTGAACAGTTCTCTTGTTGCACAGGGAGAATTGGATTCAGAAGGTAAAAATAACCCGGGAAGAAAAACAAAAATGCAGATAGTTCACATTCATTTCCCAGTGTTCTTTCTTTGGGTGTAGCTGCTTCTGTCCATCATTTATCAATTGAAACTCATTTAGGTCTCTTTGTCAAAGAAATCCACTTCCATCAGAATACATCCTCATACAATATCGTTGTCGAAGTGATACTTAGCATTAAATCCATTTTCATTCTCTACTTTTCCTGAATCAAGTCTTTCAACAATCAGCAACACATAAGCAAAACAAACAAATACATGTAAAATCTGATAGATATGATATTCTGCGCATTGAGAAGAGAATGATGAGTTTTATTTGAATGTAAGCTTCTTTTTAGTAGAAATTATTTAATTCATTATATGTGTATCTTCAGTAAATAGTACTGAATACTTCCTTAATAAACATTTATTGACTGATTAATCCTCAGTCCTCTAGAGTCAAAATTGGGCAATAGTTTTAAAAAGCTTGCCATTTTTATCTTTATATCATTAGAATAATAATTCAAATACAAAGATTTAGATCTGGAAGTGATATTAGAAGTCATTTAATTTATTTCCCATTTCATTAGTTGAGGAAACCAAAGCACAAAATAGTTAACTGACTTAGTTAAATTAATTTTGTTATTCACATAGGTGGTAAGTAGAGGCTAGGGTTTGAATATCCTGTGTCCTGTTCTTCATTTATATTTTTGAAGAAATACAGAAATACTATGTATATATTTCTTTTGACCCAAAATCTCTCTCCCTTATTACTTCCTAATCGTTTTTAAAATACAGAGCATTGTACATTCCACAGTTGCCTGGTATTCAAAACTTTTTGAGGAAAAGGAAAGCAATATGGTGAGAGGAGGGGAAAAAAGGGAAGGAGGGAAGAAGGGAGGGAATAAGGAAGGAAAGAAGAAAGGGAAGGAAAGGAAAGGAAAGGAAGGAAAGAAAGAAGGAAGGAAAGAAGGAAGAAAGAAGGAAGAAGGAAGGAAGGAAGGAAGGAAGGAAGGAAGGAAGGAAGGAAGGAAGGAAGGAAGGAAAGAAGGAAGAAGGAAGGAAGGAAGGAAGGAAAGAAGGAAAGAAGGAAGGAAGGAAGGAAGGAAGGAAGGAAGGAAGGAAGGAAGGAAGGAAGGAAGGAAGGAAGGAAGGAAGGAAAGAAGAAAGGAAGGAAGGAAGGAAGGAAGGAAGGAAGGAAGGAAAAGAAGAAAATAACCAAGGAAAATAAAAGTAGAAAATCCCTACATTTTGAGATTTCCATTGTCTCATGCTTTAAAATATTAATCTTGAAAAAAGTCTTTAAAAAGTGCTTAATATCAAGCACTGATATCATGGTGTAAACTGAAAAAAAGGTTATGATATATATTCATCAGTTTTGAAATAGAATTTACAAAATACCAGATATAATGAGAAGGGGGGGAAACATAGTGCTTGTAAACTGCACAGTATGGCTTTCTGCACTGTCAATACCTCTGTAAGGCAATTTTTTTGGGAAAAAAGAATGACTAGGTCTAATGTAAGCAGTGGTAGAGCAGCCCCCTAGGGAAGGTCTATATGGATAACATAATAATAACTGCAGGATGTACATCAGAGGTTACATGTCTCTTAGCTACATTTGAGAAATCAATTAGGTAGACCACGGTGAAGTTTAAATTGTTAAAACCCAGATTTTATGATATTTTTGAAATATAAAAACATCAGGAAGCTTAAAATTAGGCATTCAAAGCAAATTACTATCAGGGTTTCTGAGGACAAAATCTCAGGATCACAGGATCATAGATTTTAGAGTTGAAAGTACCTTAGAGAGCACCTAGTACAATACATTTTCAGGTGCAGCAATTGATGTCTAGAGACAACTATATGATTTGGTTTTAAAGTTTTCAAAGGTACATAGTAAATACTAGTCAGTATAAAACCCCCAGGTTCCTGTAGGCTTTCCACCATGCATAGAATGCTAGAAGGGAAGCAAGCCCATAGGGTTCACTCTGGCTAACACCCCATTTAAACAGTGGCTAAATTAAGCCTCAGGAAGTAATGATGACTTGCCCATGATCATAGATCAGTTGACTTCGAGATAAAAACATTCAACCATGCAGGTACAAAAATAATGATGAGGAGGAAGAAGAAGAAAAGAAAGAGGAGGAGGAGGAGGAGGGGGAGAAGGAAGAAAAAGAGAAAAAAGGGAAGGAGATGAACAAGGAAAAGAAGAAGAAGAAGAAGAAGAAGAAGAAGAAGAAGAAGAAGAAGAAGAAGAAGAAGAAGAAGAAGAAGAAGAAGAAGAAGAAGAAGAAGCAGCAAAGAAAGAGGGACAAGAAAAAGAAAATACTGGATATTCAATTTCAACCCCCAAAAGCATTTCTTGATGATTGATTAAATTCCATAGCTTTCAGGAATTTAAGAGTAAAAGTAATTAAATGTTGAGAGTATAAGGGATTTTTGAAGAGAAACCAAACACCTGTTTTCTGGATTCTCTATGGTCAGTGACCTTGTTACATGATCACATATAGGAATTTTGCACAAATCCCCCCACCCTACTCCAATTACATCAAATAACTGTGGAATTTTTACCATGTGTAAGTTACTGGTGCATACATGAAGGATGATACACTCAAAATGGCCCCTTTTTTGTGCTTTCCAACTTTTCTTTGTCTGATATTTTAGATATGCTGGATATACTGTCTTGGTTTGCTTTTAAGTGTAGTATATAATGATAAAGTAGAAAATGAAAACAAATCTGAAAATCTTTGGTTTGCAGGTAAATCAATCTTTATGTCCAAAACTACAAGCAAAACTAGTGAAGATCATTTGAAAATGAATCATTTTGATGGAAAGAATTATTTTGCTTTGGCCTTATTCAAGCTCACCATGCCCTAATCTTAAAAATATTATTAATTTTTAAAATTTCATTCCTCCTGCTATGTCTCACTGGTACCTTTAAAAAATTACCAATCAAGTAGTAATTGGTACTGTCTGAGATGTCAGAAGTCAAAATGAAAATAGACCCCCCCAAAATTGATGGGAACCTTTCATCAAGATATTAGATGACTAAGGTAGAGTTATGCTTTGTAATTCATTGGGCTACAAAGCTTCATTCCTCTGTGTTTTTGAGTCACTAGAGTTAGAAGAGACCTTAGTGGTCACCTAGCTCAATCCTTCAGGAGGGAGCTCAGCCCTCAGTTGTTAACCTTTCACATATTTCCTTCTCTACCTGCCCCCAAGAAAGATTGAAATCCTAGAGCAAGTATTTTTTTTATTTTAAAAATGTATTTTATTTTAAAATGGAAGTAAAAGACAAATTCTTAACCTGTCTGATTTTCCTATTCTCCAAGTGGGTGTCACTTTTTAAAAACTGCTTATGAGTGAAAACCTAGAATTAGAATGCAAATGCATTTAGAAGATGTGTGTCCCTCATTACCAACCTCCTTTGATCATCTACTATGTTAATAAATTTGGGAACATATTATTTACACATTATATTTTCTGAAATACTTCTTTCATAAAAATAAGGGATATTTTAATTCCACACATCAATACTGATTCAGCAAATACTATGTTCTGCGCACTTCAATATCAATATAAAGAAATAGAGTCATAGCTTTGTAGTATGAAAGAACCTTGGAAGTTATTTGATGCAATCACCTAATTTTATAGATAAAGAAACTTATAATCAGAGAGAGGAAATGGCGTGCCCAAATACAAATCAGTATTAAATGGCAAGGATGGGATTTTGGCTTCCAAAACCAGGAAACTTTATAATGCACCACAATGCCTGCCTCTTGCCCTCATCACATTGAAAAAAAAATTAAGTTATTCCTTTTTTGGTATGTCTTAAGGGCAAAGTTTTTTTAATTTTAATTTTTTAAAATTAGAGTGGGAGAAGAAAAGAGAAGCTGTATTAAGAAAAATATAACAAGGGGCCTTTGATTAGATACTGCGTGAGTAAACTTTTTTAGGTGGGAAGATGGATAGGAGGCTTATAATTCACATTTATTTATCCAGAAGTAGGTTTCTAAGGTTTCTTGAAGGTCTAAGTTTCTTGATGGCAATATTAAGTAAATTCTGAATTCACTATCAAAATTATCCAAATCCTGGACCTGAGCCAATGGGAGAAGTCTCATTGCCACAACCACAAAACCCACAAAAATAGAGTACTGACAGAAAAGAAGAGTCTTGGGTGTGTAGTGTCAGCTTAGAGTATTTATCACTGGCTTCTTCCCTGGACAGGAGCTATTAGACACTAAAATGTCATCAGCTCGGGGTCAGGAACAATAAATGCATAATGAGTAATATCAAAAAGCAAATGTCTGAAGCATCTTGGAAACCTTAAACAAATGACTCAACTCTCACACCAGTTACTTAGGTCCAGAGCTACCCATTATATTATGGCAGACAGCCTATCAAAATGAAGGATTTAAAAATAAATGAGGATAATTTATGTCAATACTTCATTTGCCTTTTTTTTGTAGCACTGTCATTTATCTGTTTGATCTAACACACTTTAATTCAGAATACTTCTCCATTGCAGTCACTGAAAGAAACAGATGTGAATTGATGTGTAGTGGTGCAAAAAGAACTACAATAGGGCAATTCTAATTAGAATGGAAGCACGGTCCGATCTCAGAGCACAAGAAGTTGAATGAGTTGTCCTTTCTTTCTCATACTACCTTCTAAGGATGAGAATGATTTTCTGTGGCTTGAAACTACTAACAATGCAATAATAATGGTAACTATTATTGTATTATGTTTGCATTATGTTAAACACATAAAAACTATTATATAATATAACATTATATATTATACCACATTATACAGCACTTTAAATACCTTACTGCATATTTAATTCATTGTTGCTGTTCAATCATTTCAGTCATGTTCCACTCTTTGTAACCTCATTTTGGGATTTTCTTTTCAAAGATGTTGAAGGGCTTCCTATTTCCTTCTCCAGTTCATTTTACAGTTGAGAAACAGAGACAAGCAGAGTTAGGTGACTTACCCAGGCTCAAACAGCTAGAAAGAGTCTGACAAACAGATTTGGTCTTCCTGACTCCAGAATCAGCAATCTGTGCACTATGCACCATCTAGCTGCTCCAGCAGAATATACATATACATAATATAATATAATATAATACAATTATATATAATCAATAGTATAATTATTATAATACATCATATAGAACTTTGCATACATGTTTTACATGTAAAATAATAGTTGTTATTATTTAGTATTTATTGTGTCACATTTATATATAGCACTTTACATATGTTATCTCATTTGATGTTCTCACAATCCTGAGAAGTAGTTGCTATGATCACCTCCATTTTAGAAGTACAGAAAATGAAACTCTGTTAAATGACCTATTTAGGAGCTTACAACTAAAAAAACATATCTGAATGTACAGTTCAGCCATCTCCAACAACCACTCTGGACTTTTTCTACCATGCATCTATGTTAGTTTTTGTTGTTGTTGTTGTTTTTGTTAATTCTATCTCCCCTATCTTTCATCTCGTTTTGTTTTCTTTTTCCATTTTAATTCAAACCAATCCAACCAAACCAAATCAATTTATTAAGTGCCTAAAATGTGGCAGTCACTGTGTTAAGCTCTAAAGATATAATTAATAAAAAGACAGTCCCTGTACAAGGGAAGCTTACAATCTAAAAAGGGAAACAACACATAAAAGGAAGCAAAAAGTGAAGGTGGGGAGGGATATCTGAAGGTGTCTATACATGAGGGCTTCTTCTTCCCAAAATAAGGTATTAGCTGCCAAGATTTAGATTAGCTAAACTTTAAGCTTTTCTCATCAACCTACTCCCAGCTTCAATGATCTATGAGTCTCTAAACTAGTATCTGTACATGTAAATTTTATTGTATAGTATACAATCTATACACTGAAAAACATCTATTTATCTACACAGTTCTTCACTCATCTTTCTATTCATTCATATGTTTTTAGCTTATTTATTCATCTGTCTATTGACCAGAATTTATTTTATCAATATAGGGAAGTCCTGATAAGGAAGCCCCCTACCACTATTGATCCATACCTGTTCTATAACTTATAGTCTTAGAGAATTGTCAGGGGGAATAAATAATTAAGTGATTGACATAGGGATATTAAAGGCAGGACTAGAATTCAGGTCTTTCCAACTTGGAGAAAAGCTAGAAGAAATCTTATAGATTTTCATGTTCAAACCCCTCATTTCATAGATAAGTAGGTTAAGAATAAAAAAGGTTAGGTTAGTTGTCCAGATACACATGTGCCGTTCCCTCCCCCCCCCCCCCCCGCCCCAAACAAGTTTTTAATTCAGATCTTTCTAACTCTAGGTGGCACAATGGATAGAGCATCGGACCTAAAACTGGGGGGAATCATCTTCCTGTGTTCAGATCTGGCATCAGATGCTTGCTATCTGTGTGACCCTGAGCAAGTCACTTGGCCCTGTTTGCCTCAGTTTCCTCATATGTGGAATGATCTATTGTTATAACTCACTCTCTTTGCCAAGAAAATCCTAAATGGGATCACTAAAAGTTAGACAGGACTGAAAAACAACCTGAACAACAATTTGCTAAACCCAAACTCTATTCATAGTCCTATTGTGCTGTGTCCATATGCTAATAGTATTCTTCATTCAAATACATTTGAAGGAAGTATTTATTTAAAATTTTAAATTAAAATAAACTTTTTTTTTCTTCTTTAAAGAAAAGTGAAGCATTGGGAGGAATTTAGTAGTCTACTCTCACACCCTCCAGTCGGAAAGGAAAGGAGTCTGAGGAAGGTGATAGTAGTAATGTAAGAGTGTCATTTTGTTGTAAGCTTCTTGAAGGCAGGTACTATTTTTTCTTTCTATATGTTCTCAAAGCTTAATCAAACAGGATAAGGGCTTAATAAATGTGTGCTGACTGGTTGATAGCTAGAATTCCAATCTGGGCTTTCTTAACAACAAATTTAATGCTTTATCCACTATATCAAATATACTGGCCATTCTAAGCAACCAATTATGTGCTATAGTAAAGCCATAAAACAACATTCATTTAAGCATCTTTTTTGACATTCTATGACTCATCTGTTATAGGACAATTGCAGGAAAGAAATTCCTTTACCAGAGCTGATCTACATCTTCACAATAAGTCAATCTTTGAGAATTATTAGGAGTACTGTATGAAATGTTTTACAAAGGATCACATGGACAATGTATGTGTAAGACATGTCTAAGATATAAAGAATAGGATTCAAGTTTTTGTTTTTAGTACATAGCACTTTGCAACTGAGCAAATCATTAAATGGGCAACCCCCAAAAGAGTTGCTGAGATGTATGGTTACAGAGAATTTCTAAGTTAATGAAGTCATAGGTATACCCTCTATCACATCAAATGAAGGAAGAAGAGAGGAGAAATTCATCTTTCTAATAATTTTACTTTCTTCCTTTTCATACACTATACTATCTGAAGTAGCATATTTGCTATTCTCTGTATTTGTAAATAACATCCTATCTCCCTCCATCTTCCCCAAACCTACTAGAAAAATAACTTCGGATTTGCTTTGTATTTACCTGTGGACAGGCTATTTCCCTCTACCAGATGGTAAGTTCTTTGATGACAAAATGCTGCTTCACTTGTGTCTTCTTCAGAATTTAACACAGAGATTTTAATTATTTTTTGGTTGAACTGAATAGAAATAGCTGACATATAATTTGAGCACTGAAGAAAAGGTCTTAAAGTTGGAGCTAAAAACAAGGATAAGGAGTTTCATTTAAGAGTGGCACATTCTTTTTCCTATTCTTATATTTCAGATCAGTAAAGAGAGATTATAAAATGTTTTTGGTCCTGAAGAAGAAGGCAATAAGTGAGATAATTCAGTAATAAATTGCTTTCTTGATCTTTCATCTTTGATTAATTTGAGGTGTTCAAGGGATACTTCTGGCTTTTATAGAATGTTAAGATACTTTTTGTATTCTGTTCTAGTTATTTTCCAATATAGGCCCACAATAACGTTTTCAGAGAAGTCAAATTCATCAAAACCAAATGAGCAACTGACCACACCTGAGACTATATGAACCATTCCACATCCACAGTCCACTATCTATCAGCTGAGAGGGGACAAATGGGGTTTATTGTCTGTTTCATCAAAATAAGATCAATCATTGAATTTAATAACATCAACAACAATAATAATAATCTTTCCATCTATTTAGTCACACTGGTTAATTCCTTTTTTTCACTTAGCTTTTTTTCCCCTTTTCCCTATTCCCTATTCTCAGTCTCCTTCCTACTTTATCTTACTTTCCCCTTTCTTAGTCATTCCTATACAGAGCCAAAATCATTCCTTTCAATTTTCTTGTTCCTAAAAGAAATAGCTTTCTTTTTCTCTTTAATTTAAAAAACAAACGTTCTTTCACTGAGCAAATGGACACTGTTTTAGTAATATTCCTGGAAAAGGCCCATATAATTTCCCTCGATAACCTGCCCTGTTCTTCCCCTAAACTTGACACTGCTCATTATGGTTCTTATTGCTTTCTTCTAAACTGTTCCCCATCTTTCCACCTATAAACTCTCTATAAATGAAAATTTCGTTTTCAATTACCCATGCAAGGTAATTTCTGCCCTAGAAAACCTTCCCAGTTCTTTATCCTGGAACTTGTCTGTCTCAGACAAATTTTGTTAGCAGAAAATAATAGATACTTTAATTGCACTTCAATTATCCCACATTTAAATTGGGGAGACAATTCTTATTTATGGTACAAAGAGCCTTTATTATGGAATTCTAAACCCATTTTTTAGTCATTTCATTTCTCCAGAACTTAGAATGTGTGATCAAAGAAAAAGCAGTTGGACTGATCACCTTCCAAAAGGGAGTGATAACAGATTCAAGATTTCTAGAGAAAAATAATAAGAACAACAACTAAGGAAGGTTCCCAGCAAAATGGGTAGAATTTCTATAGCCAACTCATAGAAGAAGGTGGCAATATGGTGATGATTATGATGATGATGATAAAGTACTTTCTAAGTAATTTTTTTAATTTTACAAATGTTCTCTCATCTTAATCTCACAATAAGCCCTGCAAGGTAGTTGTGATTATTATCTCCATTTTACAGGTGAGAAAATTGGGGCAGAACAGAAGGTAAGTGCTTTCCAAGATTAACAGCTAGAAAATATGTGAGGCTAGATTTGAATTCAGACTTTTTTGACTCAAGCCCCAGTACTTCATTTATTTATTTATTTATTTATTTATTTATTTATTTATTTATTTATTTATTTATTTATTTATTTATTTTAAATGAATTTTTTAAAAACTTTTTATTGACAGAACCCATGCCAGGGTAATTTTTTACAGCATTATCCCTTGCACTCACTTCTGTTCTAATTTTTCCCCTCCCTCCCTCCACCCCCTCCCCCAGATGGCAAGCAGTCCTTTACATGTTGAATAGGTTACAGTATATCCTAGATACAATATATGTATGCAGAACTGAACAGTTCTTTTGTTGCACAGGGAGAATTGGATTCAGAAGGTATAAATAACCTGAGAAGAAAAACAGAAATGCAAGCAGTTTATATTCATTTCCCAGTGTTCTTTCTTTGAGTGTAGCTGCTTCTGTCCATCCTTGATCAATTGGAACTGAATTAGCTCTCTTTATCGAAGAGATCCACTTCCATCAGAATACATCCTCAAACAGTATCATTGCTGAAGTATATAATGATCTCCTGGTTCTGTTCATTTCACTTAGCATCAGTTCATGTATGTCTCGCCAGTCTTCTACTGTATTCATCCTGCTGGTCATTTCTTACAGAACAATAATATTCCATAACATTCATATACCACAATTTACTCAACCATTCTCCAATTGATGGGCATCCATTCATTTTCAAGCTTCTAGCCACTACTAACAGAGCTGCCACAAACATTTTAAGCTCCAGTACTTTAATCACAGAAATTATTAAAAAGTTTCACAGGGGAACTATTTGTTATTGAACCATGAACTTTGTTTCCCACACCATCCCCATAATGAGTTACCAAAATAGATTTTAGAGTTCAGTTTTTTGGATATTTTTGCTTTTAAGGATCTACACCTCTTTCATGTCTATTACCTGGTGGCAGATGTACTCAGGTATCATTAAATCTATCATAAAGATAGGAAAGTAGATTTTAATTGCTTTAGATCAGATTGATATATTAGACACATTAATTTTCATTAAGAAAATAAGTTTTACGTAAATGTCATTATGAAAAGACTATTCTCCTTGGATAGAACTCAGGGGTGAGACTCAGAAGTTCTCAGAATCAAAGCCTGCCTCTGACCTTCACTAGCTGTTACCTTTTATCCTTTGACCTTTGTACTCCCCATAGTTTCCAGCTTGAAGAAAAATCACACATTTTGCCTTAAAGGTGAGCAACAGTTGGCATACCAGATAATAATTACTCAGATTATGTCATGGGAAAATATTGACTTAAACAAACATTACTCTATATAATCTTTTTAAGGACAATTATTGAATTAGTGTTAAATTAAGTTAGAGTTAATTAATTGTAACTAATTATTGCAAATTTTTAAAATTTTATATGTATAGGATATCTCAAAGTGTTAATGCTATTTAAACTTAAAATGGCACTAAGACTTGTAATACCCTATATTTTCTTTCTCTCATTAAAGACAAGAAGTTTGAGAGATCTTTTGTTTTGTTTTGGTTTTATCTTTCATTATTCTCTTTTAATGTAAAATATCTCAGTTTAGCCCATTTCAAAATTATCTTTTCAACTAAGAAAATTCTATGCCTTGAATCTATATTTCAACCAATTTCCCATCAGTAAACTATGCACATAACATTTTTCAAGTTCCCCTTTCCCCCCATCCTTCTCTCTTAAAAAAAAAATGACTAGTAACTGGAAAAGGGCACAGAAATACAGGAAATGTAATTTGGCAATAAATGTTGTTTTGAAGTACATTGCATGGTTTGTGGATAAATATTTCTTTAATGCATGTAATTACTAGATCAGCAGAATAAATGTGGTCATGTCCTTGTAATTAATACATTGTCAAAAGTTCATTTAAGTATAATAATTTTACTGAGAAAATGCTGTCTGTGTGGTTCTTGTGATAATTTGTTAAATTAAGTGCAATAAATATAAAATTACTGTTAGGGATATATTTATTTTTAAGTTCTTCTTTGCCAGGGTGTCAAATAAGGCTTTTAAGTCACCTCACCTCCTCCTCTCTGTATCACATTAAAAATGCTCAATAAAGTAGAGAGAGATATCCAGATCATGAGAGATTTCCTTTTAGAATTTTCCCCAAAATTTGATTTTTGAATATTACAATTTAAAATGCTGTGGATTCCATTGGCAAATATTTAGCTAGGAATTATCCAAACTGGAATTAATTCTAGTGACCAATGGAGAACACATATTGAAGTGTGTCTATTTCCCTGAATGCTGAGCTGAATGTTTATTTCTAGCTTGCATGTCATATAGTTTTTAACCCACCACAGAAGAATGCCAGGCTCTGCTAAGTGAAGCAGCTCCAAGCTGACAAGACAAATTAAAGGTGGTTTCTATTCATGTTTGAACTGAAAGACTTCAGAGATTGTGGCTTATGTTTTGTGACATTTTACCTGTGGTAGCCCTACAGACAAAAATTATACAAGTGAGCACGTTTGGGGGGGGGGGGATGAACCACATTAACTAGTAAGCATTGCTTAAAATTCTTTGATTGCTAAAATGCACTTGAAGAATACACCTCTGTAAAGCATTGTAAGATGGTTAAAACCCTTATCATCCTAAAATTTAAACCTGGAAAAGAAATTAAAAATCAATTCCAACTCCTTATTTTATATGTGGAAAAAATGGAACTATAGAGAAGTAAATTAATTTTCTCAAGATTATAAATGACTGTGTGTGTGTGTGTGTGTGTGTGTGTGTGTGTGTGAGTGTGTGTTGAGATGACAGGGATCTGTGAGGAAAAGAATTGGATGGATAAGAGTCAATATCTCTCTCAACAGGCATTATAATAGCACATAATACTTGGGTCTGTGTTGGTGAAGATTCAAAGGTAAAAATCTGACAAAGAAAATCTGCTTTCTTAATTCTAGACTTTTCTCCACTCTACAATGGGTTGCCAAAGTAGATCTTTGAGTTCAGTTTTATGAATACTCTTTTTTTTTCAGAAGCACAAAATACCTATAGCTTTATCATGTTTTCTACCATGTCTCTTCTATCATGTCTATTTAAAATCTGGAAGAAAAAGCAAGAATATCACATATAATGATGAGTAATCAATGAGTCAGTAAATTTCTGGAAGAAGGAAAAGCCTTAGGATTTTTCAGTTACAACATAGTTAACCAGGTTAGAAGGGGTCAGGTAATATTAAACAAATTCTTAACTGTGAAAGCAAAATGAAAACAAGCAAACATTCGAACCCACAGTAGGCTCCCACAGAAGAAATCAGAGGAACTGGGGTTCATATCTCATCTCTGAGACTTAATTTTTATATGATCTTGGAAAAATCACTTAATTTCTGTGGGCCTCAGTTACCTTATCAGTAAAATAAAGAAGATGAACTAGCTGGTCTTTGATGTCCATTCCAGTTTTAGATCTATGAAGTTAAACAGGGAAGGCTTCCTGAAAAAACTTGGTGCCAAGTCATAGCATTTGGAAACATTTAACAGTAATGCTTCCCTCTATATGTAAAGATGGAATTATGAGGCCAGAAGTAGCAGCAGCAGCAGCAGAACAGTAACTTGGAATTCTGAAACTTAAAAAAATAGTAGGCTGGGAGGGTGGAAGAGATACAAAAAATCAAACCTGGGGCTCAGTCTTGTGGCTATCCAGAAGTTGCACTATTATGCCTCTCTCCAGCATGTTGCTTGTATATATGATTCCTTCTGACATTTCTTTAACCTCTTTGGGGTATTGGCCTAATAGTAGTATTACAGGGTCAAAAAGTAAGCATGGTTTCATAATTTAGGGGATATAGTTCCAAATTGCTTTCAAGAATGGCCATAACCTATTCACAGTTCTATCACTAACGTCTTTCCCATAAAAATTAATTCTCTAATAAGCAGGATGTATATAGGAGTTTAAATGACCTCATCTGGAATAAAGTTCAATATCTTCTCTTTCAGATAAGGAAACTGATACCCAGAAAAAATTAAGTGACTTGCCCAATATCCTACAGATTATAAACAGGTATAAATATATATATATATATATTGCTCTCCTGTCAGATCAAGTCTTCTGACTCCAATATCAATATTCTTTGATAGCAATTACCTCCCTAGCAATTACTAGCGATTATGACCAAAGTGTGTATTGGTCACAATTGGATAAATTATTCCTTTTTATTTCATACCATTCTTTTTCAGGAAGACAAATAATTTTTAATATTTATAATATAGAAACTATTCTGAAAGTTTCCATCATCATGCATAATTCCATGTGCAACCCAGGGACACCAGGCTGCTTGATATTACTGTTTGAAGACCTCCTCTTTGCTTTTCAAATGCTTGTAGGAAGGAACAATTGAGGTACTTAGTCAAAAACAATGGATGACTACAGGCAGAGACCCAATAAAAAGGACTTTTTCCTTAAACAAATAATAACATGACTTATGATCATCTCTCTCTGAATGCTAGTTTTCCAAAATATAGTCCTGGGATTTAGAGCCAAATTCACTCAGTTCCTGTTAACATGGAGCCCAGAATCACAAACAGAACCCAATTGTGCTTCACCACATGAGCTAAAAAATCAGCCTTCAGCTTTAATGATTATTTAGCACTTAGCACTGCCTTATGAGAAATCAAATGTTACCTGACCCTGAAAAATGCTCAGGAGATCAGTAGGGTATCCTGCAATTAGTTTTGAAGATACATTGACAAACATCATTTAAACACTGGATTTGGATGCTAAAGACATCTGAGGGATAGGGAAGGTAATCATTCAGACTTGAGGAAAAGTGGCAAAAATAGTAACTCATGATATAACATTCCAATTACATCTATATTTATTAAACACCTACTGTAGGCACGGCAGTAAGCCAGAGCATGGGGAAGGAGTAGGCATTTTTTAAGAATATACTATGTGCCAGGAACTGTGTTATGACTATTACAAATATTTTACAAGCATTATCTTCTTTGATCCTCTCTGCAAAATTGGTGTTGATATTATTCACATTGTACTAATTTTATTACTGTTAAATTAAATTGTTGAGAACATACAGAGATTAAGTGGATTGCCTGATGTCACAGTTATAAAGTTCTGAGACTAGATTTGAATTCAGACCTTCCTGATGCCAAGCCAAGAATTCTGTTCACTGCAAGACACAGCTAGTCACCTAGGTGTATGGAGAATAATTAAGAACAATGCTTACACTCCATGATACTAGTCTAGGAGAAATAACAAACTATGAACATAGATTGATTTCGACAAATTAGTTAATAATAGTGGATGTCAAACTGGCAACATGAAATTTTAAAAGGTCTATGCCACACATTAATCAGATAATGCTAATAATAGCTATCATTTATGTAATGCTTTATGGTTTTGTTTTGTTCTCCTGCCTTATAAGCCCGGCAAACTTGCCCTCTGTGCCACCAGCTGCTCTCCCCCACCCCCACTGTGGCAATGTATTCTATTGAATAGTTCTTGACTTTGAGTCAGAAAGACCTTGATATAAGATCTGCTTTCAAGCTGTCTTACCTTAAGGATAGTCACTTAACCTTTGTGTAAATCAAACAGCTCTCTACAAGTTATTTATTAATATATAGCCTGGTTGCAATCTGATGTTGGTGAAGGGAGTTTCCCACATTGACAGAATCATAAAGCCTTCTGTCATGGAGTTTATCAGATGTAAAATTATTGTGAAAAATGCAACTTTTTACTGTTCATACTTCAATACATCAATGGATTCATGATCTCATCAAAGCAGTGTTTTCTCATCATTGATACGCATCAGAACTCATTCCTGCCTTCTCATCCTGTGAACTGTTTTTCAAGTTCTCCTATGGATCTGATATAGAGATGCTATCTCAGTGATTGAGGTCTTCTTCTGAATCTTTCAACACTTTCTAGGTACCAGTGCTACACTAAAAAATATCTATCTGTGAGTCCTTGCTCCTCATTACAAGACATAATAACTTGAAGCAGATGGAGGAGAGGACCAAAGTTGCAGTTAAGAAAGCCAGAGTTCAAAACCAACTTCAGACATTTCCTAGCTTTGTTACTCTGGGCATATTATTTAATCTCTGTTCGCATCATTGTTCTCAATGATAATATGGGGATAATAATAGCACCTGGCTCCCAAAGTTGTTGTGAAGATCAAATGAGTTATTATTTGTGAAAAAAATACTTAGGACAATGCCCGGGATATAGTAGACACTATATAAATGCTTATTTCCCTTCCTTTCCCTTTCTAGTATTATATCAGTATCCCTTATACCATATCTTGCATATTAACATCATTGGAAACAGTTTCCAATATATCCTACACAAATAATACAGTTCTACTCTGTGTCTTAAGAAGCAACAGTGTCATAAGATTTGCACCCATCAATTGGCAAACACATGTTAAAATGATGGATTTTGTAGGGTAGTTTATATCTTCTCTTTGGTCATATTTAATCCTCCATTGTAATATATATATATATATATATATATATATATATATATATATATATATATATATATATATATATATATCACAGAAAGAGAGAATCTTTCCTGACATCTTGTAGACTTCCTCTAAAATGTCAAACAAAACCAAGAGAATAAAAGCAAATTCTTAGATAAACTTCATATCTATCATTTCACTTGGTACATAATTTTCCACAAATTGGACAGTTTTCTTAGCTCACTGTATTGTCCTTAGATATTAAGTTTTTTCAATTGGGTGTTCTTACTTCTTTTAGAGTTGGACTACAGATTTCTGTCATGTTATTTAATGATTTAGCCCAATCCATACAATGACTTAGTAGTATGGGACAGATAATTATAGATGCATTGCTTGACATTAATCAGTTTTATCATTCAAAACAGAAAATGGTATTTTGACAGGGATTCCATTTCTGCTTTTTGCTATCTGGAATATCTTAATGGATATTGTAAAAGATACATTAGAGCTATAGAAGCAGGATGGCAGCCAATGTCTATAATTCTATGGATGATTTTCAATGAAGTAAGAAAAATCTATGTATTTTATAGACAGATATTTGAGTTTACAAGCTGGTTTGTCCCAGCTTATAAATTCAAATATCTCTCTATAAAATACATAGATCATGACTCATGATACGGTAAAGAAATTATACTTCAGAAAAAAAAAACTCCTCTATTTAATGTCAGAGCCTCATTTATGACTTTTTATAAACACCTCTAAAAATGTTATCATTCAATCGTGTCCATTTTTTTTTGTGTGTGTGTGATTCCATTTGGAATTTTCTCAACAAATGGTTAACCATTCTCTTCTTCACTTAGTTTAAGTGACTTGCCTGGAGGCACACAGCTACTGTTTGAGGCCAGATTTGATCTCAGAAAGATAATTGAGTCACTTAGTTGCCCAAATAATATAAGCTATAATTTCTATGGAAAAAAAAAAGCAAAACAAAACACTGAGAATAACTGAAAAACTTTTGCTGGCCTTATTTTATTTAAATGCTTATTCTCAAAGAAATAAATTATCTAGTTTGGTTGATTGAACATACATAACATGCTACACTAAGTGTTAGACAAGTTATAAACAGCACGTCCGTCATATGAATGAAAGCTGTAGTATCTCCAAATTCTAATATTTTGATTGAAAACTTTGCTTATTCTACTATTTGAATTTAACTGTTCTCCAAAAATTCCTTTCCCTCTGTCAAAACATAATTTGTCTTTTCTTACAGCAAAACACTTAGAAGTTTTGAAGTTATCTACCTCAACTCCCTCATTTAGAAACTGGTGACATACACAGACTGAACTGCAAAACTTAACTTTAAGGACCTCTCTTCAAATCCCTCTCTGCCAGAATAACCTGAGGGGAGCCATTTAAATTTTCTAAATATCAGTTTTCTCATCTAGAAAGTTAGATTAGCTGAGATGTTCTCAACATCCTCCTCCTGCTCTAAATCTATGATCAGGCCAGTCTATGAAATGACTTTTCTAAGTACACACAGCTATTTATATCCCTAAGATGAAAACCCACAACCTTTGACTCCAGAGCCTGCATTTTTATCTGTTGCATCATGTTGCCTCTTAGCTGCAAAGGCTAACTATAGCACTAACTCATTATGTATCTTTTAAAGTCATAATGGAATTATTTTACATAGTAAATATCTTTGCTTCTTAATAAGTCTATTCACAATCTAGATTGCTTTAATGGATATTCAGTGAGTAAAATTGTTGAAATAACTTCTAAAGTAAACTATTCTTAGGGCGGAGATGCAGAAACTAGGAAGAGAGATGGACTTCTCCTGTCTAGGAAATAGATTTTTTTGATGATCTACCAGATGTTCCAGAAATATACTCCCTGTTCACATGACTTTGATATTTCCCCCTTCATGTCCTCTAGGGCAGAGACATTTCTGTCTATGAACATTTGTCAATCAGAAAAGTGTGTTTCTTGGTAATAATAACTAGAAGGCAAAACATTCATGTTGTTTAAAAAATGGTAGATTCTAATAGAAGGAAATTATGGTAAAAACTTAATGCTCTCAGGGTTTTTCAGCACTGGTGTCATAGGGTAATATATATGAAAGAGAAGTGAATTTGAAATAAAAAAATCTAACATAAATTTTTTGTATAACTTTGGTCAAGAAAAAAGCTCTATGAGCCTCAGTCCTTCTCTTGTAAAATAAGATTCAAACTTTTGAATAGCCTTCTGAACTCCTATCTATGAACATGTAGTTCTAATAATAATGAATTCATTTATTTGGGTATGCGCTCTATAAAATGCCTTCAAGCCACTTTAACCTGTATGATTTTTGTCTATGATTTTCCTTTAAATCCTCTAATAGACTTATGCAGCAAATTAATACAATGAAAGGCAGGGAGACAATTTAAAAGTGACCTGAAACACTTAAAAGCTATGTGATTCTGAATTGACACTTAACCTCTGTTTGCTATTCCCAGGGAAGTTGTGAGAATTAAATAAAATATTTTGCAAAAAATTTAGGGCAAGTTCTGACATCAGAGATCCTTAGAAATGCTTCCTTCCTTCCTTTCTTCTCCCCCAATTTGCTAAAGGTTCTAGACTTATTCTTTTACATTTAAGAGACACCTATGTGATATACAAATTGTATATTTCATGTGTCTCATTTCCATGTGCATAATTATTCTTTTTCTGGTCATACGATATATTTTTGATGTTGTTATTCTGATTTTTGTGTGCAATTAAATTCAAAATGAAAAAGCATTTTCTGCCTACAATATTTTTTGGGGGGCAAAAACAGTAACAGGAGACAGAAGCAATTATGAACTTATATATATGCTTTTACATTTTTATGAAAACAGTTTAGAATATACTATGCACACAAGTATGGTATTTTTGCCAAATAATGCAAAGAAAATATCCACACTGTGCCTATAATGTATGAAGCATAGTGCTAAACTATGAAGATCAGAATAAAAAAAGATATAGAAAAGAAAAAACTTTCTGTTTGTTTCTGTCAAGGAAATAACATTCTATAGAGGGATATAGCAAGTAAAGAGATAAGATAATTTTAGGATGAAAGATGGCACACTAATGACATAGATAATAAAATGTTTCCTAAAGAAAAATGTATGAGACATATGATGTTTAAAATGGTTTGAGAAATATATTTTCTCTTCAGTTTAATAATTTCATTAATAATGCCAGCAAGTTATTTTTAAAAAGGATGGTCATTTGGCCATCTCTCTCAGACTAAAGACAATCATGAAGGTAGGCTCACAGTTTATATGATAAAACTCCATCATCATATTAACCCCAGGACAGAGAAAATACTTTTATATCAGAGTTGAGTTATGCAGAAATAAAAATCTGTCTATATTCATGGTTGAATAGAACACAAAGACCTTCCACACCTCAGATTAAATTCCTTGCAAAATAGGGTGAGGTCTGATCAAGATCTAGGAAAGCCAAAGCAATCTCATTGTCAGTAATGATTCTTTGAAAACAAACTAAACTTTTAAAATGAGGAACTTAGAAAATGGGAAGAGCCTCTGAATTGTCTTAGAAGATAAGTTATTAATAATCATCTCTCATAGAACAGAACCCTGAAGGAAGTTATGGATTCAAAGGGGCTGGGAATTCTTTTGTAAGGAAACTGAATACTGAAGTGCATTTGTTTTTGTTTTTGTTTTTATAAGAATCCTACTATATCCCCAAAAGTCAGAATGTATTCTTTAATTAGTGATTAAGTGTAGAGGGCTGAAACTATTGAGCCAATGCACTGAGGTCAGGACTGCAGGGCACTTGAGGCTAACTCCCAATTAGATGATACTCTAAGGGGATATGCTTGGAAAATGGTCCTTCCCACAATTCTGTGCTGGCTCAATGATTGGTGTATTATAGGGGATTGCAGGAGGGACAAAGGAGGTGGAGTAAGACTAGCCAGGGTCATACTCTTGGTGGTAGACAAGGGAGAAGGCTGTTGCAGAGATTCTGCTTCCATCCTGTTCAATCCTGTGTCTAAGATCAAGCATAAAGACTAAGGACTTTTGTGTATCCTGACTCTGGATGATTCTGGGGTGTCCTGGGTGCTAGCACAGGTAGATACAATTAAATTAAATTTAATTAGTTTAAACAATCTAAACAATTAGAGATTCAATTTTGTAAATAACAAATTAAGCTTTGACATCAAGAAAACCTCCCTAACAGTGAACTGGAGCTTTATAAAAGAATAGAGGTCTGGGGGGGCAGAGCCAAGATGGCAGAGAAGACACACATGACATTTTAACCTTCTCTTCTACCCTCAATACTAATTACTAAATTCAGCCTCAGAAATAGTGCTTGAATGGTAAAAATCCATTAATATTGGGAGTACAACAAATTACCAGCTGAAGATAAACTGGAAGATTGCCAGAAAAGGTTTGGGGGGCGGTGTAGGGGTGGGGGGAGCAGGTCAGCACGGCAGGGAGGTAGAACACAGAGGCTAGCACACTGAGCAGACAGGATGGGTGTGGTCTCTGCAGGTGGAGATTTTGCAGGAAGGACTCTGCCACAGATTGGATGCTTTGCTTTGGTTGCAAAGCAGTAGATCAGTAGAGAAGTAACACAAATGCCAAAGGTAGCATAAACTTCAAAAAATGCCAGAATCTAACAGGATCTGGCTACACCCATCCAGCACCAGAAGTAACTCAGCACAGACCACAGCACAGCTGTATAGTCCCATTCTGTAGCCCAGGGCTTTTGCTCAGGGCAGCCACACTTCTGCACAGGAGGGGGGCTCTGCCCAGGACAGCCACAAAATATGCAGTGGGAGAGGCAGAGATCTGCTGGGGCAATACAACTTCCACAGCATGACTGAGCTTTCCCAGGGCAGAAACATTTCTGTGCAGGGCTCTTCCCAGGGCATTTCCGCAGCTCAGCCACTCTTAGCAGCCCATCTGCAGGACAGCTACTGTCCATATATCCATCACTGTTCTGCAGAGGAAGCTGGTAACCTCCTAGCCCTGAGGGCAGACCCTAAAGGCTTTTTTAGAAATGAGTAAAAAAGTCAAACATATGCTAACTATCAATAGCTTCTATACAGAAAGACAGCAGGTTTTCAAACCTGAGGAGACTAATAGCACACAGCTTCCAGACAAAACCCCAAAGGGGGACATAATCTAGTCCCCATCATACAAGGCTCTCCTAGAAGAAATTATAAAAGACATTAAAAGAGAGCTAGAAGAAAAGTGGTGAAAGGAAACAGAAATTTTGCAAGAGAATACAGAAAAGGCATATAATTCACTTAAAGAAAAATTTGATAAAGTGGAAAAAGAAAATTTCCTGAAATGTGAATTGGAAAAGGTAAAGAACTCCCAGGAAGAAAGAATTAGTGAATTGAAAAAGATAAAGAATTCCCAGAAAAGTAGGATTTTTGAATTGGAAAAAGAAAATAAGTCAGTTAAAAAAATAGTGAAATAGAAAAAATTCCATAAAGCAGGACATATACAAAAAGAAGTTTAAAAAGCTAATGAAGAAAATAACTCATTAAAAATCAGAACTGAACAAATAGAATGATTCATTGAGATATCAAGAATCAGTCAAGCAAAACAAAAAAAAAAAATGAAAACATAGGGAAAAAAAGTTAAATAATTACTTGGAAAAACAATAGGCCTGTAAAATAGATCTAGGAGAGATAATCTGAGGATTTTTGAACTTCCTGAAAATTATGATGAAAAAAAAAGAGCCTAGATACTATTATACAGGAAATCATCAAAGAGAACTGCCGAGATGTAATAGAATCAAAAGATAAATTAGGCATTGAAAGAATTCATTGAATACCTGTTGGAATCCTTACTAACTGTTAACTAATTAGAGTTGATCTAATCTTACAAGAAGATGTTTTGGGCAGAACCTGAAACAAGGTACTAAGTAGAACTAATTAATACAAGGCTTGTGTTCACACCTTTACTCATTGGAGTTCAATGAGTTCATACCTCCCTTGAAGCTCTTTGGGCCAGAGAGCACTATGGGAGAAAACCCATAATCCCTCTCTCTGGAAGGAGCATAAATAGGCCAATGGGCCAGTTGAAGAAGTTCTTGAGAGGAAGACGCTACAAGTCGAGATTTCACCGGAATGACATGAAGACTGGAGCTGACTGGAGGCTGAAGAAAGCAGAGGCAGAGGCTGAAGGACCAGACCTTTGGATTTAAAGACATTTGGAGAGAGCTCTTGGAACCAAGCAGAGAGATAGGCCTCTAAGCTAACCGGGCTATATTGGAGATAATAAAAGATCTGAACTTTTATCACCTGGCTGCTTTTTGAGAAGAAAAAGCTCACCACAAATACCTTCTGAAAGAGACCCTAAAATAAAAACACCAACAATATTGTGGCTAAATTTCAGAACTATCAGACTAAGGAAAAAATATTACAAGTAGCCAGAAAAAAAATAATTCAAATACTGAGGAGCCACAATAAGGATCACTCAGGATTTAGCAGGTTCCACATTAAAGGATCAAAGGACCTGGAATCTAATATTCCAAAAGGCAAAAGAATTTGGAATTAAGCCAAGAATAAACTACCCACCTAAGCTGAGCATTTTCTTCCAGGGAAAAAGACAGACATTTAATGAAACAGGTGAATTCCATTTGTTTCTAATGAAAAACAAAACAAAACAAAACAAAAAAAAAACGAGCTAAGCAAAAAAAATTTGACTTCCAACTATAGGACTCAAGAGAAGCAGAAAAAGGTAAAAAGAACTCTTGAAAACTACATTTCTGTTATGGATATACATAAAGAGTGCATGTATAATTTGATCCTTCTGATATAATACAAAAAAGGGAAGTAAAAATAGAAAGGGGATAGTATCAGAAAAAGGAAAAAGGGGAGATCAAAAGAGGGAAACTATATCCCATGAAGAGGCAAAGGAAACCTATCATGTCTGAGGGAATTTAGGGAGGGGGAGGAACATTGTGGGAATCTTATTCTCATCAGATTTGGCTCAAAAAGTAAATAATTGACATTTTTGGTTTACAGAGAAACTTCTCTCACCTCATTAAAAAGTGGAAGAAGAAAGGGGAAAAGGAAAAGAGTAACAGGGGAAAGGTATAAGAAGAGAAAGGGATTCAAAGGAGATGGAAGGGATTCTAAAGAGAGAGAGCTGCTTGAGGCAAGTGATGTCCATAAGTTTAATACTGAGGAGGGGGTAGGAGAGGTTAAAAAAAAAAAGAAAAGCATAAGATGGCAGGAAATACAGAATTAGTCATTTTAACTGTAAATGTGAATGGGATGAACTCTCCCATAAAGCAGAAGTAGATAGCAGACTGGATGAAAAGCCAGAATCCTACAATATGCTGTTTACAGGAAACACATTTAAAGCAGGGAGATACATACAGAGTAAAAATAAAAATAAAAAAAAATAAAAATAAAAAGCAGAATTTGTTATGCTTCAGGTGAAGTTAAAAAAGCAGGGGTAGCCATTCTTATCTCAAATCAAGCAAAAGCAAAAATTGATCTAATTAAAAGAGATAAGGAAGGAAACTATATCTTACTAAAGGGTAGCATAGACAATGAAGCAATATCAATACTAAACATATATGTACCAAGTGGTATAGCCTTTTAATTCTTAAAAGAGAAGTTAAGAGAGTTGCAAGAAGAAATAGACAGCAAAACTATAATAGTGGGAGATCTCAACGTTGCCCTTTCAGAATTAGATAAACCAAACTACAAAAAAAGAAAAAAAAGAAAAAAGTTAAAGAGGTAAATAGAATATTAGAAAAGTTAGATATGATAGAGAAAACTGAATGGAGACAGAAAGGAGTACGCTTTTTTCTCAGCAGTTCATGGAACCTATACAAAAATTGACCATATATTAGGACATAAAGACCTCAAAATTAAAAGCAGAAATAGTAAATGCATTCTTTTCAGATCACAATGCAAAAAAAAACTACATTCAATAAAAAGTTAGGGATGAATAGACCAAAGAGTAATTGGAAACGAAATAATTTCATCCTAAAAAATGATTGGGTGAAACAATAAATCATAGACATGATTAATAATTTCACCCAAGAGAATGGTAATAAGACAACATACCAAAATTTGTGGGATGCAGTGATAATGAGAATTTTTTTAAATAACTTTTTATTTACAAGTTATATGTATGGGTAATTTTACAGCATTGATAATTGCCAAACCTTGTGTTGCAATTTTTCGCCTCCTTCCCCCAACTCTCTCCCCTAGATGGTAGGATGACCAGTAGATGTTAAATATATTAAAGTATAAATTAGATACGCAGTAAGTATACATGTCCAAACTGTTGGATATGTGTACTTATTGTATATCTAATTTGTACAAAAAGAATCGGACTCTGAAATATTGTACAATTAGCCTGTGAAGGAAATCCAAAATGCAGGCAGGCAAAAATATAGGGATTGGGAATTCAATATAATGGTTCTTAGTCATCTCCCAGAGTTCTTTCGCTGGGCGTAGCTGATTCAGTTCATTACTGCTCCATTGGAACTGATTTGGTTCATCTCATTGCTGAAGATGGCAGGTCCATCAGAATTGATCATCATATAGTATTGTTGTTGAAGTACATAATCATCTCCTGGATCTCATTTCACTCAGCATCAGTTCGTGTAAGTCTCTTTTGGCCTTTCTGAAATCATCCTGTTGGTCATTTCTTACTGAACAATAATATTCCATAATATTCATATACCACAACTTATTCAGCCATTCTCCAATTGGTGGGCATCTACTCAATTTCCAGTTTCTGGCCGCTACAAAGAGGGCTGCCACAAACATTCATGTACATACAGATCCCTTTCCCTTCTTTATGATCTCTTTGGGAAATAAGCCCAATAGTAACACTGCTGGATCAAAGGGTATGCACTAAGGAGAAATTTTATATCTTTAGAGGCTTACTTGAATAAAATAATGAGAAGATCAATGAATTGGGCCTGCAACTTAAAAAGCTAGAAAAAGAGCAAATTAAAAGCCCCTAATCAAATACTAAAACTGAAATTCTAAAAATTAAAAGTAGAAATTGATAAAATTGAAAGTAAAAAAAAACTATTAAATTAATAAATAAAGCTAAGAGTTGGTTTTATGAAAAAAACAATAAAATAGATAAAGTTTTGGTAAATCTGATTAGGAAAAGGAAAGAGGAAAACTAAATTGTTAGTCTTAAAAATGAAAAGGGAGAACTTTCCACCAATGAAGAGGAAATTAGAGCAATAATTAGAAGTTACTTTGCTCAACTTTATGCCAATAAATTTGATAACCTAAGTGAAATGGATGACTACCTTCAAAAATATAGGCTTCCCAGATTAGCAGAGGAGGAAGTAAATTGTTTAAATAATCCCATTTTAGAAAAAGGAAATAGAACAACCTATTAATCAGCTCCCTAAGAAAAAATCCCCAGGACCAGATGGATTTACATGTGAATTCTACCAAACATTTGATAAATAATTAACTTCAATGTTATATAAACTATTTGAAAAAATAGGGAATGAAGATCTCTTACCAAATTTCTCTTATGACACAGACACGGTACTAATATCTAAACCAGCTAGGTTGAAAACAGAGGAAGAAAATTATAGACCAGTCTCCCTGATGAATATTGATGCTAAAATGTTAAATAAAATATTAGCAAAAAGATTACAAAAAATCATCCTTAGTCTCTCTCCCTGTCTTCTCATTCTATCTCCATATCTACAATAAGCTCTCAAATGTCCAACTTTTCCACACTGAAAACATCTGCGAGTTTCTCTAGAAGTCTCTTGCCAAGAGGGACCCTGTCTTTCCATGTTCATCATAGTTTGGGTATAATAAGCATCTGTGCCCACTGTGGCACAGCGTCTTATGATCTCCTCTAAAGGAGCATCTTTGTCTAGTCCCCATATAATTCTTTTGCAAACCTCATTGGCATTTTCCTTAGCTAGATGTCTGGTCATTGTTTCTGTGGCAGCATTATTTCCAATGGTTCTTGACTAAGTAGGATTTATACCAGGAATGCAGGGTTGGTTCAATATTAGAAAAAACTATTAGCGTAATTGATTATATCAATAACCAAATTAACAAAAACCATATCATCATCTCAATAGATGCAGAAAAAGCATTTGATAAAATCCAACATCCATTCCTAATAAAAACACTTGAGAGGATAGGAATAAATGGACATTTCCTTAAAATAATCAGTAGCCTCTATTTAAAACCATCAGTAAGCATCATATATAATGGGGATAAACTGGAACCATTCCCAGTAAGATCAGGAGTGAAACAAGTTTGCCCACTATCACCATTACTGTTCAATATTGTATTAGAAATGCTAGCTTAGGCAATAAAAGTTGAGGAAGAGATTAAAGGAATTAGAGTGGGTAATGAGGAAACCAAATTATCACTCTTCGCAGATGATATGATGGTGTATGAAAAGAACTCCAGAAATTCTACTAAAAAACTATTAGAAATAATCCACATCTTTAGCAAAGTTGCAGGATACAAAATAAACCCACGTAAGTTATTATAATTCTTATATATCACTAACAAAATCCAACAGTTAGAGTTACAAAGAGAAATTTCATTTAAGGTAACTGCTGATAATATAAAATATTTGGGAATCTATCTGCCAAAGGAAAGTCAGGAACTATATGAGCAAAACTACAAAACACTTTCCACACAAATAAAGTCAGATATAACCAATTGGAAAAAAATTATTAAATGCTCTTGGATTGGGCAAGCAAATATAATAAAGATGGCAATACTATTTAAACTAATCTATTTTTTTAGTGCTATACCAATCAATCTCCCCCAAAAAACCTGTAACTGCCTTCAAAAAATCCACAGTAACAAAAAAGAGATCAATCTAACAATTCAGCCTTGAAAAACAAAATAAAGGAAAATCGCATACCTCCCAAATTATAACAAACTTCTGGATGGGTTATCTGTTGAATTAATCCATCAATATAAGCACCAGACACAAATAATGGGTTTGGCTTTAATAGAAGGAGATAATCAGTCTTTTAGACTGATTTTAGAAAGTATATAATATTAGTAATCCAGAATTGGCCACAAATAAAAATCTATTTCTTTAATATTCTCATACCATATGTAGTCACATGACTACAAAGAGTAGAATAACACAATCTGCAGAAATTTGTATTTACAAATAACCCAAAATATTATGGAAAGACCTATAGTAGACAGCCCATTCTAAAAACCTCTTTAGATACTCTTCAGTCATTTTCAGCTTCTGAATCAAGGATACTTCCCCCCCAATGAGAACTAATCAAGAAAAGGGCCATTGTCTAAAAGAATAACAAACTTACAGAATTAGAAAGTTGGAAACATCTTGTTCAACCAAAATCTGAAGGAATACTGACCATAATATGCTTGATAAAGGATTGGTTGTGTAGCCTCTATTTATAGACCACCAATGCATTGAAAACTAATCCACTCATTCTGGAGAGCAATCCGAAACGATGCCCAAAGGGCTATCAAACCGTGCATACCCTTTGATCCATCAGTGTCTCCACCAGGTCTGTATACCAAAGAGATCATATAAAAGGGAAAAGGTCAGACCTTTGCAAAAAATGTTTATAACAACCCTTGTTGTAATGTTAAGAAACTAGAACATGAGTGGATGCCAATCATTTGGAAAATGGCTGAATAAGTTACATTATATTAATGTAATGGAATATTATTGTTTTATATGAAATAACCAGCAAGATGATTTCAGAAAGGCCTACAGAGACTTACATGAACTGATTCTAAGTGAAGTGAATAATTGTAAGAGAATTTTGTACATAGTAACAGGATTCCATTATGATCAACTCCAATGGACATGACTCTTTTCAACAATAAAGTGATTCAGGCTAATTCCAATAGACTTGGAATGGAGAAAGCCATCTGCATCCAGAAAGTAGACTATGGATACTATATGTGAATCACAATACAGTCCTTTTCACTTTTTTAACTTTTCGATTGGATTTTTCTTGTACAGCATGATAAATGTGGGTATGCTTAGAAGAATTGCATATGTTTAATCTTTATAGAATTACTTGCTATCTAGGGGATGGGGGTGGGAGGAAAGAAAGGAAAAAAATGGAGCACAAGGTTTTACAAGGATGAATGTTGAAAACTATCTTTGCATGTATTTTTAAAACAAGAAGCTATTATTTAAAAAAAAGTAAAGACCACCAATGAGGGAGATACTTTTACTTCTCAAAACAGACCACTATATATAATAGCAAGATATATGCATGGGTAATTTTTCAGCATTGACAATTGCAAAACCGTTTGTTCCAATTTTTCCCCTCCTTCCCCCCATCCCCTAGACAGCAAGTAATCCTATAAAGATTAAACATATGCAATTCTTCTAAGCATACTCACATTTATACAAGTTAAAAGTTGTTTGTATTTTCTTATGATTTTTTTATCAAAACAAACAAATGCAAAATGGAACAGATCTGCCAGCATTTTTATAGCATTTCATCTTTTCAACAGTGAAAAATAGAATAACCACTTTTGGAATCTACTACTTCAATACACAACATACTTTGACAAAAAATGTAAACAGTGATTAAGACAATATTATGTAAAAGATCAGATAGACTGGACTAGGTATTCAAAAAAGAAATGTATGCTAGTGGCAAGCTAAGATAATTACAGATCAGTTTTTTAAGATATCTCAAAAAGGAAGAGATTTCTACAAGAATGATGAATAATTCCAGGTGGTGTCTGAAAATGATGTTAGCAGCCAAATATTATTCCTCTCTACAATTGAAATGATTTGAAAAATTGGCCTTGAATATTTTCTACTCATTCAATTAAAGGGAAAGTGGTTGTTTTCATTTTAAGAATCAATTTTCAATGATTATTTGCTTATGATATGGAGTCTACTGTATCCAGACAAATTTTCTAGCTAAATCAATACAAAATCATCCAGTTCAGTTATCTGGATTTTCAAAACAAAAAAAAATTATATTTTTGCTAGAACTATGTATTGTGTTGCCTTCAATTCTCTACTTCATTTTGATATTATAGACTACTCATCCCTCAACCTGTATTACTTTGCCCTCACCACAACACAAATACTTCAAACCCTTTCCTTTTATTACCTGAAAAAAATTGGCATTATTGTATTCATCTTTTGTCATGTATAATTTATGTATTTTAGGGTAATTGTAAGTAATAGTAAATAGAAGACAATGTAATATAACCATACACCTTAACTAAAAGAAATCCACCAAATGCCATTTTCATTTAGGGTTTTTCCATTAAAAAATGTGTTTTGACATTTTTACATATAGTATTTATGAGTTATATGCAAGATGGTGATAACCATGAAATAAGTAGTAGTTTTATTGGAACACAGTCATGGATACTTACACTAATATATGAGGGTGAAGGGGTAAGGCATTTTAGGGATCGATGATGTTATTTTGTAGCAAGAATATTTTAGGCAGAACCTTTCTGTGAACAAAACCCATGCCGTATGGTTAAATAGTCATTGGAGGATTGCTGACTTCTTTAATGATTGAATCAAGTCATTCAGCACAAAATGGAACTTCTTTGGAATTAGTTCAAAGATTCCACAATTCCTTTTGGATTTCTGTTTTATCATTCAGGTTTTTTAAAGCCCAAGAGGAAAAAGGCAAAAGCTATTTTCCCCTTTCTGGCTTGCTTCCATCTTCCCTTTCTCTCTCAAACAGCATCTTGTAGAATACTATGTACTGGTATAAGTTGTATATTATTTGAAAGCTACCATCCCAGAAAGGAGAAAAAAAATTCTCATTCTGATATTTCATCTTTATCCATTGTGTTCCTTGTCTGTGCTCAGTAACATTTTTGATCCTTTGTCCAAAAATCATTTATTGTCCACTACATTCTAGGCACTTTGCTAAGCTCTGGGAATGCAAAGAGAGTCTAAATAATAATAGTCCTTGATCTCAAGGAGCTCACAGTCTAATCTCAAGAAGACAATGTGCAAATATCTATCAACTCAACTCAAACAACTCAAAATATACATATATACACACACGTATATATAAACTATATACATATAACATGAATATACAATATACATGTGTGTATATGCATGCACACATACATATATGACAAATTGAAGATAAAGTAAGAAAGCAGATAAATGGATTGGAAAAGTTTTCTTATAAAGGAGGATTTTAACTTGGACTTGAAGGAAATTTAGGGAAATCAGAAAAAGAGAGATGAGAAGGATAAGAATTCCAGTTATGTGAGAATGTCAATGCAAATGTCCAAAATAAGGAGATAGAATGTCTTATGCAAGAATAGAATGTCTTTGCAATGAATAATAAAGAGGTCATTGTCATTAGATTACTTGACAGGAAGGCTGGAATGGTAGAAAAGCCAGATTATTAAGGAGGCCAAACAGTTTTATATCCCATACTAGAGATAGTAAGTGACTGCTAATGGTTCTTGAAGGAGGCAGGGGCAGTTCAGATCACATCTAGAAATATAAATACAACAGCTGAGGGGAGGATGAATAGAAGTAAGGGAAAATTTGAGGCAATATCAACCAGAAGGATACAGTACTCTGAATTTTCATTCTATGAGTTAGAGATGCAAGATATTACCTTTGGACAAGGTATTTCTTTTTGCAATTTCCAATAAGAATGTTTGAGTTTCTCAGTGAAAAGGAAGTGCAAACAAATACCTCTGCCTGTGAATGTTTCTCCTATCCCCCTGCCCTGATGACAAGCAGGAATGTGACCTTAAGTGAAAATAGGGCAAAATACTTGGCATAAACTGCAAACTTGTGTCACCATAAAAGCTCCACATCAAACACCAGGACATATGAATGTGTAAGAATGAATGATAAGAATTGAGCTCTAAATCAATTTTATCTTCACTGTTCTAGCATAATAAAGAATTGTTGGTAGTAAACCAATTGTTATGCAACTTAATGAACTAATTAGGAAAATCAGTGCAATAATAGTATTGGTACTAACTGATCTGAATATAAAAAAGTAGAATTAGAAATTTAATACCAACTTTCCTCTAAAAAAGACTACATGCTTGGAGAGCATCCATTCTTCCCCCTGCAAAAAAAAAAAAAATCAATTTCATCAGTCTCATCACTTAATGTATATAATGGAAGAAACTCACTCTTCATTGTATTTATATACAAATATATCAGACCATTATATTGATCTGTGATAACCCTTCTCTATGCATCTCATAAAGCAGTTGTAAGGTTTATCAACATGTTCTATTTTATCGTTGTACTGACTGCACAAAGATGATTAGCCCCCGATTCTGTATTATTATTATTATTATTATTAATTTGTTCTATTCAGTTACTTCTACCAGTGAATGAATGGCTGACATCTAGAGATAGAAAAATTTATGTTATGTTTAAAGACCACAGTTGTCCAAGCAAAAATAGAATTACTGCATGAATGAATCACACCCATATCAAAATACATGCTAGAACTAATTTATAATAGTTCAAGAAAGTGATCGGAGTATCACATAGAATATTTTATGGCACATGATCAAATGAAATAACAGATACAAAACCTCTTGGAAACTTTAAAGTGTTATACAAATAAAACAAGGCAGTACGATTATCATTTTAATATAAGATTTGCCAAAGATGGAATCATAAACACTACAAGATAAATATAGGCTGTCACTCCTACTTAGATGATCATTTTTTTCAGTTGTGAATTTTTAATATTAATAAAATATTTTTAAATTGATGGCTGGTATGATTGTTTGGTAGTTACATAATTAGATATTTTTGTGATGAAATATTTATACATGTAATTCATGTTATCTATTTAAAAAGAAAACTATAGTGGACTAACTATACATGAGAAAAATGGATGTCAAAAGGAAATTTATTATATCTTCAAAGTGCTGTTTTCTGTGATAAAATACAATTTGTATGATTGTGAAGTAGCACTGTTTATTTTTCCAGTCAAAAAGTCACTGTCAGAAGCATGTTTGGAGAGGAGAAAAAAATGGCCTTAAAACAAATGTATCACATAGAATATCTAAGTTGTTAAAAAAAAAAAAAAAAAAAAAAAAACTAGAGCAGCATGTTAAAAATGAACATTTCCAATACAATTTGTCACCCATGCATAAATCTTGCTGACATTTTCAGTCACTTTAATAGCCTGCCCATTTTATAAATCAGTATGAACTTGCACAGTTGCAAAAAGTGTGTATTTTGAACATCTCATTTGCATACTTTACCAAAAGCCAATGAGGCAGTGGGAGCAGCACTGGTGATCATAATAAGTGTTTGGGAAAAAGGCAGAAAGATCACTAATGGTTTTGCCTTTAGGGATTTCTGTACTCCATAGGGGACGAAAATGAGAAATATTTTTCAAACAGCAGGGGTAAAGGTTTTAAAACTAGAAACACATGGAGTGATAAAGATGTTAGTGCCACAGGGCGCATAGCAGGAAAAATTTACAATGTAAAAACTGTAATTTCAGCATTAAGAAGTAATAATCGTGTTTCATCATTGTTATTAAAGCATGACCCTTAAAGTCACATAAATTAGATATAAGTTTCAAGAGAAGTTTATTAATCTTTAGTGGAAAATATTAGGAAAGTTTATTATCAGATAAGATTTTCAGTAAGAGAAACATTCTTTAGATATTTTCCCCCCAAGGAAGTCTATATCATTTTGAGAGGGTAAATAAAACTTTTCCTCGTTCCTAGTCAATGCTTACAGTTAATGCCCATAGACAATTTTTGTCCTCTTGAATTAGTAGTTAGATACTGGAAATAATGAAAAACAGGGGAGAAGATCAACCAGGTTAACAGCATTCCAGGATGAATTAGTACATAAAACCTTAAATTTACATTATTTTCAACTCAAGGTGTTACTTGGATCATATTTGCAAGAAATCAAAACTACTAACAAGATTACTAAAACATTTTAGGCCTGTTAGATAATTGCAAAATACATAATTTAAAAGACTTTCATCAAGGAGCTTTTGGTAAAATTAACAAAAGATTTCTAACTTGAGCAGAGGCAAATGTTGATAATTATCAATGGATTTCAAAATTAAAGAACTGTTTAAGTAAAGAAGGTCATTTATTTGATATTGAATATGCTGATTTGGTCCTGAGCATTTAGCTTGCTGTAGAACTATTTTTTCTATTGAGAATCACCACATATGTCATGTTTAGAAGTTGAGGACCAACCTAGACTTTGAATCATTAGATTTTTTTTTGGCAGAATTTAATAATAGCAAGGTAAGGGAGGAAAATCTTTGAGTTGGAAAAAAATCACTAGATTTTTTTCTCTAAATTTTCCTCTAAATTGCTCAATTTTGAATTGTAGTGAAATAATGCAATGAGTTGCCAAATGAAATCTTATAGAAAACAGTTGGGGATAACACTAAAAGTCAAGTAATGTAGAATAACTGCAGGGAAGACCAGTTTGAATTAGTGAAAAATCTCTAAGAGATAATATATTTTTAAAGAAAATAGTTTTCCTTGCTTTCAAGTACAAATGGAAACATGAATGATTGGCTACAAGTGTATCTAAGTATCCTTTATAAAAAGCTTGAAGAAACATATGTTTACTAATTATGGTTCCTCCTTACAATTCTTCATATGTTTATTGATTGATTGAAATCCCTGAATGTCATGGATCGGACAAACATGGCTGACACTGACTTATAGACAGTCATATTCCAAATGTTAAGATGGATTTATATTATTTCATTGATATGGATAACAAAGCAGATTGAAACCTGCCTAGACTTCTTCATCCTATGTGATTTACCCATTGATTTCCAACAACTTTACTATTTATTTGCTTACCAACATACACACACACACACACACACACACACACACACACGCGTGCATAATTTTTTTTTTTTTTAAATAATCCTGTGGAGGAATGTGACTGTTAGGAATATTTTTTTTAATATTGTGTTAAAGTGATAGCTAGCATTTATATAATACTTTGAGTTTGCAAAAAGACTTTACACATTTTACATTATTTGATCCTCAAGAATCCAGGAGGGCAGATGCAATAATTACTTGTGTTTTACAAATAAAGAAACTGAAACTGAAAGGGACTAAGAAACTTGCCACTTGAGGCAGGATTACAATTTATCTCTGACTGATCCTATGTCCAACTTTCTATAGACTGCTCTAACTCCCTCATATTCAAAACATATTTGAAGTTATCTAAAAGGGCTTTCAGGTCACTTCAAAAGTTAGTGCTATCACTATAAAATGGAACTTGCATGGAGTTAATTAGCAAAGCTCCCTAGTAGAAATAGAAGAAAGTAAATAGTCTTCAGTAGGTATGGACCTGAGCTGTTATTCTAAATTGAAGACAGTGAGATGGCCTTAGTCGGAATCTGCACCAGTAGATCCCCAGATAAATGACATCTGAAAGACTTACGTTAAGAGTTCACATTTTTTCCCCTTCATGCTTTTAAGGGATAGGAATGCTGACAGTCACAGGGATTGGCTGGGAGTAATTAATAATCAATAAACACATACATGGGCAACTACTAGCCTTTCAATTTTTGTACTTAGTGTAATTTGTCATTGGTTGCTGAGCAGATGTAGAGAGAAGGAGTCAATGAATCAATTAGCAAATATCTATGAAAAACCTACTATGTACCAGACACTAAGCTGGATGTTGGAGATATAAATTCAAGAAATAAAATAATCCCTGTCTTCCTAAAACATCAACACTTTTATTGAACATTAAAAAATCTTGCTTAGAAAAAGTACATTAATAATAATTGATCAGTTGAGAAATCTGCTTTTAAAGCTAACAATACCTGAAGATGCAAAAAGAAGCCAAGACTTTGAAAAGCAACATATGGCTTAACTACAGCATTAGTAGCTTGGGCAGCAGAATTTCAGATGTGTGTGACCTGATGGTAAAATTTTTAAAAAGTAGATGGTAACTGTTCTCATTTATAAGGTACTTGGATTCCTCCACCCCGGTTAAAAGTTTGCCTTCAATTACCAGATCCTGTTTCTTGACACTACAATTAATGGCCATTTTGATATTCTAATATAAAGTTGACTTTTAGTAAGGGAGTGACATACATTAGTCATCAGTGACAAAGGGAAAACTTGTATCTCAGAATATAACTTTAATAAAATTACCCTTTAGGTAAACTACTTTGAACTATTGATAAAAAGGTCTCAAGATTAGGAGAACAAACTTGCTTTTGATATGCCCCTTCCTCTTAATACCTGTGTACAGGGAAGGGAGTGGGTAAAAGAAGATGTTGCAGATATAATGGAGACATGTAAAGTAGGCTTTAGGAGAAAGTTGGTTAGTACTTTTCTCAGGCCTTTGTTTTGTATTGATCTTGGGAGTTACTAATTTATGAACATAGTTTATCTCCCTAGTACAAGGTAAACCCCAGAAGGGCAGTTATTTCTTACTTTTTTTCTTTCTATCTCTAGGTCTAGCACATAGGTTAGTTGCTCCAGGCAACTGGGGCTAAGTGACTTGCCCAGGGTCACATAACTTATATGTGTCAAGTGTCTGAGGTTGAATTTGAAGTCAGGTGCTACTAACTCCAGGGTCAAAGATCTATCCACCCTACTATCTAGCACTAGTTGTCCTTTATGGTTAAAGAGGACCAAAATTATATCCCTATGTTAGAGGTAAGGTACAATGTGTCTGATTGTGGTTCAGAGCATTCTACCATGGTCAGACAGAAATAGTTGATATGCATATTTGGAGTGGAGATGTGTCTAAATTTTCACATCTCATGTTCTTTTGAGCTACTGAATTTCTGCTTTGCTCATAGAGCACAATACCTTCTTTGTTGAGGGCATGGAATGTTGGGTGGTCCTTTCTCACCATCTCCCAAAACATGCTGTTAATGCCAAAGGTCTTCAAAGAGAGTTTTGAGAGTATCCTAATATCACTTCTTCTCACCACAATGGGAACAAAATAAAAGACTCAGATTCAGAAATTATTGTGCATTGTATTTATCATTGGTATTCATTAGTACTGTTCTTGATATCAATAAGAGACTTTACTTTATACAAATGTTTGGCTAAAAGTTTTTTTTTTTTTTAATGGAAACAATATGTTAAAAGTGTACATTGAGAGAATGTTAGAAAAATCAAGAATTTTTTACCAGAAAATATTAAATGGTTTTAGTAAGCAAAAATGAAAAATAAACCTTCTCTTTGACATCAGATGAATGATTTGCATAAGATTGGTTACAAAACTCCTTAGCATACTAGCCTTAGTATACAAACCTTAGTATAAAATGCATCTGTCAATGTAACAAAAATCACATTTTACTTTCATTTTTTGTTGTAGTTAATATGATTATTGATAAATCATATGAAAAGACTTTACTTGGTTCCACTGAAGATAATAATAAAGTAAAAACAATAATTTTCCATAAGGTAGGAGACCTTCATGATTATTGCAAGTGGATGAAGCAACAGGTACAATTAAAGATATTCATTATATTGATATATTTTCTTGCTGTTTTTCATTCTCAAAGAGGAACAAAATAACATCACTATGCTAGAGTCAAGGTACAATAGGTCCAACTGTGGATGATCAGACCAACAAGACCTCAGAATATTCTACCATAGGTTGGGCATAACTAATCCATATGAACATTTGAAATAGAGATGTCCCTAAGTTTGTGCATCTCATATTTCCTTTGAGCTATTACAAGTCTTGCTTTACTCATAAAGCAAATTTTCTTTGATGATTCTAGGAGATCCTTGGCTGGCATCTCCAATTCGATGCAATTGATTCTAGAGCTCTTCAAAGAGACCTTGTGAATTTCCTTATATCACTTTTTCTGACCAGCTTGTCAGCACCTTCCTTGCATGAGTTCTTTGTAAATTAGTCTTATAGACAAATGTATATTTGGCATTTGAACAGACCAGAACATTGAAGTTGTGCTCTCTGTAGTAGAGTATGAATTCTTGGCAGTTCAGCTTTAGAAATGACTTAAATGTATGGTATCTTATTTTGCTAGGTCATATTCAAAATCTTCCTAAGACTATTCAAATGGAAGTGATTTAGTTTCCTGCAATGACACTAATTGATTGTACAGGTTTTACAGGCTTACAACAATGAGATCAGTACAACAATTTTGTAAACCTTCAGTTTCATAGGCAGTCTAATACCTCTTCCCTCACACACTTTGCTTCAGTACCACTGAAACACCAAGCTAGCTCTGGCAATGTCTGCATCAAACTCATTCTTTAAATCTACATCTTTGAAAAGTATACTGCAAAGATAAGTGAACTTATCCACACCATTTAAAATTTCTTCACTTGACATAATCAATAGTTCTAAATATGGATGGTGTGGTACTGACTGATGGAGCACCTGTATTTTCTAAGGTGTAAATTGTTAGACCAAAATTAGCACAAACAGCAGAGAATAGGTCCATACTTTGTTGCATCTCTCAGTTTCAGAGATTGCATCGAGTATATATATAATCATCCATAAACAAAAATTCTTTCACCAATTCTAAAATGGCATAAATGATGCCTTTTGATTTGCAAATAAATTTTAGTGAGGTAGAGCTGCACAAATTCATTGGTCTCATTCTCTGTTCCAGAATATTAAAATTCAGTGACAAGAAAAAGTAAAGACAACTGGTGATGGCCATAGGTAATCTTGGCTTCTTCATTGTTTGACCAAGTTCTAAGAGTTCTCCAGTGCCTGCTTCAGTTGCCTTCATGACTTTGGAACAAATTAATCTCATCTGCCCATTCCACCAAAGGAAATCTTCACACTCTTGGGGTAGACACACAATACCTTGCAAATAGTAAATGCCTGATAAATGCTTAGTGATTAATTAACTCCCCCAGGGGATTCATGGCAGTCATTTAAAAAAAGGAATAATTGTGGCAACTGGATGAGAAAGAGTTTCAAATATACCACATATAATATTTTATCAATTTCAACATTTTCTTCAATAATAATCGCTGATAAAGGTTTATATGTATAAAATATTTACAGACACTGGGCTAAGTATTTTATAATTATTATCTTGTTCAATCCTCACAATAATCCTGGGAGGTAGGTGCTATTATTATCTTCATTTAGTAGTTGAGGAAACTGAGCTAGATGCTAAGTGATTTGCGCAGCATCACAGACTAGGATTTGAGACCATATTTAAACTTCTTGACTTCAGGTCCAACTCTTTATCCATTGTGCCTTCTTCCTGCCCCAGTATAACTTGTCATCCTATTCCAATACTCCCGGTTCCCTAACCCATTATGCTTGAGCAGCTCCTTCAACAATGTATTACAGTATGGTTACCTAGCATATTGGGAGTTCCTGATTGATTTTCTTTGATGAAGCTATTATATTACAGGGAATTAACTCATCTCTGATTCATGTCACAAAACTAGAACATTCCCTTTTTTGGTTAGGTATTTTTGGATAACATATTTTACTAGCAATTTTGTCAGAGGAGCATGCAGTACTAAAGAGACCACACAACTATGGTGGAAGAAATCCTGGAACACTATCCTATAAGGAGGAAAGAGATACCCTAGATTTTTACAGGGGTTCTCAAACTTTTTAAATAGAGGGCCAGTTCACTGTCTCTCAGACTATTGGAGGGTTGGACTACAGTAAAAACAAAACTTTCATTCTGTGGACCTTTAAATAAAGAAACTTCATAACCCTGGGTGAGGAGAATAAACATCCTCAGCTGTCTCATCTGACCCATGGGTTGCAGTTTGAGGACCCCTGTTAGAACATCACAACTCCTATGTTAAGGAGGCTGTTATCCAAAAAGAGTACACCAGGAGTGTGTGATCGTGTTGTAAATTCTTCCACCGAACAAACTATCAGGTACATCATGCAAATATTATTTACTATACATATGTGCGTGTCTGTGTGTCTATAAATCTTGTGAGCCTATGTATGTATATTATCTCATATCTCATATACATATCATTTTTCTGCACTTGGATAATGAGCAGAGCCCATAGTTGAGTGGGAAGAAGGAAGTAAACTGGATTGCTTTTGAAAAACTGTATACTGTGATTGTAAATATATAAACTATATCAGATCTCTTGCTGTCTTGGGGAGGGAGGAAGGAAATGAGTTAGGGAGGAAAATTTGGAACTCAAAATCTTACAAAGATGAATGTTGAAAACTATCTTTACATGTAACTGGAAAAAATACTTTAAACTTACAAATGAAAACAAATAAAAGTTTCTTTTTGAAGAGGCTCCTCCTTGGAACAAATATCCATTTAAAAATAATAATTATAATATTCTTATATAATTTCAATGGTAACATAATATAGTTGTAAAGCATTCAGTGCCATCACATATGAAAAATTATAGCTTAAAGTTATCCAAAATGTAATGAAAAAGTGTATGCAGAATATGGATATATTGTAACACATTGCTGATATGAAGAATTATGAAAAATAAATTGTGCTAAAGATTTTACAATGTCAGCGGATCAGGGATGTGAGAAAAGCCAAGGATAAATAGTGAACAGCATTCTCCATTTTTATATATGTGATGTCAAGATATAAAGGACCTCAAAAGTTTATGTGTGTCCTCAACATTATGCATCCACTCCCATTCTAGCCAAAGGATTTATGGAAAGTTGAAGACAAGAGTCACATAGGGTGAGAGGGCATAGGTGGTTTATGATCTGTATCACTGAGTTGAGTATTTTTATTCAGGCTCAGGACATATATGAATTGCTAAACAATCAAAATACACCCTCATGATTGTAAAGTTCCATCTACTTCAGGGCAGGTACCAAGTTTGTCCATATAGTACAATAGTTTCTACAAGTCCCTGCTTGCCTTACTGTCCCTTATCCCATTTCTGCCCCACCTACAGAGTTAGTAGACTGACAGAACAACTATGTGAGGTGAGATTATTCATTAGGCTATGCCTTTCCCCATGATCCAAAGACTTAAATTCCTCTCTCAGCTTGTAAAACACTTTTATATAAAATATAAAAAGGCTGGTGTTATGGCTATATATAGCTATAACATATATGGATATAACATTCACTGGCAGCTTTCTTCTTAAAGAATACATCAATGGAAGACAGAAAACCTGGTTTCTTGTCTTGGTTCTGCCACTAACTACATGTCTTTAAACAACTCATTTCACTTGGCAGCAAATTCTTTATCTTTAAAAACAAAGTAATTGGACTAGATCTCTGAGAGCTCATTCTCATTATAGCTAGTTCATGAGCCCCTACTGATGTTCCTTTTTACCAGATAAAGCAGGAAGCATAATAGCCCAAAATAAAAAAAATAAAAATTACTTTAAATAACATTAAAAATCATCATCATCTACTGTTTGAGGATGTATTCTGATGGAAGTGGACCTCTTTGATAAAGAGAGTCTTAATTGATCAAAGATGGGCAGAAGCAGCTACACCCAGAGAAAGAACACTGGAAATGAATATAAACTGCTTGCATTTATGTTTTTCCTCCCGGGTTATTTATACCTTCTGAATTCAATTCTCCCTGTGCAACAAGAAAACTGTTTGGTTCTGCACACATATATTGTATCTAGGATATACTGCAACCCATTCAACATGTAAAGGACTCTTGCCATCTGGGGGAAGGGGTGGAGGGAAGGAGGGGAAAAAGTGGAACAGAAATGAATGCAAGGGATAATGCTGTAAAAAATTACCCTGGCATGGGTTCTATCAATAAAAAGTTATTAAAAAAAAGAAAATCATCATCATCTTCATCAACATTATCATCATCATAACTAATATTTATATAACATTTATTACATGCCAGCTACTATACCAAGAGCTTTACATTTAGTATCTTGTTTGATTCTCACAACAATCCTAGGAAGCAGGTGATATTATTATCTCCATTTTGACATATGTGAGAACTGAAGCAAACAGAGGTTAATTGATTTTATATCTATCACTATCTTTCTATAGGTTGATAGAGAAAGATAAATATAGATGATATTTAGATAGATAGAAAGATAGATAGATAGATAGATAGATAGATTCAGAAGCATATAAAGACAGAGCAGTTCACATTGTCATGATGGTATCCTTCCAAAATAAACTCTTTGTATCTGATTTTTCTACTACTGTTCACTCCCAGAAACTCACATTGTATCTTTGATCTAGAGGTTGCTAGGATAATAGGTTGGTTACCATATGCTTCATAACAATGCCTCTTACTAAACTCACTCTATTTAGACTTTTTTTTTCTTGCTACAATCTACTAGTTTTCTTCAGAATTTTAACTGACCCTCTTTCCTTCATGGAGGGGTTTCAGCACTTTAGAAAATGCATGAAACTATTTCAGTTTTCTTTTGAGTTCAGGTTCCTTGCTACACTAGCCATCCAGAAGTCAGCAGAAGCATTCAGGTGTGGATTAAGTGAATGACTTTGTTTCTCCCTCAAAGGCTATCCCCTGATGCCACTGTGTTTAACCTGATGTGAGCCAATTCCTTTTCATTTCCATCATGTCCTACTGAGGTCCATGAAAATCATCTTGGAAGCATCAAAACTGTAAACTGAAAGCAACTTATCAGGAGGCTAGTGATTTTCTATCCTGCATTTCTGACTGCAACTAAATCATTTCTCTACCTACAAAACTATATGTGCCTGAGATACATATAATGTATTTTTTTTTCCTGATGAGTATGTAATATAAATTCATTGAAGATTCAGGATTAAAAACCTATCTGCTACCTCAAAAATTTAATGGAGTTCAATAATAGCAGAGGGCAATAAGGAGAGTTCTCAAGTTTAAAAGGGTGATGTAGAAGTTGCTTCGAAGTTTCTATGAAGGCTAATGGGAGCACTAATGGCAGAAGAAGTTTCCAATCTTGGGTCCATTAATAGAAGTTTGAAGGGCAGGGCCAGCTAGTACACAGCCAGGCTTAAAATTCCCATGATCCTCTACAGTCTTTGAGTGTGAAAACAAAAGCTCATATTCTTCATAGGGCTAGATCCCAGGTAGTGCCATCCCTCCAAAAATGTTCTTTTTTTTTTTAGTTTTGCATATACACTTGCAAGTACATGTTGTGTTTCTTGATAGAATATAAACTTTTAGATGATCAGAACTGTTTCACTTTTTTCTTTATATTCCCTCTATTTTGAACTGACACACTATTTGAAACTGTGTAGTAATTCAATATATGCTTATTGATTGGTTGATGGATTGATATCTTGTCTACCTACTAACACTGAACTCTAACACCCTGCATTTCACATCTTGACCCTTTTCAAATAACCTTTCAAATCTTGTTTCAAATCTCTGGCTCAAATCTTGCTTCCATCTCTACTGGCTCCCCATTCCCTCCATAATCAAACATAAAATCTTCTGGTATTTAGAGTATTTTATAACTTGGCCTCTGTCTATCTTTCTTGTCTTTCTACACTTTACTTCCTCATATATTTTGCAATGTAATAACTTTGGTTGCCTTGCTTTTCCTCACAGAAAACATTTTGTCTCTGGACACTGCATTTCCACTGGCTTCCATCATGTCTGGAATTCCTTCTCTCTTGATCTTTGAATATTACTTTCCCTGATTCCTTTTACATCCCAAATAAAATCTTACTTTTTACTTGAAGCTATTCCTGATGCTTCTTAATGCTAGTGTTTTCCTCTGTAATTATCTCCAATTTACCTTATGTATGCATATATCATTATAGTATGTATCTTGCTTGTACATAGTTGTTGCATGCTACCTCTTACAATTAGACAATGAATTCCTTGACAACAGAGACTTTCTTGTTTTGTAGAAATAAGATTTTATTTATATATGGTGGTGATGATAAAAGTGATACCTTTCTTTTTCTCCCTTACATTTAACACAGTGCCTTGCCTGGCACTGACTTGATTTTCATCTTTGATACTAATTTTTAAATCTAGCCCTTTTCTACTAATTGATAGATCTCAGACTATTGGTATTGCACTTCCTCAGCAGTAAAACTTCATTCTCTGTCCCATGTTAGGGTAGAGTTTGAGCTGGACCATAGATATTATTCACCCATGGCTTCACCTAACTCGCATTTGGGTTCTGTCTAGGTAACAGATTCTGAGAGAATATAGATCAAAATGAGATGTACAGCAATATAGACTCTTTTGTAATATCAAAGAATTGATAGAATTCCATCAGAAAAATTGATGCTCTTATAATAAAAATATTTTCATTTTGTTATATTACTTTAAGTTGGTTACATTTCTTAACTTTTAACAGATTATATATTAAGAAACCATGTTATCTTCTAATGGACATTAAGAGAACTAGAATAACATGTAACGAGTTTGATGACTCAAGAAAATAGTCAGACCTCTGAAATTTCTAATTATCTATTTTAAGTGACTAAAAATTTGAGAAAGGAGTTTCAAGCTAGAAACATTTTGTTAGACTATATATTTATCTAATGCCTGAAACAGAACAGTGCAAAGATGGTACAATTTTTTTAAAGTATGGGATTTAAATGATAGTAGGCTGAATTGGGTTATAAAGATAAGACATTTAGTTCTAATTTTGTCTGCTATTTAGTATATTTTGTTATATATATATTATTAAATATATATATAATGGTTATATATGTATATATATATACCTACACACATACATATCAAATATGTATGTATGTAAACTTTTAACCATTATATAAACATTAGTTATTATTGTGCTATATTACAATTATTGACCCTAGATTTGAGGCCAGAATAATGACCTATATCTCAGAACTTTAAGGTTTACAAAACAACAAACACTATTAGAAAGTCATATAAATATAATCTCTATTTCACAAAAATGAAAAAACCCATATATGTTGAAAAAATGGGACTGGCCTACAATCAAATAGCTAATATATTTTTGAGACTTAGTTTTCTGTGAATTTGTGACCTGAAATCAGGTCTCAAGCTAAGCCCTATGACCCTATAAAACTCTTGAATTATTCCATCTTTGAGGTAGCCTGAGATTTCAACTACTTTGGGATTTCTATTTATTTATCTCTCTTATTCTATGAAATAGGCATAACAATTCTAACTTGTGAAAAAACTTAAAAATGTGACCAGGAAGTCCTCTGCAAAATTTATAAAAAGCTGTTTCTAGACTTAATATGCATAGAAATATTCAATAAAACTTCAATGTCAGTACCTAAACACTATTTAATGGGTACCCCAGTGCATTCATAAAATCCCTCACAAAATACCTTCTACTGGCTCATTTTCAATCATTGTCACTGATCTACAAAGGACAACTTAATAACTCTAGTCTCAACTCTGTGATTACATGCACTCAGATGCTAATTTGACATAATTGAGTATGTTCTTTTGTTTGGGCTCTATCCATTCAACTCATGTACAGTATGTGAAGGTTATATTTAGAAGTGTGGTTATCAACTTTAGAATCAGCCTAACAGGTGCATCCATCAGAATCATCTTCTAAGTCACCTTTACGTTAGTGACTAATGTAGTTAGCAGGCAGGCAGCTGCCTCAGGAATTAGAGAATTCAGTGTCTTCCTTACTTTAGGACATTTCTGAAGGCTACAGTATTTCTATAGCACATCTGTTTGGCATATGCCAAATGCCATATAATCATTTTAGAAAAATCTTAAAATTTTGTTCATGCCTATGTAGTAAGTTCAATCAGAAGACCATCTTACTTTAAATTTAAGCTGTTAAAACTTCTTCCAGGCTCCTTTATCTTTAAAGATGCACTGACCTTGTAATCATACTTTCAAAACAGTGATCTTACCATTTATAAATTCTGAAAATTTTCTAAAGAACTTAATATGTTGCCAAAGTAGCAAGTAAAAGAAAGAAGTTAAACAAAGATCTAAGGTAGGTAGGGGATACTCAAAAGGAAAGAAGCAATTATTCTGGTTGTGACATTAGTTTGCTAAGAATCATTTAATGCTCTTTTTAGCCTCCTAGAGTTTAAACTTCCCAGGTTGGCATTTGTGGATTTACACAATCTGATAACACCTTTTCTTTCCAGTCTTATATTAGTTCTTTCAATGTACTCTTTGATCCAGCCAAACTGAACAATTCACCAACATCTTACAAGTGACTTCCCATTTCTATACCTCTGCTGATGCTGTTTTCTATATGAAAAATACATGTCCCCACATTATTGAATTTCTGTCTTTAAAATTTAACTCAAATTCCATTTCTTTAGTAAGCCTTCCATTATAAATTCCATTTGAAAATATATTATGATAGAATTAAATTAAAACAAATTTACAAAAGAAAAGCTAGCAACAACAGATTCTTTCTGAATAAAAATAGAATCTAAAGGGAGATGAACAAGTATACAAATAAATAGAAGGTAAGGTAGTATATGATTTTTTAAAAATCCAAGTTTGTTCTAGGGAAATTTGTAAAACAGTGGCCCACAGTCAACTTGGGAAATCAGAATAGGTCTCTTTGAGGAAAAAATACTGGAGGAAACCTTTGAAATAAGATATGGATTTCAATAAGCAAACAAGATGTGCTTTCCAAACAAGGAAAAATGCGACTGCTTGAATAGGCAGAATGGGAGTACAGGATGGGATCTAAAAATAATAATAGCATACTATTTTCCCCCTTAAATCTCATTTACATAAACTTACTTGCCCCCTTTTATGAACTGATAGGGCATTATTTTGCATTGGTCATATTATTCATTATGACCATTCTTTTTAATGTTATTAACTTAAAGTATGCATAAGCTCTGTCCAGCTACATACAGTTATACAAATAATATCTATGCATGTGTTTCACCACAACAATTCACTGAAATCTCTACTGCAGTTTGGGAATGTTCCACACTGGGAGAGGAAATGCCTATATGTACATCATCTATCCTTTAAGTATGAATGCATACCCACAATATTAATGCATGTATCAACTGTCCCCTTCCCCACAGATATATTATAAGATCTCTGAGGATAAATATTTATCTCCTATAAAATTTGTACCTTCAATCCTTAATAAAAAACTATTTAATTGAATTAATAGAGAGTAAATGGAGACAAAACAAAAGCAATCAGAGATTCAAAAGGAGAGGTGGTTACAATGCATTATTTGCTTTTTGAGTTGTATATTAGAATTGGTAAGTTTAATTCAAATTCAAATTCTTTTCAATTCAAATTCAAATTTCCTTCATAAAGCTTAATCTATTTATTTTTCTTCCCTCCTCTTTTCATAGAGAAAAGAGACTGATCCAGTCTGTATTTTTTATCACAGGACTTAGCACAGAGTATCTGCCTATAGATGCTTAATAAATGCATATTAAATGATTGATTCTTTCAATAGCCAGGTAATTGGTTTATCTACAAGGAGTATCTCCACTAAGTCTCTCATTCTTCCTAATTAAGTCTTTCATCCTCCACTCAGCAATCACAACCTTCTTCCTAAAGCACAGATCTAATCTTGCTCTGCCTCTCCTCAGTAAACTTCAGTAATTCCTTGTTACCTTACTCCTTTAATTGACATTCAAAGACCTTCAAAATCCATAAATATGCTCACCTTCTACCTTTTCAATCTTCTTACCCAAACACTCCAAGTATTCTTCTATCCAATTATCATAACCTTATTACTGCCCCTTACATAAAACACTCCTTATCCTGATTTTAGGCATTTTCTTTGAGTGTTCCTCGTACTTGGAATGCTATACCTATCATTCCTAACTACTAATTTCCTTGTATTCCCTCAACTAGCACTAAAATCTGACTTCTTGCAGGAAGGCTTCTCTAATTCCTCTTCATCCTAGTGCTTGATTATCATGCTTCAGTTAATTATTTCCAATTTATCCTAATATATAACATATTTGTAAAAAATAATTGGTTGCACATTGTCTTCACTATTAGAATGTGTGCTTTTTCAGGTCAGATTGTCTTTTACTTTTCTTTGCATCTCTAGTGGTTAGTGTCAGTACCTAGCATATATAATAAATGCTTAATCAATATTTATTGCCTGAAATGTAGATTTCAAGAAAGTGTAAAACTGTATAGTTTTAGTGGCCTCGTAATTGTCTATGTTCAATCTGTGTCACTAAGTTTTGAAATGCTTGACAGAATAAATTTGTGACACAGGCTAAACCAAGAAAATCTGCACAATAAATTGGTCAATATATTTCAAATTACTTCATTGTCCATAAGAAAGTTATTTGAACATAATTTCCTTTATTAAAGAAAGTAAAAGTTTTCCTCGGTATAAAAAAATGATGTTTTATCTTCAAATGGCAATGATTTGTTTGGGGTTTAGCACCAGATGATGAGATTGATGTTCAGACAATGTCATGTGAAGTATCCATAATGGACATTCTCTTCGGTTTATTTAAGAAAAGAGGTTACAGACAAAACCAAATTGGTAACCATGTGCACTTTTGGTTATGTGCAGGAGGGACAGACAGACAGATAAACAGAAAGGTAATAAGCAAAATTCTGTGAAGTAGCTGGTATCCTTTTTGAAACTTCACTGATTTTGTAATCCCTTATAAAGGGCTCCCCAACTATTTATTTCATATTTTATCTTTAAAATTCATTTTTTTTTGTAATTATGCCCCCAAAGTGTAGTACAAATCCTTTGGGCTCTAAAGTCAAGGGGACAAAGTCAGTATTGCAGCTTAGTGAAAAAATAAATGTATTAGATAAACTTCATCTCAGAACAATTGCATTTTCTCTTGGCTGCGAGTTTGATTTCAAATGAATCAAAAGTTCGTTATATAGTAGTGAGAAAAAATGTTTTTCATTTTATTAATTTTATTTTGTGTAATGCATTTTATGGGTTATTTAATGTTTATCATTTTAGGAAAAGTGCACATATCAGAATTAATGTTTTATTATAAAACATTGTACACAAAAAAACCTGTATTTTCACCAGTCTCTAACTGAAGATGAGTTTTTGTGGGTTGCAGGAGCCTAATTCCTATTTCCCAAAGATTCAATGTATCAATATTTTCATTTTTGATTTTTGAACACAACCTCTGCAAAAATTAAGGAATGATTATATGTACATTCAACATAGTTTAAAAGTATAATTTGCTTTTTCAAAACCATTTTCTAAAACCTAGATAAGCAACAAAAACACAAATTAAGCCCTGATTTGAAGCATTTGTACACTTTCAAAGTGTGAATGCTCCTACTGATAATTTATGAATTGACTCCACGGAACCTGTGATTCCTGTAGATTCTTGATGGCTTTGTGACTTCATTGTTGGAAAGAGCACCTATTCCACAGAACCAAGATGGCAAATTAAAGCCAGGGATCTCTCCCCCAAGCCCTTCCAAATATCTTTAAATAATGATTCTAAACAAATTCTAGAATGGCAGGACCCACAAAAGATAGAGTAAAACAATTTTCTAGCCCAAGATAATTTAGGACAGCAGGAAAGGTCTGTTACGTCTGGGTGAGAATGGAGCTTAATCCAGTTCAGGCCACATCAATACAGCACTGGTCCCAGCAGATTAGGAGCATGCCTTGGGAGCTACTGAATCATTAGTGGGAGAAACTGCTTTTAGAGCCCTCTCTACCCCTCTACCTGTTACCCCAGATGGTAAGGGGATCAATTGAACAACTGGTCAGAAAAAAGATTACAGGGGACCTCTTTACTAGCAATGGGACAATACTTTGTTTTGTTTTTATTTTTCTTTTTGCCCATACTCAGTTCCAAATCTTAGTCCTCAGTGACAACCCTATGGTGAGGAGAAGCATTAGTATACTTGAGCTTGCAGCCACAGTGGAACAAGGACTTTGCTCATAGCTTCAAGAGAGAAAAGAGTGTTGTAGTCACTCACAGAGCAGAGCACAGACCAGGGGAGTAGTAAAGACATCTCTCTTTATATTATACCACCTTAAGTAAACGAAAAACTTTCAAATCCCTAGAAGAATCTTTGAAAACAGCTGCAGAAAATCCCTGAAATTTGAAACAATGCACTCTCCAATCTAGGAGAATCCTGCTGTAACAAATTGTTAAAAGTCAAATAAAAGGATAGGAAATAGAAAAAAAAATTCTCACCATAGAAATTTTTTGGTGACAAGGAGGATCAAAATAAACACAAATAGAAAGATAACAAAGTCAATGTTCCTACCTACAAAGACTCCCAATAAAAAAGAAATGAATTAGTCTTAGACCATGAAAGAACTCAAACAAGATTTTGGAAATAAAATAAGAGAGAGAAAGGAAAAATGAGGAAAAAAAATGAGAGACATGCAAGAAAATTATGAAAAAAAAATTCTCAAAGGTTTGGTAAAGGAATCACACAAAAAATAATGAAAGGGCATCCAGGTGCATAGTGGATAGAGCACCAGCCCTGAAGTCAGGAGACCTGAGTTCAAATCTTATCTCAGACTCTTAATACTTCCTAATTGTGTGACTCAGGGCAAGTTAACTTAATCCCAATTGCCTCAGCAAAAATAAATAACTAAATAATGTCAATTACAATGACGAAAATAATACCTTAAAAAACAGAACTACCAACAAAATCCAACAGCAAGAAATACAAACAGAAGTTCCATTCAAAATAACTGTCAAAAGCATAAAATATTCGGGAATCTATCTACCAAAGGAAAGTCAGGAATTATATGAGCAAAATTACAAAACACTTTCCACACAAATAAAGTCAGATTTAAATGATTGGAAAAATATTAAGTGCTCTTGGATAGGCTGAATGCATATAATAAAGATGACAATACTCCCTAAACTAATCTATTTCTTTAGTGCTATACCAATCAGACTCCCAAGAAACTATTTTAATGACCTAGAAAAAATAACAGCAAAATTCATATGGAAGAACAATATTGAGAATTTGAAAGAAGAATATTGAGAATTTCAAGGGAATTAATGAAAAAAAATCAAATGAAGATGGCCTAGTTGTACCTGATCTAAAATTATAATATAAAGCAGCAGTCACCAAAACCATTTGGTATAGGTTAAAAAATAGATTAGTTGATCAATAGAATAGGTTAGGTTAATAGGACAAAATAGTCAATAACTACAGCAATCTAGTGTTTGACAAACCCAAAGATCTCAACTTTGGGGATAAGAATTCATTATCTAACAAAAACTGCTGGGAAAACTGGAAATTAGTATGGCAGAAATTATCCATGGACCCACACTTAACACCATATATCAAGATAAGATCAAAATGGGTCCATGATTTAGGCATAAAGAACAAGATCATAAATAAATGAGAGGAACATAGGATAATTTATCTCTCAGACTTATGGAGGAGGAAGGAATTTATGATCAAAGAAGAACTAGAGATCATTATTGATCACAAGAGAGAAAATTTTTATTACATCAAATTAAAAAGCCTTTGTACAAACAAAACTATTGCAAACAAGATTAGAAGGGAAGCAACAAACTGGGAAAACACTTTTACAGTTAATGGTTCTGATAAAGGCCTCATTTTCAAAATATAGAACTAACTCTAATTTATAAGAAATCAAGCCATTCTCCAATTGATAAATGGGCAAAGGATATGAACAGACAATTTTCAGAGGATGAAATTGAAACTATTACCACTCATATGAAAGAGTGCTCCAAATAACTATTGATCAGAGAAATGCAAATTAAGACAACTCTGAGATACCACAACACACCTGTAAGATTGACTAAAATGACAGGAAAAAATAATGATGAATGTTGGAGGGGATGTGGGAAAACTGGGACACTGATGCATTGTTGGTAGAGTTGTGAAAGGATTCAACCATTCTGGAGAGCAATTTGGAATTATGCCCAAAAAGTTATCAAATTATGCATATCCTTTGATGCAGCAGTGCTACTACTGGGTTTATATTCCAAAGAGATACTAAAGAAGGGAAAGGGACCTGCATGTGCCAAAATGTTTGTGGAAGCCCTTTTCGTAGTGGCTACAAACTGGAAAATGAGTGGATGCCCATCAATTGGAGAATGGTTGGGTAAATTGTGGTATATGAATGTTATAGAATATTATTGTTCTGTAAGAAATAACCAGCAGGATGAAAAAGAGAGGCTTGGAAAGACATACATGAACTGATGCTAAGTGAAATGAACAGAACCAGGAGATCATTATACACTTCAATAGCAATACTGTATGAGGATGTATTCTAATGGAACTGGATGTTGTCAACAAAGAGAAGATCTAATTCAGTTCCAATTGATCAATGATGGATAGATGCAGCTACACCCAGAGAAGGAACACTGGAAATGAGTGTAAACTGTTTGCATTTTTGTTTTTCTTCCCAGGTTATTTTTATCTTATGAATCCAATTCTTCCTGTGCAACAAGAGAGTGTTTGGTTCTGCACACATATATGGTATCTAGGATATACTATAACATATTTAACATGTATAAGACTACCTGCCATCTAGGGGAGGGGATGGAGGAAGGGAAAAATTGGAACAGAAGTGAGTGCAAGGGATAATGTTGTAAAAAAAAATTACCCATGCATATGTACTGTCAATGAAAAGTTATAATAAAAGAAAAAAAAAAAACAGAGCAGAACAAATGGTAAACAGAGCTACAAAAAGTCCATTAGGAGAAAAATGACTTAAGAAACAGAATTAGCCAAATGGAAATTTCACTGAAGAAAAAATAAACTATTTAAAAGTAGAATTAGACATTGGAAAAGAGATACAAAAACTCACTAAAGAAAATAATTCTTTAAAAATGAAAACAAAAAAAAAATAAGGAAGCTAATGATTATGAGAAATCAAGAAAAAATCAAACACAATCAAAGAATGAAGAAAAAAGATAATTTGAAACATTGCATCAGAAACACAAGTGCACAAGTGACATGGAAAACAGATCCAGGAGAGGAAATTTAAAAATTATTGAACTACCTGAAAAAATATTCAAAAAAATCCTAGACATCATTTTTAGAGAAATTATTAAAGAAAACTGCTATAATATTGTAAATCCAAAGGGAAAAGTAGAAATCTAAAAGGTCCATTGATCACCTCCTGAAAGAGATTGAAAACTGAAAACTCTCAGGAATATTATAGCCAAATCCCACAACTCCCAGGTCAAGGATAAAATATTGCAAAAATTTAGAAAGAAAATTCAAGTATCCTGGAGCTTCAATTAGAATAATACAAGATTTAGCAGTTTCTACATTAAAGGGCCAGAGGAGTTGGAATATGAAACACTAAAGAGCAAATGAGTTAGGAGTACAACCAAGAATCACCTAACTAGAAAAAAACTGAGTATAATTCTTCAGGGAGAAAAACTGGCTATTCAATGAAATAGAAGACTTTCAAGAATTCCTGATGAAAAGACCAGAGCTAAATAGAAAATCTGACTTTCAAATATAGGATTCAATAATAGCATAAAAAGGGAAATAGAAAGGGAAATGATAAGGTAATTAACAAGATTTATGTGTGTACATTTCTACATGGAAAATGATATTTGTAATTCATAAAAATCTTTTTATTATGGAAGTTAGAAAAAGTATACATAGACAGCAGGCACAGGTGTGAGTTGAATGTGAGGGAAAATATCTTAATAAATAATATTAATTGGTCAGAAAGAAAAATGAACTGGAAGAAAGAATGAGCCATTTCCTAATTGATAAGTGATCAAAAGATATGAACAGTTTGAAATTGAATAATCCAAAATTATTTATAACCATATTTTAAAAATTCTCTAACTCACTATTGATCAGAGGAAGAAATTCAAATAATTAAAAGGTACTACCTCATACCTATCAGATTGGCTAATAGGTCAGAAAAAGAAAATGGCAAGTGTTAGTGGAGATGTGAGACAAATAAAACACTGTTGCATTGTTAGTGGAGTAATGAACTGATTCAACCATTCTATAGAGCAATATGGAACTATCCAAAGGGTTCTAAAATCTATGTATATACCCTTTGAACTATGAATATCACTACTAGATCTGAATCCCAAAGGAGATTTAAAAAAGGAAAAAATGCACATGTGTACATAAATATTTATAGCAGCTCTTTTCTGGGAGCAAAGAATTTGAAATTGAGGGGATATCCATCAACTGAGGAATAGTTGAGCAAATTTTGGCATGTGATTATGATGTAATATTACTGTGCTTAAAAAAATGATGAGCAGGATACTCTCAGAAAAATCCAGAAAGACTTCTATGAGCAGTTACAAAATCAACTGTACTGTATACAAAGTAATAGCAATATTTTGTTAGTTGATTAGCTGTGAATGACTGTGAATATATATATATATATATATGGTATATATATGTATTTGTGTATATGTATGTAATTTCATAACTCATCATATTCTGTAGCCATAGGTTCTAAGAAGTTACCTGTTTTCCTTCAAGATAGTCTTAACTGATAATAACATTTAATTTCTTTCTAAGCTCCATGACATCTCAGTAGCTGATGCATGTTGGAAGACAGTCTGCTAATTAATTTCCTCCTCTCTTGATGTGATTGGTAATGGGGTTAGTGGTTCTTCCATACTTCATTTGACACATTGAAAAACTAGGATAAAATACTGGTCTGGAAATCCAAAGATTCAAAATGTACCCTTGCAACATTACCCAAGAATGGACATTAGTAAAAAGTGTCAGAGGCTTTTAAGGTGTCAGAAAGGGCAAGATCTGCATGGAAATCTAATAAGGATTTCTCTCCCGCTATTCACCCTCTCATTTCCTTTTTTTATGAAAAAAGAGGAAGGAAGGAAAGAAAGAAGGAAGGAAGGAAGGAAGGAAGGAAGGAAGGAAGGAAGGAAGGAAGGAAGGAAGGAAGGAAGGAAAGAAGGAAGGAAGGAAGAAAGGAAGGAAAGAAGAAAGGAAGGAAGGAAGGAACGAAGGAAGGAAGGAAGGAAGGAAGGAAAAAAGACAGAAAGGAGAGAAAGAAGAAAGGAGAGAGAAGGAGGGAAAGAAAGAGAGAGAAAGGGAGAAAGAGACAGAGACAAAGACAGAGATAGAGAGACAGAGAGAAACACAGAGAGAGACACAGAGTTTATTACTCTGTGCCATATCAGCTACTGCAGCTATTAACAGAGAGGTATTTCTCTTTTTCAAGGCAGTTTATGGTTTATACTTCCTTCATTTGGTGTGGCAAAATATGTTTTAATTGTATCAAGTTTGTATTCCAGGTATCTGTGCATCATTATTTTCATGCTGTAATTGTGTGGCTAACTCAGCCCACTTCTATTTACATAAAAAGAAAATTAATGTTTCTTCAAATTGTATTTAATTTGGTCCCTGGGAGGTGATCAGAACAAGAGGACTCATTCATATTTTTTATCTTAACACACTAGATATAATGGGTGTTTTTTACTGTTGTTAATATTATTTGATTTTAAGTGAAATTTACAAATCAAAATTACAAATTCGGTTAGGAGAAGAGGGAGAAAGTTTTCTATTGCTTTGTTTCTTTTAAGAGGAATTTTAAAATTTTATCTTGCCTTTTCAACTTAAGAAGTTTTTTTGAGGGAATTGAAATAAAGATAGGTATCAAAAATTCATATTATTCTAAAATTGCTACTATATGAAAACAGCTCTATAGAAATCAACAATTAGAGCTCATTCATACTTATTTGAATTCTTCTCCAATAAATTCAGTTGCTACCCTCCTCCAACCCCAAATTATTATTACTATTAGGATTTCTATGGCTAATGAAGAAAATGCCATGTCTTAATTATATACAAAATAATTCTTATTTATACTATTCTTTGTGATCATTTCTTTATAGAACCCCTGTTCTGGTTCTTCCTCCCTCTATATTCCCACTCCTTGCTCACACATAAACACACACACACACACACACACACACACACACACACACACACACACACATTGCAGGCAAGGAGTAACTTCTTTCTACAGAAGTACCATCTGTTTCAATTTCAGCACAATTTGATTAAATCCATGAGAATGTTATTTCATAACTGGATATATTTTTGATATGAACTTAAGTTCAATGATTCTTTTCCTGCTTCATTCCTTTTCCCTCCTTCCCTCCCTCCTCCTTTCTTCCCTCCCTCTCTCACCCTTTTTTCTTCCCTCCTTTTTTCTCTCTCTCCTTTCCTCCCTCCCTTTCTTTCCCTCCCATCCTCTTCCTCCTCTTTGCTTCCCTCACTTCTTTGCCTTTCCTTCCTCCCTCCTTCTTCCTTCTTCCCTTCCTCTTCCCTTTCTTTTGTTTCTTTCTCACCTTTCTCTTTCTTTGTCTCTTGCTTTCATTCTCTCTTTCACTCTCTTTTTCTTTCATTTTTAATTTTTCTCTTTTTTTCTTTGTTTCTCTCCAATTTAATGTTCTCTCTCTCTCCCTCTATCTCTCTCTCTCTTTTTCCCTCTCTCTCCTCGTTTTCCTCGTCCTCCTTACCTTTCTCTCATTTTGTCTCCTGCTTTCATTCGCTCTTTCATTCTAGTGTTCACTCCTACTCTTTCTTTCAATCTCACTTTCCCCCCTTTCATTTTAATTCTTTCTGTCATTAAATTCTCTTTCTCTCTCTTCATTGTTCCCTCCCTCTGTAAATGTGTCTCTCTCTGAATCTCTCTCCTTCCCTCCTTCTCACTCTTTCTCTTTTCTCTGTCTTCCCCCCCCCCAAAAAAAAGAAAAAAAAACAAAGGGAAAAAATGAATGACTGCTCAAGAAACACACATTCTTGGGTGAAGAAAAATTGCACCATATCCAGAATATCCTTCTAACCTGCGTTCTCATGACTCTATCCACAACAATCAGCCATTGTCTCCTTTCCTCTGGCTCTCTGGCTTGTATTTTTCTTCGTGTGGTTCTACAACTCCCTTGAACTTTTTTCTTTCCTTCACCTTTGCAGTCCTTATTCACTAAAGCTTTGCTTCATGTCACTGCCCTTGGCCTTTACAGATGCCTTCTCTGTTTCTCTCCCAAGATATTATTGTCATTTACTAAAGCAGCTAGAGCTTCCTTTTCTTCTTTGGGGAAATGTTATTGTGGTTGAGGCATGAGGCCAAACTAGCCTATATGCCTTGACATTAATCAGTACATTTCCAAAATACTATGCCATTGCAGAAAAAAAAATAAAGAAACCTGATCAAGACACTGCCAAGAAGAGGGATCTTCTATTCAGAAGGTGTAGTGTTAGCTCGTTAGAACTTTAGTGAGAAAGATGAAAGTTCATATTCGTTCAATAGTTTTCTTAGTCTCTATTTTATTTTAATCTCTCTTTTGAATTTCAAAATTTCTAATTTCAAAAATTCTAATTTCTAGTAATAAAATTAATTGGGTAATTTTAATTTGTTCTTTTTTGTTTTTTGTAGCTTTTTTTTAGTTGCATGCCTAATTCATTGATCTCTTCTTTCTATTTTTTTTTATTTATGTAGCTATTTAGGAATATAAAATCTCCCCTAAGAACTGCTTTGACCAAATTCCATAGGTTTTGCCATGTTGTAAAGATGAAAGTTCAAATCCCATTTCAGACACTTTCCGGTTTTTTCACCCTGGGCAAGTTACTTAATCTATGTATACCTCGATTTCCTCATCTGAATAGTGGTAATCATAATAACATCTACCTCCCAGGGTTTTTGAGGGTATCAATATTTATAAAGCATACTGAAAATCTAAAAGTAGTATGTAATTGACATTTGTTGTTATTCTTGCTATTGCTGTTATTATTATTTGCTATTAATCTCTCTGGGCCCCTACAACATTGAAAGTTCTGTGAATTACTTTTCTTTCCCATCCTGGAAGATGCAGGAGACATTGCCTCCCTCAGAATCTACCCTGGCATTGAGTGTTTCTGAAACTTACTAAACAAACACATCTCTGTACCTTTATGTTTTCAATTCATAAAAGTTGCAGCTAACAATTTGGCCATGCAAATTGCCTTGAAGCTTTGAACAGGCCCAAAGAGGTACTTAAGAACATTAAGGTATGGTAGGGAGAGTTGTCAGTCTCCACTTTATTTGCCTTACTCTCCATTGGTGAAGTTGATGGCAATCCATTCCAATATTTTTGCCAAGGAAACTCCAAATGAGGTCACAAGGGATGAAAAACTCCTGAAAATGACTGAACTGAACAACAACAACTTACACTTTAGCCTAGGAAAACTAAATCTCACTCTCTTCTAATATTTAAGAATATCTTGGACAACACAAACTAAATCTAACTAGATCTCATACTGGAAAGGTTAACACATTTCAGCAAATACAGATTTGATTAAATCTGATAGCTTCATCTTCTACAAATCTCTTCAGGGAAGTGTTAGTCACAAAATAAAAGAAAACAAGTGATACAGAGGGAAGGTTAAAAGTAAAAAAGTAGAAAGGAAAAAAAGTGATATTTATTATGCTTATGGAATATCCATCATAAACTGTGGCCTACCACAATCTCAATAAAGTTTAAAATTTATTGGATGTCCATGCCTATCAATTACTATGATCCCAGCCATAGCCTGGACTCTAACTGTGAACCTAATGAGTTAATGGTCTTTCATGCCTTGCTCATGAGGCTTTCTAGATAACCAAGTAATTCACTTGGTGTGATTTAGGCATGCTGGGAACCTGACTCAGTAATTTTAAGGATGATCTAGCATACTTCAGTTTATAGAACAAAGGTAAAAACTAACTAATAAGTGTTTGTTAAATTGTATTGTAGAAAAACAACAATATGCAGATTTTGCTATGCAAATTCACTCAAATATGCATTGGTTTATTTGAAGAATTAACTCACTTCCTAGGGGGACTATTGTTTTTATCAGAGAGAAACTTTTTTTTTTCCATAGGGAGAATTATAAAACAAAACATAATATATAAAGGATTGCTTACACTTAAATTATATATAGATATATAAATATGCATGTACATATATGTATATTATATAAATATATATTACATATATATACATATATGTGTGTGTGTATATATATATTTATAATGACCTAAAATGATATCATTGTATTTACTTTATCTTTTCTTCCAGGCTGAACTGGAGTCAGAATACCTCTGTTCCATCCCCAGTTCTGCCATTTACTAACCATGTGACCTTACTAATAATCTCAAATTTATATTGGTTGGTCTTTATTCTTGAAGAGGACCAAAATGACATCACTATGTTAGGGTCAAGTTACAGTGTTTCCAGCTGTGGCTCATCAGACCAATGTGAGTTCAGAATGCTCTGCCACAGGTCAGACACAAATAATCCCTATGAATTTGTGACCAAAGAAGAACTAGAGATCATTATTGATCACAATTTTTGATTTTATCAAGAAATTTTGATTACATCAATTAAAAAGCTTTTGTACAAACACAACTAATGCAGACATGATTAGAAAGGAAGCGATAAACTGGGAAGACATTTTTACAATTAAAGGTTCTGATAAAGGCCTCATTTCCAAAATATATATAGAACTGACTCTAATTTATAAGAAATCAAGCCATTTTCCAATTGATAAATGATCAAAGGATATGAACAGATAATTTTCAGATGAAGAAATTGAGACTATTTCTAGCCATATGAAAAGGTGCTCCAAATAACTATTGATAAGAGAAATGCAAATTAAGACAACTCTGAGACACCACTACACACCTCTCAGATTGGCTAGAGTAACAGGGAAAGATAATGACGAATGTTGGAGGGGATGTGGGAAAACTGGGACACTGATGCATTGTTGGTGGAGTTGTGCACGGATCCAACCATTCTGGAGAACAATTTGGAACTGTACTCAAAAAGTTATCAAACTGTAATGGCCTTTGATCCAGCAGTGATACTACTAGGCTTATATCCCAAGGAGATCTTAAAGAAGGGAAAGGGACCTGTATGTGCCCAAATGGTTGTGGCAGCCTTTTTCATAGTGGCTAGAAACCAAAAAATGAACAGATGCCCATCAATTAGAGAATGGTTGGGTAAATTATGGTATATGAATGCTATGGAATATTATTGTTCTGTAAAAAAAAGACCAACAGGATGACTATAGAGAGGCTTGGAGAGACTTACATGAACTAATGCTAAGTGAAATGAGCAGAACCAGGAGATCATTATACATTTCAACAACAATACTATATAAGGATCAATTCTAATGGAAGTACATATCTTCGGCAATGAGAGGATCCAATTCAGTTCCAACTGATCAGTGATAAATAGAACCAGCTACACCCAGAGAAAGAACACTGGGAAACAAGTGTGGACTGCTTGCATTTTTTGTTTTTCTTCCCAGGTTATTTTTACTTTTCTAAATCTGATTTTTCTTGTGCAACAAGAGAACTGTATAATTATGTACATATATATATTGTATTTACACTAGATGAATCCTAAGGCTTTTTCGGATATAAATCTATAAATTAAAAAGGTAATGCATGTGTTACCATTCCCCATTTTCAGATGTGGAAACTGAGACTTAGAGAAGTAATTCACTTGTTCATCTTTTTACAGCTGTGACAGAGGTGGATTTTTTAAAGACATTTTATATATTTCTTCTTTTCTTTGGCATTGGTATCACTGTGTGCATCCCCTTAGGCCTGGATTATTGTACCAGCTTGCTGGTTGGCCATTTTGCTTTGAGTATTCTCACTTCAGGGCATCTTCCATTGGTCTATCAAATGGTCTTCCTGAAGCTCAGGTCTAACTATGCCAGCTCATATCCAATAAATTCTCCAATGCTTCCCTATCACCTTCAGGATCAAATATAAAATCTTCTATTTTGTATTCAGTCATTCAGAAACTGATCTTCTCCTTATTATAACTTATCTACCCTTATGCACCATTGATCCTGTAACTCTGGTCTCCTTGCTTTTCTTTCCACAAGACATCCCAATGTCCTTACTCCATGTACTTTTCCCACTTGCCCTTCCCAGTCTCTCCAGACCTGGAATTCTCTCCCTTTTTATCTTTATCTTCTGGTTTGCTTGGCTTCTTTCAAGTGCCAAATAAAAGCCTACTTTCTAGAAGAAATCTTTCTTCATAGTGCTGTTCCTCTTTAATTGATTCTAATTTATCATATCAATCTATCTACCAATCTATCCATATCTATCTATATATTTATCAGTGTATCTATCTAGCCATCACCCATCTATTCATATCTGTGCATAATTGCTTATATATTGGTCACGCTCAGTCCTGGAATCTCCTTGAGAACAGGAATAGTCTTTTTCCTTTCTTTGTATTCCTAGAACTTAGCACAGTGTCATAAACATGTGAGTGAAGATCTGATTCCAAACCCAAAATTGTTTTCATTTTATCACACTGATTCTTCAACATAAATTATTTTATCCCTTCACACCTCATTTTCTTTAATTTTAAAATAATATTTGCTTTAAGTTTTCCTTCAAGGCCTAAATCAATATTTATTAGCCTAGGGGCTATGGCTTATATTCACTATTTTTATGACAATTTCCATATATTTGGTATCTGTTATGATCCTATATATTTTATTTTATGCATTTAGTAACATTTCTTTGAAAAAGGTCTGACAAAATATATTAACAACTCCTGCTCTATGTATTCTAAATATATAATCTCTGTTTCATTTTTATTCTTAAATGCTTTATTGTTTTAGGTTAACATTGTCCAAGTTACCATATCACATTATTCTGCTAATTCTGTTTTCTTCATGTTTTTTAAATAGTTCCATAATTCCTTATTTTCGTGTCATTTTTAAAGAGTGAAATGATGTACCATTGCTTTAATACAGCACCATTTTACATTTTCAACTAGTTCCCCATCAGAGTAAAGGTTATTTAAATATTTTTGGCTATTTGCCATAAAGATGCTATGACTATTTTATATAGAAAAGGTTTCTTTTTTGCTTCCCTTTAATAAAATCTTGGGACCAGCATCATTATATTTAAAGCAATGAGCAGTTTTCCTAAATTTCATGGTGAATCCTTAATTGTTCTCCAAAAAAGATATCCCAATTTATAGTTCTACCAATGATATAACCATGAGAATCTTTTCTTGCCACTCATGTCAACAAGTAATTTATTCATTCAAAATCTACTATGTTGAATCTAATTCAATATGAAATTTACTTAAAAATTAAACAAGTTGACAACTTCACTTAAAAGAGAAATACATTTTAGTTCAAATATAACATTAAGGTACCAATTGTATGAACTTTAAAAAGAAGAAACAATCACCTAGTATTTATGAAGCATCTACTATAGCTAGGTGGAGGCAGATGGTGCAGTGGATAGAATGCTGGGCCTGAAGTCAGGAAGAACCAAGTTTAAATCTGGATAACCCTGAACAAGTCATTTAACCTGTGTTTTTCTCTTAACTATTACTATTAACCTTCTGGATATGGAAATCAGTATTTATGCCAAGAAAAGCCCATAAATACTATTGATGTGTTTTGGTCTATAAGATCATAAAAAGCCAGAGATAACTGAACAACGAAAAAGAACAGAGGCTAGGTACTGTAGCAAATGATACAAATGAAAAAGTGAGTTAATGTCTGCCCTCTTAAAACTTTGCATTCTAATAATCCAGGCAGTGAGGAAACACAGTGAATATTATATTGGTAATGACATCGTAATCTAACCTCAGACACTGAAAACCTTATCCAAAGCAAGTGACTTAACTGCCTTTACTCTGTTTCCTCTTACATAAAATGCACATAGTAATAGTACCTATCTCACAGGGTAGTTGTGAGGTCCAAAGAAGATTGTAAAGCTCTTCACAAACTGCCTGTGTTTGGCCATTTCCTTCTCTTGACCACTAGAAGATTTTCTGGAGTCTAGGAAATTAGGTGATTAACCCAAATTCATACAGTTAGTATGTATCTCCTTGGCTCCCTGGCTACCTCTCTAAGAACTCTTATCTCCCCATGAAGAATATCTGCAAAAAAAGAAGACATTTTTCTACCAAAGAAGTGACAAATCTCTGAACAATACAATTTAAATATAACAATAGCTTTTCAAACGTGTTGGTTTTAAAAAAGAGGAAATAATCACTCATCTAGCATTTATTAAGGACCTACTATGGGCTAATTGAAAGCAACTGGATTACTCAGTGAATAGAGCTCTGGGCCTTGAGTTAAAAAGACCTGACTTCAAATCTTGCCTCATATGCTTACTTAGCTGTGTGACTCTAAGCAAGTCATTTATCTTAAAATCATTATGGAAATATCAGAAATGATTTGATTTGTTTATTTTACATTTTCATGAATTTAGGGATATAAAATAGAATGTGTAATCGCATGTCTACATCTTACTTCACAGTGGAACTAAACTCAAACTCTTTTTCTACAATCTTGAATTTTAAAAAACAGAAAAGAATATTATTTCAGAAGAACTAAGCAGGAAGCAAATAATGTCACACTATCATGACTGATTAGCCAGAGCCTATATACATATATCTTACTATCTATTTTAGAAAGACTTTCAGTGCATTTTACAGATGAACTACTGAGGCAAACAGGGTAAAATGACTTACTCTGTATCATACAGCTAGTAAATGCCTAAGGTTAGATTAAAATTCAGGAGGATGAGTCTTTCTGACTCCAATCCCAGCATTCTATCTAGTGTGCCAGTCAGTTGCTTCCCCAAAAGAATTCTGTTCAGAGTCCTGTTATCAAGGATAAATATTTGTTGTAAGTGATTCTACCCTCAAAAAGGTATATATATGAGAATATGTGCTTGAAGTCTTGCTCCAAGTAGGATGGCTTGGAGTTTAGTTAACACTTTTGTGTGCTGACCTTTACAATCAAAACAGGAAAACAAAACAAAACAAAAATGCTAAACAACAGCAACAAAGTCATGCAACTTATGTCACTGAGTAATAATGTAAATTGAAATGTTTTTCTAATTTAATGCAATGAAACTTTATTTATCTGGGGTCTCAAAGTAATAAAAATATCATGTTTTAATATACATATTTAACCCCTTTAAATGGATTAAACTATTAATAAAGTTAATCTATTAACAAAATATTAATGCTATTAATAAGCCCAAGCTATTAATAATTTTCTATGATTAATTATTATATTATTATAATTATTTACAATGCAATTACTTTATGCTAATAATTAATACAGTTAATAAATGTGGCTGAAAATACTTCTATACCATACTATAGACTTTTACTTTCTAAAGTTAAAAAATACCAACCATAATTTAATCTTTTTATGCCATAACCAAATTAGACTAATTATTCAGATATAATATCCCATCACCTACCTCTTTGATATTAAAATGATATCTTGTCCTGGAGAAAACCGTGCCTTTGTGATACTTTTATTCACCACAATTGCTATTTTCTTCAACAAGTCTTTCATGTTACAACTATTCTAAGCAACATTGAGACAGCTTTCTATTTGTTTTTAAATCAAATGATAAATATATATCATATGCTGTTACAGGCTAAGCACTGAAAATGCAACTATCTTATATCTGAGGTCATCCTGCCAAACCCCATAAAAGTCAAGATCACTTGGATTCAAATACTCTTCAGATTCGTTGTGGTTTTGTCACAACAGGCAATGTCACTAAATCTCAATCTTTGGATTACTCTTTTAGACTTTAAATTATAGAATACTTGCTGCTTCACATTACTACAAAAAATTTCATTAACCCAGGATATGCTATACAATGAAATCACTGATCTAAACCTATTTCAAAAATTGCTATCTCAAAAATTTACTATATAGACATAATTATATCCTCTTAATATGATATTGGCTATTCATAGGCGAAGATGGTATATACTTTTATATACACTATGGAAAAACACTACAAGTTTATCTATCACAAAAATAGGAATTTAATAAATATGCAACCGATTGTTCATTCTAGCTATGATGGGCACTCCTGTACTGTAATACAGTAATAGAGTAATACTTTCAGGGTGAGAGATGTTTAGGGATATTCTCACATTGAAAAATCGTGGGCTTCAATGTTTTGTAATTGTTATCTAGTTGCTATTTCCTCAAATTTGATATTGACTTTAACTTTTTATCTGACTTCAAAGACAGTTAATTTTCAAATGCATATGGTATTTATTAGTCATTTTCTGTCCAATCAAATATCATCAATTTCTGATTTCATTGATGTAGCAACTGACTTCACTATTGTAAATTTCAAGTCACTGACACCATCTTATCCTATAAATCCACCACATAATGCTGGCCCAATCTTCCAGAGCCCTTCTGTTTAATGTTTTTGAGGACATTTATTTACAGACTATTGTTGCTATCCCTCATTTCCTTTTTCTTCTTCTGCTTAAATAAGTTTTTAGTGATATCTGATTTGTTATTTTGCACACTTTATGCATCATAAGCTTTTTAAAAAATCACTATCTACCTATGTCCAGCTTGCATTTTCCCATTACTTTGGGGCTATTTTTATTTTTCTGACAAAGTTATGCTTCGTGCTTCACAATCATACAGCATCACTGATAAATCACGGGTATTGAAGAGATGAACAGTCTAGCAGGAAGTACCATAAAATCATTGATAACATGCATTTTCTCTTTTATAATCCAAATTGATCACTTTTTTTTTCCTTTTTCTACTCTGGCCCCATCTCCTTGTCTAGATATGTTACCTAGGTGAAATGCAGTGATATGTTAACCTAATAAAACACCAATGCTTTAATCCATACCTTCAACCATTTGGTTTTATTTCTATGAATTGCTAGACTAATCTCTTCTTTGTGTCTTTTCCTGATTCCATAATTTGATAATTTCCTTTTATATTATTACATTATTATCACTGTACTTTATAGCAGAGGCTAAAATGTTATTTACTCACAAAATCATCTATAAAAACCAACTATGCCTTCCTCATGTTTTCGTCAAGGTTACCTTCAATCTGTTTGCAGACCATCCTCATTAGGATTTTTTAAAGAAGTTAATAAACAAGCAGGTAGTTTGGTGATTGTTATCTTCTTTTTAAATATGTTTTCTTATTACCATTGCCTATGATTTTTTCCAATACTTTTCCAAATTTTCTCTTGTACAACATATGCAACAACTGAGTGCATATATATCCAAGTTCTATCTGGAATGAATATCTTCTCTATGAATTTGGTCAGAGTAGGTATTTTTCAAAATGTATTTTCTTGTATTATTTCTACTTCCTTATACAGTTCATTAGGATCATAAGTCCAATTATGATTAGCTCTACAGTTATTGGTAAGGGAAAGTGATAGCTGGAAGATATTTTGCATTTCATATATACTTGTTTTTACAGTTTCATCTATAAATGTCTTCAGTGTGAACTGACTTTGTTGGTTCTTACATCAAACTTTAGGCTTATTTGCCCTCTTCAATTTACTGTCATAGTTTTGGCTGTTTTGCTATATTTTCTTATTCTCTTTCTCTATCGTGTTTCTAAAAGGTCTTGAACTATATATATATATATCCTGATCAAGAAGTATTTCTTGCTTATTCATGTGGTTTCTGGAGTCTAATGATCTATTCATTGTGATGATGGTTTTACTTACACCAAACATAATCAAGAAACAATGGTAATGTATCAAATTGTTTGCCATCTTGGGAATGAAGAGAAGAAAGGGAAGGAGAAAAATGTAAATCCAAAAAATCGAAAGGAGGTATAAATGCCAACTGAAGAAAATAATTTAATATCAATTAGAATTGGACAAATGGAAGGGACTGATTAAAAAAGACATCAAGAATTAGTCAAATAAAACAAAAAAAAAGAAAAGAAAAATCAGAAGAAAATGTAAAATATCTCATTGAAAAAACAATTGACCTGGAAAACAAATTTAGGAGAGACAATTTAAGATGTATTGGATTACCTGAAAGTTGTGATGTAAAAAACAGAGATTGTAAAGCATCTTTCAAGAAATTAGCAAGGAAAACTGTCCTGATATTCTAATAGCAGAGAGTAAAGCAGTCATTGATAATCTATTGATCACCTCCTGAAAGAAGCCCCAAAATGAAAACTCCATGGAATATTGTAACAAAATTCCAGAATTATCAGATTAAGGAGGAATCAAAGCAGCCAGAAAGAAACAATTCAAGTATCAAGGAACCTTGATCAGGATTGCCTGGACCTAACAGTTTCCACTTTAAAGGCTCAAAGGGCCTGGAATTTGGTATATCTGAAGGCAAAGCAGTTTGTACTACAAGCAAGAATCAGAAATATTAAGCATTATCTTTCAGGGGAAAAGATGGACATTCAATGAAATAGGGGGTTTTCTTTTCTTTTCTTTTTTTTAAGCTTTTATTTTTTAATAAAGCTTTTTGTTTTCAAAACATATGCATGGATAATTGGACAACATTGATCCTTGCACTGGCGAGACTTACATGAACTGATGCTAAGTGAAATGAGCAGAACCAGGAGATCATTATACACTTCGACAACGATATTGTATGAGGACATATTTTGATGGAAGGGGATTTCTTTGACAAAGAGTCCTGAGTTTCAATTGATAAATGACGGACAAAAGCAGCTACACCCAAAGAAAGAACACTGGGAAACGAATGTGAACTATCTGCATTTTTGTTTTTCTTCCCGGGTTATTTATACCTTCTGAATCCAATTCTCCCTATGCAACAAGAGAACTGTTCGGTTCTGCAAACATATATTGTATCTAGGATATACTGTAACATATCCAACATAAAAAGGACTGCTTGCCATCTAGGGGAGGGGGTGGAGGGAGGGAGGGAAAAAAAATTGGAACAGAAACGAGTGTCAATATAAAGTAATTATTAAATAAAAATTAAAAAAAAAAAAACATTGATCCTTACATAGCCTTGTGTTTCAGATTTTCTTCTTTCCCCCACCCCCTCTCCTAGATGGCAAACAATTCAATATGTGTTAAACATGTTAAAATATATGCTAAATCCAATATATGCATATATATATATATATATATATATATAGGATTTATTGGGTATATATATATATATATATATATACACATATACATATTTATACAATTCTCTTGCTGCACAAGAGAAATCAGACCAAAAATTTAAAAAAAGGAAGTAAATGAGTAAGAAAACAAAATGTCAGCAAACAACAATAAAAAGAGTGAGAATGTTATTTTGTGATCCACATTCAGTTCCTACAGTCCTCTCTATGGATGTAGATTACTCTCTTCATCACAAGATCATTGGAAGTAGCATCAATCATCTCATTGTTTGATCATCATATAATATTAATGTTGTCACATACAATAATCTCCTGGTACTATTCATTTCACTTAGCATCAGTTCATGTAAGTCTCTCCAGGCCTCTTTAAAATCATCCTCCTGATCATTTCTTACAGAACAATAATATTCCATAACATTCATGTATCATAACTTATTCAGCCATTCTCCAACATGGATGGACATCCATTCAGTTTCCAGTTCCTTGCCACTACAAAAAGGGCTGCCCCAAACATTTTTGCACATGTGGGTCCTTTTCCCTCCTTTAAGATCTCTTTGGGGTATAAGCCCAATAGAAACACTGCTGGATCAAAGGGTATGCACAGTTTGATAACTTTTTTAACATAATTCCAAATTGCTCTCCAGAATGGCTGGATCCATTCACAACTCCATCAACAATGTATTGGTGTCCCAGTTTTCCCTCATCTCCAACATTCATTCTTGTCTTTTTCTGTCATCTTAGCTGATCTGAGAGGTGTAGTGGTGTCTGAGTTGTCTTAATTTGCATTTCTCTGATTGTGATTTAGAGCAGCTTCTCATATGATTAGAAATAGTTTTAATTTCTTCATCTGAAAAATTGTATGTTCATATCCTTTGACCATTTATCAGTTGGAGAATGGCTTGGATTCTTATAAATTTGAGTCAATACTCTATATGTTTTAGAAATGAGGCCTTTACTAGAACCTTTAAATGTAAAAATGATTTCCCAATTTATTGCTTCAAAATAGGGGATTTTCAAGCATTTCTGATGAAAAGACCAGAGCTGAACACAAAATGTGATCTTCAAATATAAGGCTCAAGAGTAGCATAAAACAGTTAAAAAAAGAAGAAGAAGAAAAATCTATGTATTTTAAAAGTTAGAATGTTTCCATTCCTACATGGAATATAAAATAGTTTACTCTTGAAAACTCTAACTTTGTCAGGTCAGTTAGAAGGGTTATGCTCAGAAAGTATAGTTATAAATTGACTTTAATATTATGATATAAAAAAGAAATTAGGAATGGAAAAGGGATTGTATTTGGAGGAGGTAAACTGAGACCAAGAAATAACAAAACATATAATAAAGAATGAAAAAAATGAACAGAATGTTAAATATCTTATAAGAAAAAATAACTAATTTGGAGAACATATTAAGAAGAGAAAATAAAAGAATAATTGTACTGCCTGAAAGTTTTGACCAAAAAAGAGATCTTGTAAGAATAATGCAAGGAATAATACAAGAAAATTTTCCTGAAGTTATAGAACATGACAGGAAAGTGGATATAGTGAAAATCCTCTAATCACCATCTCAAGATCTTTTGTGGAAAACAAATAGGAAAATTATTGCCAAATTTAAAAACATCCAGATCAAAGAGAAAACTTTGCAAGAAACAAGAAAAAAAATTCAAATATGTTGGAGCTACAATTAGAACTGTATAGCAGCCACAATAAAAGACCACAGGTAGGGAAATCATATCTACTGACAATCAAAAGAGCCTGCAGCTGTCTTTTTTTTGCCTGCAGCCAAAATATCATATGCAGCAAAATTATGTATAATATTGATAGAGGAAAAAAAATGAACATTCAATGAACTAACAGATTTTCAGGACTTTCTATCAATCAAACCCTAACTTAATAGAAAATTTAACAGACAATAGCCAGTATTAAAAATCAATTTCAATGAACTCAACATAAATAAATTGTTTATTTTTACATGGGAAATTTATAGCATATGTTTAATATTGACATCAACAATAAGACTGCTCAAAAGAAAGATTGGGCAGAGTTAAGGTAAAAATAGTTATTAGGTCATACAATGAGGTACAGAGGAAGAAATGACAGGGAGGCATTGGAGAGCGGAGGATAGTTCAATGTTCTGAAAACCTACTAACATTAAGAATGATTAAGAATAAGCAACATTACATATATACTATAAAGGGCATAGCATCCTCCGAAATCTATAAAGAAATAAGGTGGGAGATATTGACAGAGAGGGAATCAAAGAGTGAGGGAAGAAAACAAGAGAGGAATTCATGAGTGGGATAAGGTTAAGTAATAGCAAGGCAAATTAGGAGCAAACTGCAGGAATAGGAAAGACATATGTATGTATCTATGTGTGGAGATGTGTGTGTGTCTATATATATATATGTGTATATGTGTATAAAAATATATCCTTTCTTAACTATAGCCTGGTTGGGGATAAGAGGGGGGAATGAAAGGAAGAAAAGAGAATAAGCTAAAAAAAAAATCCTCAGCAGAGAACAAAAGAACAATTTACAAAGAGGTAAAGAAAACATGGACACTCATGAATGTAATTCCTTCTACTAATGTTTATACTTTCTTAAACTTGTATGTATTATTATATATGTTAAATCCTTCCTGATGTTCTGCTGGGCAATGACAATGTTCTCCTTTGTATTTCCTTTCTGTTTTTCTTCTTTTATTCTGTTTCATTAAACAAAATAAATTTGGATTTAAAAAATTCTATAACATGTTGTTTACAAGAAACACATTTAACAGAGAGATATTATTATGTTTCAGCTCAAGTACAAAAAAAAAAAGCAGGGGTATCAATTCTGATCTCAGATAAAGCAAAAGTAAAAATATATCTAATTAAAAGACATAAGGAAGGAAAGCACATCTTGATAAAGAGTACCATAAACAATAAAGTAATAAAAATACTAAAAGTGCATGCAACAAATGGTAGAGCAGGCAAATTCCTAGAGAAGATTTTAAGGCAGTTATAGGAAGAAATAGACAGCAAAATTATCCTAGTGGAGTACCTCAACCTTCCTCTCTCAGAATCAGACAAATCTAACCACAACATAAACAAGAAAGAAAATAGGGAGTTAACAGGATGCTAGAAAACCTAGATTTTCATGAGAAAATTGAATAGGGACAGAAAGGAATGTGTCTTTTTCTCAGCAGTACATAGCACTTGCACAAAAACTGACCTTTTCTTAAGGTATGAAAACCTCACAATCAAATGCAGAAAGGCTGAAACAGTAAATTCTTCCTTTTCAGATCACAATGCAATAAAAATTATATTCAATAAAGGGTCAGGGAAAGATGGATTGAAAGACTGAAAGATAGATTCCAAATGGAAATTAATTTAATTCTATAAAATGAGTGGGTCAAGCAAAAAATTACAAAAACAATCCATGATTTCATCCAAATGAATTACAATAATGAGACAACATACCAAAACCTATGAGACATATCCAAAGCACTTCTTAGGAGAATTTTTTTTGCCTAAATAGCTATATAAATAAAATAAAGAAAGAAGAGCTCAATAAATTGGGCATCCAACTAAAAAAAGCTAGAAAAAGAACAAATTTAAAACCCTGAATTAAATACCAAATTAGACATTCTGAAACTCAAAGGAGAGTTTAATAAAATTGAAACTAAAAAACTATTGAACAATTCATAAAAAACTAAGAGTTGGTTTTATGGAAAAAAACGAAATATATATATATATATATATATATTTTTTTTTTTCCTTTATTAGAACAAGGAAAGAAAATAACAAAATTGCCAGCATTAACAATGAAAAGGGTGAACTTAATCACCAATGAAAAAGAAATTAAAACAATAATTAATAGTATGGCAACTGTATGGCAGCAAATCTGACAATCTAACTGAAAAGGATAAATATTTATAAAAATATACATTGTCCAGATAATGGAAGAGGAAATAAATTACTTAAATAATTCCATTTTAGAAAAAGAAATTGAACAAGCAATTAATGAACTCATTAAGAAATAATCTCCAGGGGCAGATGGATTCAGAAGTGAATTCCACCAAATATTAAAAGACCAACTAATTCCAATACTATAGGTAAACTATTTGGGAAAAAAGTATAAAGGACTCCTGATAAAATATTTCTATGACACAAATAGTACTGATACCTAAATCAGGAAGAGCCAAAACAGAGAAAGACAATGACAGACCAATCTCCTTAATGAATATTGATGCAAAAATATTAAATAAAATATTAGCAAAGAGATTAAAACAATTTATCAAAAGGATAATACACTATGACCAAATGGGATTTATATCAATAATGCAGGGCTGGTTAGATATCAGGAAAACAATTAACCATAATCAATCATATCAATAACAAAACCAACAGAAATTATATGATAACCTTAACAGATGCAGAAAAAGCTTTTGACAAAATACACCTATTTCTGTTAACAACTCTAGACAGCATAGGGATAAAGAGAGCTTTCCTTAAAAACAATAAGAATATCTATTTAAAATCAATAGCAAGTATCATTTGCAGTGGAGAGAAGCTGAATGCATGCCCAATAAGATCAGGGATAATACAAGGATGCCCATTATCACCACTATTTTCAACATTGTACTAGAAATATTGGTTTTAGGAATAAGAAAAGAAAAAGAAATTAAAAGAATTAGAATAGGCAATGAGAAGATAAAATTCATTCTTTGCAGATGATATGATATTATACTTAGAGTATCCTAGAAAATCATCCAAAAACTTCCTAGAAAAAATTAACAGCTTTAGCAATGTTGCAGGATATACAATTAGCCCATAAATATCAGCATTTCTACATATTACTGACAAAAAACCCATCAGCAAGACATAGAGAAAGAAATTCCTTTTAAAACAACTATAGACAAAAAAAATCACATAAATAAAGTCAGATCTAAACAATTGGAATAATAGGAATTTTTTATGGGTAGATTGAGCTGATATAATAAAAACAATAATTCTGCCTAAATCGATCTATTTGTTTAGTACTATACCAATCAAACTGCCAAAAATTATTTTATAGAACTAGAAAAAAAATAACAAAATTTATCTGGAAGACCAAAGGTCAAGAATATCAAGGGAATTAATGACAAAGTACAAAGATTTCTGGCTTAGCAGCACCAAATCTAAAACTATATTATAAATCAGCAGTCATCAAAACTATTTCATACTAGCTAAGAGTGGTGAGTCAGTGGAATAGATTAAATACACATGAAACAAACATCAAGGTCTATAGTAATATATTTGATAACCCCCAAACTCCAGCTTCTGGAATAAGAACTCTATTTGACAAAATTTGCTGGGAAAATTAGAAAATATTATGTCAGAACTCAGCATAGACCTGCATCTCACCTGTGATATATGAAAGTAATGGAATATTATTATTCTATGAAATATGATCATCAAGCTGATTGTAGAAATGCCTGGAAAGATTTACATGAACTGATGCTGAGCTAAACAAGTTGAACCAGAACATGGTATACAATAGCAGCAAGAATATGTGATGATCAGTTGCGAAAGACTTGATTCTTCTTAGTGGTTCAGTGATCCAAAGGAATACCAATAGATTTTGGACAGAAAATGTCATCTGCATTCAGAAAAATAATGATGGAGAGTGAATGTAAATCAACATTTGCTATGTTCACTTCTTTTTTCTGTTTTTTTTTCCTTTCCCTTAGTTTCGCCCCCCCCTTTGTATGATTTTTCTCTCCCAACATGGTTCATAAAGCAAGGTATATTATAATAAATTAATTAATTAAAAACAGACAATTTGTCTATATAGAGTTCTTTGAAATTGATCATTGATAATTGGCTCTTATATGTCATTTCCTACGATATTTGCTTTGATTGATAGAAAGTCTAAAAATCTGTAACTCATTAAATATTCATTTTTCTCCTTCAATACTATAACTTTGCTGGATATGTAAATTTTTGATTGTCAATAGATAAGATTTATTGTGGATGCTGATAAGTCCTGTACAATTTTAATTGTAGTTTAAGTATATTTGACCTTTTTTTTCATGTCTTTTGTAAAATTTTCTCTTTGGGGGTTTGGGAATTTGGCAATAATGTTCCTATGTGTTTTCCACATAGGACTTCATTGTGGTCATGATAGGTGGATAGTTTTCTATTTCTGCTTTATCCTCATGTTCTATCCCACCAGGCCAATTTTCTTCAACTCTTTCTTTCTTTCTTCATTCCTTCCTTTCTTCCTTCCTTCCTTCGTTCCTTTCTTTCTCCCTTCCTTCCTTCCTTCCTTTCTTCTTCTTTTTCTTTCTTTATTTCTTTCTTTCTCTCTTTCTGACTTTATGTGAAATGTGTTTTATAATTGTGTTCATATCATTTCTAAATTTGCCTTGGCAGTTAGACACCCAAATATTTTATTTTATCTATATTTGTTTTAAATGGAATTTCTCTTGCTGATGGACTTTTTCTCAGTAATATATAGAAATGTTGATAATATTTGTGGGTTTATTTTATCTCCTTCAACATTTCTAAAACCGTTAATTAATTAAACGTATTAAAATTTAAAAATAAAGTTCTTGTGTGAATTCTCTCTGAGCAAAGAGCCATTTCAACATTACTCTTTGGGGTAGAAGCTTTTTTTTTTTTTTTTGCTTCAGTGTCTTTCTTTGAAAATGAATCCCAGTCTTCCCTGTTCCCTTAGTATGTTTCTATGGTTAGAGAAGAGTAAATTAAGATAACTCTGAGATAATACTTCATAAATCTCAGATTAGCTAAGATGTCAGGAAAAGATACTGATAAATGTTGGAGAGGATGAGGAAAAAGTGGGACACTGATACATTGTTGATAGAGTTGTGAACTCTCAACCATTCTAGAGAGCAATTTGGAATTTATAAAACTCTATATACCCTCTGATTCAGGATTGTCTCTACTGGTTCCCAAAGAGAACAAAGATTTTATGATCCCAAAGAGATCATAAAAATGAGGAAAGAACCAACATATGCGAAAATGTTTTCAACACCCCTTTTTATGGTGACAAGAAACTGGAAATTGAGTTGGATGCCTATCAATTGGGGAACAGCTGAATAAGCCACAGTATATTAATGTAATGGAATATTATTGTTCTACAATAAGTGATGAGCAGGCTGATTTTGGAAAATCCTGGAGAGACTTACATGTACCAAAGCAAGGTGAAATGAGTAGAACTGAGAAAACATTATATACAGCAACAAGATTATTTGATCAATTGTGACGTACTTAGCTCTTGTCTATAATGAAGTGAATCAAAGCAATTTTAATACACTTTTGATGGAGCCATCCATATTCAGATAGAGAAAGAGAATGATGGACATTTAATGTGGATAAAAACAAAGTATTTTCACGTTATTAGTTTGTTTACTTCTTTTTTCTTGTGTCTTTTTTTCCTTTATGAACTGACTTTTTTTTCACTCACCATGAAAAATTTGGAAATATGTTTAGAATAATAGGACATGTTTAATTTATATTGGATTACTTGCTAACTAGGGTGGGGGGGGGGTCTGGAGGGAGGAGAAAAATTTGGAACACAAGGTTTTACAAAGGTGAATGTTGAAAACTATCTTTGCATGTATTTTGAAAAATAAAAAGTTATTGTTTTTAAGAAGACACTTAGGACAAAAAATGTCATTTACATCTACCAAAAGAACTTATGAGACAATGTAAATCAATACAGGATATGTTCACTTCTTTTTTCTGTTTTTTTTTTTAAATCTGTCTCATAGGTTTTCCCTTTTGCTCTGATTTTTCTCTTCCAAATTGAGTCATAAAACAATGTGTATTAAAATAAATATCAGGAAAACTATTACCATAATCAACCATATTAATAACAAAACTAATAGAAATAATATGATAATCTCAATAGATGCAGAAAAAACTTTTGACAATTGTTTCTGTTTGGGCCAGAAACCTAATGTATCTTGCCCTGCAAGATTCATTTTTTTTTTCTTATTAAGTAAAAGAAGCTGTTCTTTGCCTCAATTTTTGCCTATCCTTAATCATTGAGTAGCTGTTGCCTCAGTCAAGCTGAGACTGATTAAATACCTTAGCTTAAAAATGCTAAAATCTCCCACTGAATCCAGGGTCCACTAATCTATACCATGTTTCCCCAATAATAAGACACTGTCTTATTATTTTTTTGGACAGAAAAACACCAGAAGGCTTATTTTCAGGGGAGGGCTTATTTTAATGAACATTGACAGCAATTTTAATAAACAGGTAAATGTGAACAAAAAAAAGTACCTTTATTCAATAATGATCATGTCATCTTCTTCAACAATATCGTCATAAGTGTTCATACCCTGAATTCTGTCCTGAATATCTTGTGCCTCTATTTCCTTCAGAAGAAGTGGACCCAATCTGTCATGTCCAGCAATATAGCTCTCTTTAAATGAACATATCTTGTCCAGGTAACCTGCTTGTTGTGCCTTGGTGACACAACTGTCAGTAATTTTATCCCATGACTTCTTCACCCAAATCACGACTTCTTGCAGACAAGGCTTCACAAAGTTCCCACGCTGATTTCTTTCCATTCTATTTTCAATGTAGTCATTGACTTCCATGCGCAAATGGTCCTTGAATGGCTTGTTTATTGCAATAGCAAGGGTCTGGAGATAGGCAGTCATTCCTGCAGGAATCATTACTTGATCTATTCTTCTCTCTGCAAGGAAGTTCTTCATTTCTTTAGCGCGGTGAGTGCTGGCTGAATCCCAGATTATCAGACCTCTTTGGTTACCTCGCATAACAAGTGGCAGCATTAAATCAACCCACTTTCTTATAATGGCTTGTGTACACCAGGCTTTTTCAGTTTCAAGAACGTAAATGCCTGATACACATTCAATCTTATCTTTCTTGCCCTTTCCATCCAAACAAATTGCCAAAACACAGGTGACTCGTGCAGACAGAATAATAAAATTATGACCATCAGTCCTTCTTTTCACTCCATCATGCCTCTCAATAATGTTTTAACCCCATCATGCTCCCTGAGTGCTCCTTCTATCCTCCATGATGCCCCCTGAGTTCTTCTTTTATCCTCTATCATGCCCCCTCACTCCCGCTTACATACCAGGTTTTTATGTTGTCCTGCCTCAGCTCTCCTCCGCGGCACTGCTCTCAATGGTGCCAGCAGCAAATCACTGGGGAAGAACAGGATGACACACTCACTGCTGCAGTTCTGATTGGATGCAGCTCGGAGTTCGGCGTGCGTTTCACCGGGGGGGGGGGGGGGGGCGGGGAGCAGGGGATAGGGAGGAGGGGGGATGGTGCATACAGAGGGTACCATAATGTAGCGTGTAGCACAGGGGATCACCTTCAGTACAGTAGCAATCTCAATAGGGCTTATTTTGGGGGAAAGGCTTATTTTAGAGGAATCTTACACAGTAAGGGGAGGGCTTATTTTTGGGATAGGTCTTATTATCGGGAAAACACGGTATATTGTTCCTAAATACATTCATAGAAATTTGCTGAGTTAGTTTTCCAAATACTTGTACTACATATAAATATATTCATGGTGATCTGTATGCTTACACCTTTTGTGAGTAACACAAGGTGAGATGACTGTATTTCCCATGAAATCATATTTCTTGTTATCTTTTAGTACATGTTGAAATCAAATGTGAACTTCTTTATTCATTTACATCAGGAAATGAGACTTTTCTCCCATAAATCTGAATTTGCATCTTCTGACTTCATTTGTAGCTATGATGTCAACATAGATGTAGCTCAGTTCCTTCAATAGTTCATTAACTTGTATGGAACACTAGGTTACATAAGTTAAATTCATATTTATAAACAGTCTGACATTGTTGGCTTTGGAGCCTAGAGGACCCGAGTTCATATCTGGCCTCAGACATTTGACACTTACTAGCTGTGTAATCCTGGGTAAGTATCTTACCTTTGATTCCCTGGCAAAAAAAGAAAGGAAGGAAAGAAGGAAGGAAAGAAAGAAAGAAAGAAAGAAAGAAAGAAAGAAAGAAAGGAAAGAAAGAAAGAGAAGAAAGAAAGAAAGAAAGAAAAAGAAAGAAAGAAAGAAAGAAAGAAAGAAAGAAAAAAAGAAAGAAAGAAAGAAAGAAAGAAAGGAGGGAGGGATGGAGGAAGGGAGAGAGAGAAGGAAGGAAGGAAGGAAGGAAGGAAGGCAGGAAGAAGGGAAGGAAGGAAGGAAGGAAGAAAGAAAGGCAGGCAGGAAGGAAGGAAGGAAAGAAAGAAAGAAAAATAAATTTTGCTTTTCACTCATTTCATGAGTATTGGTGATGAAAGAATTATTGAGCTCATTAGTGATGTTTCTTCTGTGGTTTCTCAGTTCTTAGCAAGGCTTATCCTTAACCTGTCTGATGATGAACTAAAAATATTTATAGGTGGGTGGAATCAAAAAATAGTTTCATTTATCTGGCACACCCTTCAACAATCCAGTTTCATTGAGCACATAATAGGTGCTTAATAAATGTTTTCTGATTCACTTACTCATCATGATGATGGTAGTTCTTCTGCAAAAGGATTTTGTAAAAATTTTAAGATTATTATGACACACATATATCTATTAATCCAACCTAATTTGTGCTGTGAAGAAAGTGAAGTTTATATTGGAAATTCAAATACCTAGATTCTTGTCCTAGCTCCAACACTATATAGTTGTATAATCTTGTATAATTTATTAATCAGGAAAGGGTCAGAAATCTAGCGTCAGAGTTACCCTAAGCAGCCATCTACTACAAATCTAGAAATGAGGAAATTAGGTCAAGGAGATTTAAATTATTTGAGCAAGGTCATCTGGATAATAAGGAAACAGGTTAGTAAAGCAGGTTATGAACCCCGAGACCTCTTGTTTCAGCATCAGCATTCTATAATAAATTGCTTCCTATTTTTAAAACTAAAAGTTGGACTAAAGAATCTCTATGATCTTTTCCAATTCTAAATTCTGTGCTTCTAAGTAAGGAATAAATCTTGGCCAATACTTTGTAACTATGTGGTTGACTACAGATGCTTTGTGAACTAAATACACCCCCAAATTTGTCTTGTGCCTGAAATATGCCAAGTATACTAAATATATTTTTCAGACTTTGATTAGAGTGCCATACTAACTATAAGTGTGCAGAAACACCATGAAGAGTGGTCCTTGCATACAGGAAAAAGGGTTCCCTTTTTGCAACTATGCTAGAGCTGGGATTCTTCCATTTTGACAGATGGATCATTCTCTGGCAAGTTCTAATTCCATTTGAAATCTTAGAAACTGCATGAGCAATCAATGATCATGACAGTAAGATGAAAAAAAGGTCTGATACGACCTGAATATCTTAAGCTGAAATAGGTATATTTGGTATAGGGATTAGATAGTAAGTTTAATGCAACATGTTTTAATCAAATTTTGATATACTGATGTTCTGAAGACAACAATTAATCCTAGAAAGAAAGTGATGCAATTTCTTTCATTATGGAGATTATTATTTAGATAGCAATTTAGATAGCATGCTAAAGGGAATTAGGCAATTAAAAAAGATGAGTGCTGTCCACAGAGCCCCACATAGAGGAACTCTTAAGAATTAACGGAAGACAGGCAAGATGAAGCAGAAATTTTGCACTTTGTTTCATAGAAGGAAGAACTTTTTTTCCTATAAAGATCTGAATTCCAATTTATACACTTCCTTCTATATCTTGAAGATTGCAGATCATTTTCCAATAATGAAAGAACATTTTTATTTTATTTAGGGGTATTTGAGGAAAAGCATTCATATTTATGTAAAAATCCTAGAAAACAGTCAACAGAGGAACTTACCTATGTAGATGTTTCCCCCCAAAAAAATGTTGCCCAGTGGGATTTCAATTTGATTAGTTATCTTTCCACAAAATTAATCCTTTCTTAACTCATTAAAATAGCCATCATACTGAGTTATGTTCACTGGAAATGGTAGGCAATATTTAATGAACAATACAGAAAAATGTAAGGGGAAAAAACAAACAAAAAATATAACTGAAGGAACACTTTTTATGGCTAAATAAATTCTGTGATATCTAAGCTAAAGACAAATACAGTAAAGAACTAGACCATTAAAAGCAAGTGCTTAGAATATTCCACAAGGTACATTTCAGAAAGGGTTTAAAAAATACTGAAGATATATTAAGATAATTGCAGTGGTCTAATTAGTCTTTCTCCTAAAAATGGCCTGTCTACTAGGGGTTTAATAGATGAAGGATTTTAAAGGGGTTATAGAGAAATAGTTATAGTAATCATAGAAGGAAAAAGTGCTGAAGGTATCACAGAGCCTCATAATTAAACTGAAACTTACAGCTCAATTAAATTTGAGCATCATTATGCATAAAACATCAGTGAGCACCAAGAGTCTAATAAAAAGGAATGCTATCAATGTTAGCAGCCAAAAGGTAAGAGATAATATAGTTTGGACCAAGTGGTGCAGATATAGTCAAGGAAAATTTGAATAATGATGGAAGTTGAAGCACAACCCCAACTCTCTAATAAGTTGATTAATGTGTTCTTGACATAGCAGAGCTATCCATTCCTTCAAATTACATCAAGCTCAGGTTTAGGCAAAACACCATAATTTTTTTTCAAGGAGTGGGGGTGAGAAATACACATTCCAGTGATTTATCCTTCACAAAAAAAGACAAGAGACACCTTTGACTGCCAATGAGTCACTCTTCCCTTTAACCCTTGTAAAAATAATTATATATTTAGGACAAGATGAACTGACCTTGTTTTTTCATTCTAAATTTACTTCTGAGGCCCTGGAATGAGTTGCTTTTTCTGAGAATACCATTTTAAACTTCAGGACTTGTGAGTAGAGAAATTTGTGGGAATCAGTTCCACTGTATTGAAAATCTCAATGACTTATTCAATGGTTTTTGTGACCAGAATGTTCAAAATCACCAGCTATTTGCTATATCCAACTTAAATATTTGTTTGTTTGTTTGTTTTTAAAGTAAGAGGAGGTGATGTCATAACTAGAAACCTATTCTTTCCTTGGAAAATGATAACCCATTGGAAAGTACACTTTTTGCTTCAATTCACATTGTTACATGACTTTCAGAGATTAAGTGACTTACTGTGTCATCTTGGCCAAGATATTAACAAACAAATGCTCAAACTGAATCTTGTTTTCATATATAAAATGAGATTGGACTAGGTGATCTCTAAGTTTCCTGTAAGCCCTAAGATTCTATTCTTTTAAAGCAATTTTCTCATCCCAAATTTTTGTAAAGTCATAACTCAAAAGTAGCTTTTGTTTGCATAAAAGCTGGATCAGCAGTCCTGTTACTTAAACAATGTATCTGAAAACCTCTGAAATCAATGTCATTTTTACGTGAGATGCTGAAACTTCTGTCTGGCAAAGTCCAACTTTTACCATGAAAGGCAATACAGGGCAATGGAAAGATCACTGGGCATAAAGTCAACAGAGCTGGATTCTAGTCCAAAATCTGCCTGTGTCACTGTTTGATTTCCATCATGTCATTTAATGTCTCTTAGCCAAGCATGCCCTCAAGGAGTTCATATTCTAATGGAAGAGAATCCTAATTTCCTCATCTGTCAAATGAGGGGATTGGATTATATAATCCCTCAGGTGCCTTCTAACTTTTTGATTCAATATCTTTGAAGAAATTTCATTTGAGCTACATTTTCATAAGAGCATACCATAAATAGCTTTTGTTTGAACATGTAAAGTTTGTCAGAAATTTCATTCTTAAACTCTTTATCATATATGTAAGAAATCATAATGAATATGTGATTTTAGATTTTGATTATATTTTCTTCTATGAAAAAAAAAGTGAAATTCATGTTACATGTGATTATATGTTAACTTCCCTAAAAATAAGATTGTATCTTTTCTAACATCAAATATCTTCACCAGGCTTCCAAAAGTCTTATGATAACATACTTCCATATGATTTCTTCCCACCCTTTCCCGTAAACACAATTTATCTCCCAACAGCATCCTCCACTCCTTTGCAGACTGCTGTCATCCCTGCAGAAGCCTCCTGCTTTGTATTGCCTGCATTAGGAATCATTCTTCCTGCTTCACTTCCCCTTGTAGGCTCTTTGTCCCACTTCAGAAAGACAGATGTCTTGTCTTTTTTGCTCAAATTCCTTCTGTTACACACTTCTGTCCTAGTTTACTATTGTTAAGAATATAAAGAAAGGTTTTAGATGGAAGATAGATGCCAGAGCAAATATAGCTCTAATACTGAACTTGGAATGGAGCTTGGCGAAGAACGATTTTTTCCTGCTTGTGTTAACATCGGGATTATGATCTTAAAAACAAAAGATTTAATATAATGTTCTTTGTAAAAATAAATGATGAAGGGGAGCCTTCTGCTTGATCAATGAACCTATCAAAGTAAACTAAAAAAGATACCCAATTTTTCTATTCACCAAATTGATTTTAACTTGAGAACAGTAAATATATTAGAATTAAAGATTTAGAGTGTGATAGACATTAACAAAGTTACTGTATTGTCCTAAACTCAAAACAGATTTTTACAATAATTTAAATGTACATAAAGGCATCAAGAAACTTTCAGATGTGTTGATCATTTAAGAAAGGATTCATTCTGATTATGTAAAGTTTTGGTTTTGGTTTTTAATGTTGTAATATCTCATCAAATTTCTATATTATTATGCCATGGAATCTTGTGGTTATTCCTATATAATCTATTGGCTATTTCAGTGTTTGTTTGTTTTATGTGCATCATTATAATGCAGTGATGAGAACAGAATTACTTGTACCTGGACTCTAAAATTAATCTGGGATTCTGTACTTGATGTATAATATTTCAATTTAAACAATAAAGTTGTCTAAAAAAAAATTCAGGGCAGATAGGTGGATCAGTGGATAGAGCACCAGCCCTGAAGTCAGGAGGATCTGAATTCAAATTTGCCCTCAGATACTTCAACACTTCCTAGCTGTGTGATCCTGGGCAAGTCACTAAACCCCAATTGCCTCAGCAAGAAAATTAACTAACTAAATAAATAAATAAATGATGCATTCTTCATGGCTCCTACTTAAGAGAGAACAGGAAAACAAAAGACTTGGATTCTAACTTTGGTTTCAATAAAGACGATTTAAAATTTTTAATGTAATGACTTCATTTCCTAAAGAGCTCCTAAAGTTTAGGAACAAAGGCTCAAAAACAAAAATTTTACTATGATCTCTGATGAGGTGCCTTTGTTTTTTATACTTAAGAACAGGATCATAATAAAGTGAGATTTAAAGAAAAATAAAAATAGCTAAAAGTATGTATATTAAGTCAATTAAAATAAATAAGGTGAAATATCATTATAAGGCTATGGTATGGTATGGAAACAGAGGGATGGGGATGAAGGAAAATATTTATGTTATCAAATTTTATTTCTAGTGAAAATATATAGAGGCCTAGTTTTTGTTGTTGTTGTTGTTGTTGTTGTTACTCATGATTAAAATATTTCACACTAAAATATTGCATGCTAAACCAAGAAGAAAAATGTTCCAAAGGACTAAATAGATTCAGACTGTTTTTTTCCTTTTTTTCTTTCTTTTTCAGACTTTATATTAGAAAAATCAATACATTAGCATTTCCATTTTTGAATAATAGTTACAATCTCTACTTTTTCTGCCGTCCACTGATAGAACAATAATGCAATTTTAAGAAACAACTAAAGTTAAACTGAATTTATTGTTTTAGTGGAAAACAGAAGAATCTGAGGAATCCATTGTAGAAAGTAGATAATTTTTCATTGCAACCAAGGAGTGTTTGATTTTACACTTTCACACCCATGTATGCTTCAATGCAAGTATGTGTACATACACACAAATAGTATACACAAATAATATAGCTAAAATAAAGGTGATATTTAAAAAAAAAACTCTTTTAAAATTGTATTTATTTGATGGACCTTTTAACATTTATATTCTTACATCTAGCCATACAACCATACTAAGGGTAAAAATGAAATATAATTTCAATAAGACTCTAGTTGCTTTCTATTTAAAATTACTTTTTGGTTTCTTATTTCTTTTTCCAAAGCTTACATTTCTGGCACTAAATTGACATTATTTAAATTGCATGGGATTTATGAGAGTTGGTCATTACATATTGGTTGTCTTATGTACAAAAATATCCACATCTTGGCTTGTTTTAGAATTTTCATTGAACTCCTTTTTCAATATCATACAGTGATGTATCATATGATAGCACCTGTGTCTATTCAAAGTGTTGTTAAAATAATTTCTTTGTTAAAGGCTTTTTTTAAAGATCTAGACTCATTTTTTATTTAAAAAACTATTTCACATAAATTTTAAAAGTATACAAAAAAGAAGTTAGACCCTTGGAGTCCTTGGGGACATACCTGTCTAGTTGTTTATTGAATTTTGAGAATACACCTTTAAGTAATAACAAAAATAAACATTGGATGGTTAGTATATCAAATTAGTGTTGACAATCTTAGTTCTCTTACTTGCCTCCCTAAAAGGTTCCCAAAATATTGGCGGAATAGCATCAGTAATCATTTTTCCTTTCAATAAAAAAACGTATTTCACTATTGTATAACAGGAAATACATTCAGAAAAAAAAAAAAAAAAAAAAAAACACGACAGTATTCCGGGATAATACATTTCCCCCTTCTATCAGCTATTTCTGCATATACTACCAGGCTGACCAGTTTGACTTGAATTGATTAAGCAATTCAAGTCTGGATTACTAGTCAATTTTGTTGACTAGTTCAATTTGTTTCAGATGAATAAATTGATTAGTGTTGTACCAGATTGATAAACTATATAGATTTTAATAAGGAATGGGTCTTTTTGTTATTAAATTCTTACCTGGTATGAAGATGCTTATATTTAACAATAAGAGAGGGAAAAAAACACAATGTTTCCTACTTCTACTTCTATGCCTTTATTTCACAGATGTATAGTAGGAAACATGTTGAGAGAAAATATTAAAATATTTTAAAACCACATGGGATTATTAAAAACTGGAATGAATCCTTTAAATCTTTGATGCAACTGTTCATCAGCTGATTTTTTTTTAAGTTCTCCGTACATCACTAGAAGCCTATAATTCACAGCTGTTGGTTCAAACAGTGTTCCTGGAGGATGGTCAGAGGAACATACTGGAACATTGGAAAAGGGAAAAATTAGCCAAATTCATCATTTGCTTTTAATTTTGCATTTTCTTCCAATTAATTCCTCTTACTTGTCGAGCAAGACTGAGCTCATCTTAAAACTCTTAATTCCTTTTGGCTGAATGTAAATGATGACGCCTAACATTCTTTCATACCACTGTGAATAATATCTCTTATATTTTTGGCTCTTTTTATAAGGCTATTTTGGGGTTGAAAAACAAAAGCATTCTGCACCCTTCAAAACACAAAGGTGTTGAGTGTTGAAATCAATGAGTAATTTGCCTTTTATCTGCTTTAAATGACAATCTTAGCAATTGTCACAGAATTCACCAAGGCATTTTGGAAATTTCATTCTGTCATTATAAAAACCTGACTGCAGCAAAATCTGTCTGGAACGGGACATACCCTAGTTACCCTGTGCTAACATTAAGATCCCTGGTGGTCCTGAGAAGGAAAAAAAGTGATAAAAATAGAAAACATAATATGTAAACAGTTAAAGTAAAAGAAAATAATCTCAAGAAGGGATGACATTTTTTCCTTTTCCTTCTTTTTTTTTTTTTTTTTGCGTTTGTTCATGACTATCAGAAGTAACCACTCTCTGGACTTGTTTTTGATTTTATTTAACAAGAAACAATACAAGTTTTAAGTTCCCTTAAAAACAAATTTAGAACTAACTCTTTTTTGACATAGCATGCTTAAATGTACTGATCAGTTTTGGGTATTACATATTCTACCCCTTTAGCTTTTTTTCCCAACTGAAATGTATTTCTAAATTTAACTTATGCTTCATTATTCTTTATTCTCATAACTTAAGACTAGAATTATAACATACGGCAAGTACTAACAGGTCCCCATATCTAACAAGCTAAAAAAAGGATGGACCTCCATTTTTGTTTCTCTTCCAGGACTCTTATCAAAGTGTTTTATCCTCACTCTTCCACCCAATTCTCCCTGGGAAGGGCTTAAATAAGTCACTAGGTCCTCTTGTTTACTCAGTTGTACAGACTCACCAATTCTAGAAGCATGAATTCATGCCACAGACTTCCTTCTCAGCAACAGTTGGAGAAAATCAAATCTGCAGATGTCCTGGTTCTGTCTGGCTTCTTTCCTAAGGGTTTGTTATTTGTTTTTTTGTATTGAAGCCTGCTTAGTAAAGTAAAACTATTCATATGCCTTAAATCTGACAATATGGAGAATAGGAATACTATTTTCTCTCAAAGAATGTTCTTTACTCTTATTTTTCATCTTATCATTCATATTTGAGTCATAGGAAAATCATACCCACAGACTGCTTTAGCCACAGTCAGGAAAAACTTTTCCAATATAGATTAACCAAAGGAGAAGAGTACTATGAGATACAGTTTTTTTTTTTCCTTTCAGTGTTTAAACATAGGAAATCTGTAATAGCCTCAAAAAAGTGGTGTGTGTGTGTGTGTGTGTGTGTGTGTGTGTGTGTACTCTGTGTAGGAGTATAAAACACTAAAACTTATGTATGAATTTATCTCAAACTTTTAACTTTCAATCACTGACAACTTAACAGTAACATCTTTACAGAGTATTTCATTAGCTAAGAAATACCATAACCCTAAGTCCTTTAGCTATTAAATCTATTCAAAGGCTCCCTCGGGCTTTGTTCAGGATTTTCAGCTTCCTTTTACACACTGGAGAAAGTTCAAAAAACTTGCAGTATCCACCAAAGTTTTCTTCTTCCTACATCCCCTCTGCCCCAAATTCACAAAACAAAAGAGTAATCTATCTAGTTTATTTCTTCCAAAATGGTGTTCTTAAAGTACATCTTGCAGATAGATTATCCATCCCTCACAGCAAAGCTTCACAATGGGAGTCTAATAATTGCTCTTTTTCTAATTTCACTAAATGAGTTATAATTATTTTATGTCTGTTTTATGGTTACTGAATAGTATTAACCTAAACTCTAATTATAATATAGCTTTCAAAGAAATGTATGGACACCAAATTGATGAACTGCTAGCTTATGTAGGAACATCCCATAAAGCAGATATACAGCTAATAGTTTTAGGAGGAACATGTTAAAATTCAGGGGCACAATTCATTCATGAATAAGTAAAAGGGTATAAATTCATTCATTCTTTGCATAGCAGACTAGATAGACAGGAACATGCGGTCCTGATTAACACATATAAAAATGAATGCAAGGCAAGAAATATATTACCAAAGTGATTGGGACCATTGATTACCATTTGATCTATAGACAGTCACAATTATAATCATAACTGATATATTTATTGAGTTGCTTAAAATTTGTAACTTTTTTGATAAAAAATTAGGTTATTAAAGTCCATGCTATAAATAAAGCTTCATGACCATTTTCGTGAAATGTTAAGACATTTAGCAACAATTTGTTTTTAAATTATTTGTATCACCACTTAAAATGTTCTAGTAAAAGTAAATTAGAATCCAATGAAATGTTATAAACTCCAGTCAGGATAAATTTTTAAAAGATGGTAGACAATAGTGATTCTCTTTCTCTGCTTCCAATATGATTCTGTGAACACTGTCCTTTCATCTGAGAACTAAACTGACATTTAGTTTAAAGATGCATATGCTGGAATGTTAATTGTGGCACAAAGAAACAAATTACAATCGATCATAAATCAGAGGAATATTTATATGTAGACACTTGAACAGTGTAATATAGTATTGGTTTATTCAAGACAATAATTCAAAACAATAGTTGTTCCCTGGCTGAAGAAATCTCTTATTGTTTATCATTAAAATATTGAATCATAAGAGCTTATTTAATTCAAAATGCATTTTATTTAAGTCCCTTGCAATTTGGATAAACAAGCTTTATTGCACAAAACACAATTTAGATATTTGGGGCATATGGCTTATTTAAGCAACCGATCTCTTCACATACCATGGTATCTGAAATTTCATGCTTATTTCAGTGGATTTGTAAATGGAGAAAGATTCTGAAAACGAAGCAGATTATTCTAGCTAGGGAAAAATAGAAATAGAGGTTTTGTGAACCTGTTCAATTCATACCTCTCTGTTGATTTTCAAATAATATCTAAAACTCTGACTCTCCAAATTGATCATAACCCAAAGTAATATTTGAACCATTTTCTTAGCTAAATCTGTAGAAAATAAATTTTCATTTCTCAAGGAAAAACTTATTTTAAGCTTTTTTCTGTTAATAATTTACTTAAAATTATCTCTAAATATCTTTCCTATTTTTTCACCAAGTACCTAACATTTCCACCATTAAAACAAGGTCTTTAGATTAAAGAAATCTTTATTCTGTTCATTTTGTATTTACTCCCAATTACAATCATCTTAAAATACTGTTAAATTTATAATTTAATTCTCTTTTCAAATACCCACCTTAAACATCAACCTTTAAATTCAAAATAAATATCTCTGACTGCTTCTAGAATATTTCTAAACAGATTGCAAAATCATAAAATTTTAGAACTAGAAATGGACATTAAGAATATATATTTCTACTCCAATATTTTTTTCTTTAAAGACAATATATTATTTATTTATTTTAACAATCTTTTTCTTTTAGTTCTGAATTTTCTCCTTCCCTCTACTCCTTCCCATACCATTGAGAGAAGATGATTTTAATTATACATGTAAATGATTTCCATATTAGCCAAGTTGCACCCCTCCCACCAAAAAATGCAAGAAAAAAATTACACTTCAGTTTATACTCAGAATTCCCTCTCTGGAATATGAATAACATTTTGCAACATGAGTATTTTAAAATTTTCTGTATTCATCAGCTAACTCTTTTATAGTTGATAATTATTAAATTATTTCTACTACTATATCCAATGGTTTCTTGTTTTTTTACTTCATTTTGCATCAGTTTATATAAATCTTTCCATTTTTCTTAAACCATCCTGCTTATGATTTCTTATAGTATTCACTATACTATTCACAATAGTATTCTATCACAGTCATACAACACAACTTTTTCAGCCATTCACAAGTGACAGATATCTCTTCAATTTCCAATTTTATCACCACAAAAAGATCAGCTAGAATTTTTTTGTAGGAGTAGTAGTGGGTCCTTTTCCTTTTTCTTTTATTTCTTTGGGATACAGACCTAATAGTGGCATTGCTGACTAAAAGGGTATGAATAGTTATGATTTTGGAAATGATTCCAAATTGTTCTCCACAATGGTTGGACCATCACAAGTCCATCAACAATGCATTAGTGTCCCTATTTTCCACATCCTTTCCAGTATTTGTCATTTTCCTTTTCTATCCTGTAAGCCAATCTTAAAGGTAAGATAGTAACTCAGAGTTATTTTAATTTGTTTTCTCTAATCAATAGTAATTTAGACCATTTAAAATACATTATAGATAGTTTTGTTTTGTTTTATTTTTCTTTTCCTTCTGTTGATATTTTTCCCATTTATCAACCCAGAAATGACTTTTTTTTTATGAATTTGATTCAATTCCCCATATGTTTGAGAAATGACTACCTTTATTAGAAATATTTGTTAAAGTTGTATCTCCTCTTTCTTCCCTCATTTTATTGTACTAATTTTGGAGGATGAAAGTGAGGTCACTTCTCCTTATAATTCCTTTAGCTCAGTTGTTAAGATCTTGTTTGATGCTAAGAAGCTATGAAACTCTTGTTAGATATCTATTGAAAATAGTAACTGGGAAATAAACATAATTGTTGTATTAAAGTTATCCCATTATCTTGAGCCTCCATCCAGAAGCTTGGAAAATTTCTTCACAATCAAGTCCAGCTATCATCATTAACAAGAATAATGGAAACAATAATTTTAATAATTTTGCATGAAATGAAATGGAAAACTAAATATAATTTACAGTAGGTACATTTGGTAAGTGAATATCTTCCAATCCTTTGATTGAATATAAATTTTCACTTTTAGTAAGCAGATATTTCTAACTTAAGTCCTCTAAAAGTGAGTCATTCCTATGAAAGATACATACACTCTTCTACTAACTTAGTAGCCTGGCTAAAGAGTTCTCACCTTCTAGTAGTCTGATTACCTCTAGGGTTCTCTGCCTGCTAGCTGACATATCTGTTTCATAGAAGACAGCCCTTATTCCTTCTGGGTATATAGCAAAGGGAGACTAATAATAAACACCATAAGGAAGAAAAATGATATCATTTTTAATCTTTTTATGCTTTCATATAGTAACTCCTCAATAAACCTTCTCAAAATATACATGTATACATATTTATTTATGTACATGTGTGTATGTTATATTTATGTGTGTATATATACACACAAATTAATTTAATGGGGGAAAGATTAAGATGAGGTGAGGGAATAGAAAAAAAGTCCCCCTAAAGAAGGTAATTTTTAATTTCTACTTTGAAGAACATTAAGAATTTTAAGAGGCAAGTAAGAAGTGTAATCCAGGAGGATTGAGTCACAGAGAGAAAATTAGTGGGCAAAATTTCAGAATGAAGAAGGAATGTCCTGTGTAAGAAATAACGAGTAAGCTTGTTTGGCTTCGCCATTGAATAATATATAAGAAGCTTGAAAAATAGGTTAGAACTAAGTTATGAAGGGCTTTAAAAGTCAAAAAGTCTTTAGGCTACAAGACAATAATAATTGCAGTTTATTGAGTAGAGGAATGAAACCAGACCTGTGCTTTAGCAAGATAACTTTAGAAGCTATATGAAAGATAGGTTCAAAAGTAGAAACACTTAAAACAGTAAGACCAGTTACTTGTTGCATTGGTCCAGATGAGAGATGATGAGGAATTGAATTAAAGTAGTGAATGCTAGATGGCTCACTGTATAGGACTATGGGTCAGAAAAGTCAAGAGTTAAACTCCGGACTAAAACTTATTTCTGTGTGACTCAGGACAATTCACGCAAACTCTTTTTGTCTTACACCACTGGAGAAAGAAATGGCAAACTATTCCAGTATCTTTGTTAACCAAATCCCACAGAAATTATGGTCTATAGAATCCCAAAAAGTAGGACACAACTCAATGATTAAATAGCAACAATGACTGTTACTGAATGGACGTATGAATGGAAGAAATATAGATTCAAGAGACACTGTGGAATTACCAGTAACAATGTGACCACTGACCAGATAGGAGTACTTAGAAAAAGTAAAGAACTGAAATGCAAAACCTGAATGAATGGAGGGATCAGTCATGAAATACAAGCCAACATTTATTAAACATTATATTCCAGGAGCTAAGAGAATAATAACTCATATTAATATAATGTTATTAAAATCTGTCAAACGATTTTCATCATTTGATCCTTACAATATCTCTGGGAAGTTGGTCCTATTATTATTTTCCCTTTATAGTCAATCAATCAATTGATTGATAAACATTTATTACAGATGAACTGAAGACACAAAGACTTATATAACTTGTCCAGGATCATTGGTTTAAGGCAGAATTTAAACTTTTTTCCAGCATGTTATCAACTCCAATAAGAAGCCTGAACCCCTCAACTATGAAAGATGAAATACAAGGTGGTAAGAACTGAAAACACATTGGGATAAGAGGTGGAAAGGAAAGGCAGATGTAAAGGGAGAAGGGTTAGAATAATCAAGAATATGTCAGGCAGTTCAAGAGTTAGAGACTTCTTTCCCTAGGCACCAGCAACTTATGATGCATATAGCTATTATGCATCATAATGCATAAGCATCAATTTGCCCTATTGACATATAACTTCCTCATTCTGGAAAGTAATATGCTACTGTGTTTAAAAATATTATATGATACATACTCTTTGACCTAATAATACTTCTTACTAGGTTCATACTGCAAAGAGACCAAAGAAAGGAAAGTGAAATCTATTATGTACAAAAAATATTCATAGCAACTGGGGAGTGATTGAGTAAATCACATGTGAATGAATGAGAAAGTTTAGGAAAGACTTGGGATTTGTGCTGATGAAAAGGCTGAAGATAGAACTATTAAGTAACTGGATAGAAATTATGCAGATAGACAACAACTGGGCCTAGAAACTTATACAATTATTCTGATTCCGAATTCAGTACTTTTCTGACTGTACCAGATAGATTTTCATTTGTTCTTTGCTTGATTTCTTTAAATCTAGACCAGTTTCATTGGTATATGTGACCTATATTCCCTCTATTAAGTTGCATGGCTATTTCATTCATTTTAACAAGGAAAACCAAACACAAAACAAAATCTCTACAGTGGCAACTGCAGAAATACTTGGTATTCTTTTGAAGACATATTTTGTGCTATGTTGCCTTTTGACCTTTTACAAGTACATGAGACTGATGTGAGCTTATTTTTAATGAATTAATATTTGCTTAATCTCCCATCAAAAACAAAACAAAACAAAACAAAAACCTTTTTTTCTTAATAATCTTCATATCATGTACTCTAGTCCTAAACCACCTATTTAAACACTACAGAAACAATTTGATAAAGAGTTCTATAATATCAGCACTTCATACTGCTTCCTTTATTTTTCTAGTTACAGAGTAATCTGGGTTATTTTCCCTCAGTATATTGGCCATAAAACAACATCTGGGTCTCTTGAGTTTATCATTTTCTCTCTCTTTATACCAGTTGGGCATCCTTATAAATTCAAAATGGGGTTCCATCTGCTGAAAACCTTTTAACTTATTTATTTTTCTTTTTCTTGCTGGATTTCAGCCTATATTAAATTTTCTCAAGTTTTTGGGGGGTTATTTTCTGTTGATGTTTTTAAAATCCAGCTGGATATACAATAAGAAAAATCATATTATAGTAGAGTATTTGCTACTTGGTAATGAAAGGTCAGCAATCATGTCAAGTACTTACTGACCTGTCTTAAAGAAGATTAGTAGTCCATTATCCATTTGGCCCCTGTGTTCCAATCTCAGAACTATACAAATAACAGAACAGTTATTCTTTTGCTCAGACTCCTAAAATTTAACAGCATGGAAAGGCTACCCTAATTCACACTCTCAGACACCATGGTAGCAAATGAGTATTACAAGGTGGGGAGCTACCATAGCTATTGCCAGTTACATAAGGACCACAATTTAATACTGGCACTATCTTTTCTCTTCCCATTTCTCTTTCTTCAAAAATTAGTTCTGTTTCATGATCTTATCAGGAGATAGAAGCAGTAAGATTGTAAAATGTACAATTGTGCGTGATTGTACAATTCCACGAATGGTGAGCATTAAACCAGAAACATTGCCACAAATCAATATAGACAAAAATAATAAAGGGTGATCCTGTCAGCAGGCAGACCTTTCAGGCTGGGAATCACTTTCTGCTCCAACCCAGGGGGTTACCACAGCCAGCCATCCATACTCTTCATGACATAAGCACTGACCTCTCTATCTGAGATTAATATCCTATTCTAGTAAAGGGAATGAAACATTTCTACCTGTATATAACCAAAGTTCTTCCTCTAGTGTATCTGTTGTCTTATAGCTTAACTCTAAACATTTGTAAATTGACCATTGCTTTACACCTCATTCAATCTTTCAAAATATGTAGTAAAAAAATCCAATGACTTAGGTCATCCTCCATTACCTGATCCTTTTTGTAGTCTACAATTGCCTTACATATTTATTTAGGAGCCTTATATATTTGTACCAATGGGGGGGAGGGGAATAGAGGAACTGTAACTAAATTAACTAATTGAGGTATTAGGGATTAAAAATTCAAAACAAAATTCTCAGATTAATTCATGTTGAATATTTCGAGTAAAAGCCAAGTTTATTGATCTTTTCACAGTGTTAATCTTCCTTGATTTTTGTGATATATCTGACACCATTGTCTACTCCTGTACTCAGTGTCTTCTAAGTCTCTTAGTTTTCTTCCTATCTTTATAAATGCTCTTTGTCTTTTTAAAAAGCTGCCTCTTCATCCTCTTCCTAAACTTTTAAATAGATTATAAATCGAGATTCTATTCTTGGTTCACCTTTCCTCTCTGATTCTGCCTTTTTAGAATGAGTTAACATATATATATATATATAGGAGTACTTTACAGACTTTAACTGCTATATATGTGATAGCTATTTTTATTGTTGTTAGTTTTACTATTTCTCATGAGTGGAACAACTTTATGCAGATGATTTTCATTTTTTTTTATTTCTAGACCTAAACTCCCTTTGGAATTTCAGAAATACATTTCTAAATGTGCATAAGACATATTTTTTAACCTGGGTCTACCTCAGGCATACAGAATCCATTTAAGTCCTCAAAGGAAAATATTATTTTTTATCTAAATCAACCATTTTCATTATTTTACTTGACATAATTCATCTTCTCTCCTAGTGATATTTCCAAGAACACATGCCTAAAATCTATTAAATTCATTTAAAAAATTTTTAATGTTTAATATTACTAAGTGCTGTTGATCTTATGTGCACAATATCTCTTGTGTCTATTTCTTTTCATTGCTCTAATGGAGGCCTTCTTTATAACCAAATTGACTTTCAAAGTCATGCAATAGAACTCATAGGCTTTTCACTTACACTATTTCCTCTATCTAATTCACTCTTAACATTTCTAAAATAATCTTCCTTAGATCTAGATCTATTCATGTCACCATTCTGCTAAAAACAACAACAACAACAAAAAAAAAAAACCTTTGATATCTTATTATTGATTAGCAAATAAAAATCACACTCCTTTTTCCATAAAAATCTTCCACAATCTGACCCCAAAGTATATTTCAAGTAATAATCAATTTTATATTCTCTTCAAACTGGAATACTCTTTGTTCCCCAAATTGTCAGGGGACAGTAGGAAGGGAATCAGGAATTTCTCTCCTTTATGTTTTTGCTTACAATTAATTCTAGGACACAGTATCCCATTTTAAATTTATTAAATGTGTGTCTCTCCCTTAAATTCCAGCTCAAATAACATCTCCAGGAATCTAGCCTTTAACAATAACATCGGAAGGTGAGTCCTCAATAGAATGTGAACTCAGCATTGTGTTGTTTGTTACCTTTCTTTGAATCTCCAGCCTTATCACAAGTATCTGACATATAGCAGGTATTTAATAAATTCTTGTTGAATGTTGACTGGTTGACTTTCTTACCTTATGATCTAACATACTTTATTCTGTATGTCTCTTACACTCTTCTATTATAATTTTGTGTTTTAATTGCCCATATATTAAGTTCCGCAAAGGCAAAAGCATCTTATCACATATTCTCCACAAACTATATGCTTAATACATGCTCTTAGAATAGAATTGAAAACTGCTGCTTTTGAAAAAGTTATTTTTTCTATCTAATTAATTTTCTAATTAATAATTCTACCTACTTTTGAGGAGTAGTGTAGTAAAGTAGGCAAGGTTGGATTTGTAATATCCTTAGATGCAACATGAGTAAAATGAGAATGGCACCACCTAGCAAGATAATGATCAATTTGGGCATCCAAAGAAAGCATCCAAAATTGCTCCTGGATGAACATTGGTTTATGAAGGCCCATGAAAACAAATTCTAGGAAATTGGTGATAGTTATTAGAGACAGAGGTTATATGATACTAGCATCTCATAATTAGAGAATTACTGACACTCTGAAGCTCATGTTGATGAGACCATCTCCAGAAAAGAGAATCATAAAAACAAATAATTTTAACCGATAATTTCCAATATCAAATTTCCAGGTAACAGTGAACTGTTTATTTCCAGATTTACTTTTGGACAGTAAAGAGGCATTAAAGTATGTTCTAGGCCCTATAGGGACTATAACTATTTGATTTGTAGAAAAGCAGATTTTGATGGAGATAAAACATAAGATCTCTTTTCAATTGTGTAGGAAAAAGGTTTGTGTTTGTTCTGCTTGATCTAACTGTGAAACACTAATACTAGTGGGTCAAAGTTAGAAGAAAGTAGACTTTGAGTTCACATAAAACAAAACTTCTTAAACTGTGGGTCACAACACCAGACTGTCACATAACTGAATGTGAGGCTCAAGAAAAATTTGGCAAGAATAAAAGATATCAAATACTTCATTAAGATTTAATTCTCTATGAATAAATAAACAAGCACATCCATCTCATTAATATGAAATTTTGCTTTTGCCTTTTATGAGTGGTAAAATTATATGGATACAAATTATTTGTTTTAAAATAAATTTCTTCATGATTTACTATCAGTAAATGTTTGAATTATATACTTATATATATCCAGCATCATATAAAATTTTTTCTCAGGAGAAAAGGGGTTATGAGTGGAAAAAAAAATTTAAGAAGCCTTGATATAAAGGAAAATTCCTTACTCTTAGAACTGACAGTTTGTCTAATAATTGGTCTAAGTAAATCATCAAAGAAAAAAAATCAAATGGATGAAAAATATCTGTTGAACAGATTAGTCCCAGAACTGTAGGTAGACAATGAGAGTACCATTAATTCTATTTAGTTACTATTCAAAATTTTTGTGGTTTATTTAGACCTACCAATTGGTTCTCTCTGTTCTTTGGGCCACAGACATTTTTAATTCTTCAATGATTGTGGTTTCCCAAGATTTGCAGCCATATAGTCTCACCAGAAAAAAACATAGAAATTCTTAAAAGGATAGATTTTAGCTTCAGGTAGGATATTGATATTATTACATAGTTTCCAAATATCATATATTATTTGTATGATGTTGAGCAAGTCATTTTACCAATCAGGGCCCCAGTTTTCTCAATTGAAGTTAGGGAGAATAAGCTAGATGAACTTCCATGTTCTTTCAAGATTTAAATCTATAATCCTACAAATAATAGTTAAAATATTTTATTAAGGGTAAAATTTCTCATTTTATCCTGAAGACAATCCTGTGAGGTGGAGCCATTATTATCTATTTTGGAGCTTAAATAACTGTGACTGACATATTAAGTTACTTGCTCTCAGTCATTTAGGTAGTGAGTATGTTAGTGAGGAGTCACAAAAAAACATGGATATAGACCTGACAGCCATTAGAAAGTACCCAAGCTGCAAAAGAAAACTGAGTGAATGGTATATCAGAGTAAATGGCATTGTCAATGTTACCACCACTGCTATCATTTTCCAGTGTCATTGGAATACACCAAAGCCATGGGGATTTTCTCCCTTGTCAGAATTAATATCATTTTGGCTATATAAACCAAAGTCCAAATTTTTCTATTGACACTATGAAATCTCAGAACATCTGTTTGGTACTCTATAACCTCATAAACTTGATAGTTTCTTAAAAAGAGAATTTTATTGTCCTCCTGTCCTCATTACAAGTAATATGCAACTATTTAGATAGCTGTATTGTTGCAATTTGAATTAGATGCAGTTTTGTAATATTTACTGTCTATTCATAATATTTGTTTTTAATTGGGGTGAGCTGTTTGATGAGGAAGTATTATTCCAAATGGCCTTTGTTATCATTTGGGCATTAAAATCATGGAAATAAATTAAATAAATGCTCTACTTGTTTTGAAAACTTTATTTTAAATATGATATCCTTATAAGCTCAAGTTGATAGGCCTAAATTTTATATACCATAAAAAGGCCTGACAAGTGAAAATCTGATTTTTCCCATACTCCAACCACAATATCTATCTCTATTATTTTTATGATTACCTAATTATTAATGATGTAAGAGCTATATTTTCTAAAATCTACCCTGCCCGGTGTATAGAACTCTCCTTGATAAATTTCATTCATGCAGTACAATTTAGTCAAGACTATCAACTCCCCAAATTATCCATTCTAATTGTTTACATTATTTTCCATATTATATTTGTTTTTGTTGTATTTTTTATTCCACAAATACTGTCCACCTAAAATATATAATTTGAAATGATAAAATATGTTTTCCACTATAATTAATTTCTCCTCAAATAAGCATGTGCAACTTACATATAACAGCTAAATTACCCCTAGTATTTCCCTGCTAACAGAATTCTTTTAATTACCTCATGGTGACGTGTATCAAAAAAAGGAGGACTTTCCTCCTTTCCTTATGCCAGCCCAATTAATTTATTTTATTATTGCTATAATGTTTTTTTTAATTCATAGAGAAAAGGAAATAAATAAGTGAGGTCTCTGTAAAAAATGTCTTCTTAGCATTTTTTTCTTCTAAATGTCATTCCTCACACTCTCCTCTATCCCTTGTTCTGGTTTCCTTATTTTACTCATCATTCTTGAGCTTTAAATGAGAATGGAAGGCACTTGAGATTCCATCCTTCAAAAATGTTCTTCTTCTCAGTCCTTCCACACCCTAGTTCCCTGTCTTTTTTTTTTTTTTCCTGATGTGGCTGCCTGCAGTGTTTTGCTAATAGCCTTGAACCCAACTCTGTCCATTTTCTGGCAGCTAGCCATCAAAAACATAGTTGAGGTGGGGAGAGGGAGCTGCCATGTTAAATCGCCTTCTTCGCTCCCTCTGGGAAAGGACCTTAACCTCAAGCACTTTCAGTCAATCACAGTCCAAGGGAGAACCTTGAAAATGTTCTGCAACACTGATTGGTTCCATAAAATATGCTGGCTAGATGTAGAAGTTGAGTTTCTTTTAGCTGTTTCATAATAAAGGGCAATGCATGTGCAGTATTCATAGTAATTCAAATCTGACACAAATAATACAGCAAATAATTACAGCGACCTTTACCTCACCTCAAATTTAAACAAAGGTTAAGCTGCCCTTTACTAAAGTAAATATTTTCTGTAGTCAAATAAATGCAGACACCTTTAGAGAGGAGAATATATTGCCAAACTAAACAAAACTGAAAATGGTTACAACGGAATAATTTCAAAACATAAAGAATGCAGGACTCCTTAGCGTAAACAACACACAGACTTGCCGGCATCTGCCATTATTAATTTACCTTACAATACTTCCAATGTGCTCCTCCATATGTTTGCTGAGAACTGTTGCTTTAAATGTCTGTCCAGAAGGACATATTGGAGAGAGAATTATTAAAAATACAAAAGAATAAAACTCTCTCTTCTCCCAACCACATCCCATAAACAATTTATATATAATTCCATAAAACTGAATGAAGACTCAGACATTTAACTAATTAAGCCACAGACATTGAGTCTTTGAAAATAAACCCACAGGACAATACTCACCATGCCCAGGAAGTGACCGATAAGTTCTATTTAGTTTTCATACCAAGGTTTAGCTGTTGCCCAGATAAGGACCAGGTGTGTTTTTGCAGGTTTTAATTTGTTTAGTCTATGGCTAATTCAAATAGCAGTTTAAAAAATCAAAACTCAGGACAGCCTCTGTTATACACACTTGGTCTTTAATTTGGGCTGTTTACTTTTTAAAAAATAGCTACTCTATTTCTGGGTCCTCGTGCTAATAATATGCTAGCTATAAGGGGAAAAAAAAAAGTAATCAACTTTTTGAAGCAGTTGGTATCGCCACCAAATTCTCTTTTGGTTGAAACAAGACTACCTGATTTAATTAGAACTCCTTACATATGCAATATTGTTGGTCACATTTGAAATTACATGTTTCAAAGAAGGAATGGATTTACATTTAATAAGACAATAATTGTATGTTAAAAGGGAACATAATTTATTTTTTGTTTCACTCCAACTCTGCCGACTCTGTTATTAGTGAAGGACCCAAGACTTTCCTTAGAGACTTAAATTGCTAGGTTTATTTTTACACATTTTTTAACAAGAAATTTCAGGTCAATGAGGTTCTCCTCCCTTCTATCATCACTATTTGAATCATCAATTTTACTTCTCTCCACCTTCAATGCTCTCCTCCAAGCAGCTAGAATATTTGTGGGTGAAGAGCTTTCACACAGAATAAGGGACAAATGAGAGGCTTTATTTTAATCTATATATAACCTTAGGGAGTTAAATCTCAGAATGAAAATCTTTTCCTAGGTTCCTGGACTAGTTGGTGACCTTATTAATGGTGATTTCTCTATAGTTTCCCATTATTGATCTCTTAACAATATAGTCAAAAGAGGAGAAATATTGATTGGAATAACAAAACTTGAAACAACAGTGGCATGTTTCACCAAAGAAACAAACAAAGAAAAAGGACAGCAGATTGAAAATGGAAATACACAGAAAAGAAGGATGATCTGGAAGAAAAGAAGCAAAAAATAATATATTTTCTTAAATGCATGATTTGTGTACAATCAAAACATAGTGATCTTGAAGACCATAAGCATAAAGACAACTTAAGGACAATAGTTACTTCAGAAGAACCTTAGTAGTCAAAAAATCTGAATAACATAATACAAGAAATAATACAAGAATAATATAATAAAAGAAATGCACCCATAATTTCTGAACAAAGTAGACATGATATCAATTAAAGGAATCTATAGCTGTCCTTTGGGGGTATGGGACAGAGATAAACCTATGTTTCTAACTTAGAGGACATAGTAATTAAATTTAATAACTTCAGTGGCAAATAACAATTTTAGCAGATGAACAGGAGAAAAAACAAAGGAAAGGAACTGAGTAACACAAGATTGTTCTATACCCACTAGAAACTTCAGGCGGGCAATAAATAATGTGCTCCAAAGAGCAAAGGAACTCCAAATGACACTCAAGGTGGCCTATAATGAAAGCCTGAACCTAAACGTTAGTGAAAAAGAAAAGAAAAGAAAAGAAAAGTAATGCTTTTAATTAAAAGAGGTGTTCAGAAAATCCCTAGGGGGAAAAGATATCAATAGATTATTTGATTTTCAAATAGTCCTTCCAAAAATAATACAATATAAGTAAACAACTATAGCAACAAAGGACAACAAGAACAAAAAAAAAAAAACTAAGAAATCATAAAGAAAATTCTTTTTGAAAGCATACAAGGAGACAATAGTAAAAGTAAATAAAAATAATGATGAATTGATAGGCTTAAACATCATGGAATAAACATTACAACATATATGTAAGTGAATCAATGTTTTCTGCAAGAATAAATTACAGAATGGAAGTATATCTAAAAGGGAGAAAGAGAAAAAGAGAAAGGTGAATATGTGATATTCCTTAACTAAGTCAGAGGTTAACAATGAGAAGGAAATAACTTGCATAGGCCTTAAGGAAGAATAGAAATTTCAGGAGAATGAGGGATGAGATAAATGGAGTAATTGAAGCAAGGGGAAAGGTGAAAATCTAGTTTCAGCAGCGAGAAAGGATCCTCCTAAGGAATGCTTCCATGGAGGAAAAGATATCTACTCTAAAGGATTATGTTCTGGAGGAAATTAGCTCTAGAGAAACCACTTATCCTGTATCAGAAGAAGGGTAATCAGAGATCATGAGCAGAGAAATTGACACCCAGAAAATAGGGAAAAAAATTCATGGCAAGTGAGAGAAAAGTGGGGACGGCAGTTTAACAATTAATTGAACAATTAAGAGACATAGGAAAAAAAGCCTAACAGATGCAAAACCCTCTCTGTCATCTGCAGCAATTGATAGTTCTAAGAGGGAACTATCAAGGAAAATTTAGGGCTTCAAGAGTAACATATGCAAAGCAGAAACATGGAAAAGCATTTAGAAGAAACTCAAAATAGGTTCCTTAGAAATTTTAAGATAATGAGGAAAACTGAAACAAAAGAAGGCTTAACCTAACGTAAGAGCCATTAGTCAAAGAAAAAAAAATTCTAGAATAGAATAGTAAGAAAAAATAAATAATAGAAAGGATAAGGATAGAAAATCCTTATTAGAAAAAGGCACAGAAAAGAAAATACTAATGAACAAAAATGCTGCAGACAAGGGAAAGAACATGAAATTTGTTTTACTGGAGTGAGGAGAAGGGAATTAAAGGATTAAATAAAAATTAGGGAAAAGGAACTAATAAGTTATGCAAAATTTTAAAACTAAGGAAAAGAAAAACAAATGGAGGAGGGATGGTTAAGGGTGTGAAGAAGTGAACTAGCGGGAGTAAGATTGCCTTGAAGTAGATTAAACTAAACTAAGTTAAAAGATAAAATATTGTTTTCACAGAAGAGGAAAAAAATACTTGTTTAGGGAAAAATAGGAGTTAATAGAAGAAAACATAAAGCTAAATCTAATAAGAATAAATGGAAATGGATTTAACAATCCAATAAAATGAAAAAGGAATCAACAAATTAAATAAGAAAAAACAAACTCCACAATCTGTTGCAAGAAACAAGACTTTTTTTTTTTAAAAAATGGAATAAAAATGAGGAGGGGTTATTTATACAGCATATCAATACAAAAAAAGCAAGAGGTGCAGTCACACTAAAAGACAAAGCTAAACAAATATTTATAGCTTGAAAATAGGTAAGCTAGGAAATTATACCGTGCTAACATAGACAGCAGGCCAATATCAATATCAAGTGTACATGTTTCAAATGCCTCAGTATCTAAATTTATAAAAGAAAATTGAATTGCTATAAGAGATAAATAGTAATAGGAAACTATGAATTCTATCTCTCAGTTTGGGTAATTTTATATGTGTATATATGTGTGTGGGGGGGTGTATACATATATAAAGGGGAAATTATGGAACTGAAGACATTTCTGAAAAACTGCAGCTAAAGGTATCTTCTAAATAGGTATCTTTTAAATAGAATGGTTAAAATTTTTTACAGATTTCTTAGTACCATATGAAACTTTGTTTTGGAGGTAATTGAAGTTATATGACTTGTTTAGGGTCACCCAACTAGTAAGAGTCTGAGGTCAGATTTGAATATAGGTCCTTCTGACTCCAAGGCTGGTGTTCTATTCACTGTGTCATGTAACAGGCGAAGCATGATTTTTTAAAATAAAATTTACTATATATTATTGCACAGAGACATTGGAAACTAATATTAATATATATATATATATATGTATATATATATATATATATATATATATATTCTGTATAGAACATGTGTCCTTGTAGGTTTTCTTTTGTTTTCTTTTTGTGCATTTTTTACTTTATTCCCTCCTTTCCTATACCACAATTTCCCCAAGAAGGCTGATGAAGTATAGATTTATACAAATGCATATATATGCCCATATATACATATGTGTTCATATTTTCTTTACTGACTCTATCTATATTCTATGCCTTCCTGATGATGTACCCAAATGTTTCTCTAAATCCTTTTCTTTATTGATCTCATTATTCTCAATATATTTCCAATATGCTTTATTTGTATGATTCTCAACCTCTATCTATCTACCTATTTTTACCTGCCTTATCTCTCTTATGTGCTGCAGTCCCTTGTCACCAACTACTTATCAGAAATTTCAAACAGTTTCTCATATTCAGTTTCTCCAAAGCACAACTCATTATTTCTCTTCTAAAGCAGGAAGGTAGAAAGAAAGAAGGAAGAAAGAAAGGCAGGAAGGAAGGAAGGAAGGAAAGAAGAAAGGAAGGAAGGAAGGAAGGAAAGAAGAAAGGAAGGAAGGAAGGAAGGAAGGAAGGAAGGAAGGAAGGAAGGAAGGAAGGAAGGAAGGAAGGAAGGAAGAAAGAAAGAAAGGAAAGAAGAAAGGAAGGAAGGAAGGAAGGAAGGAAGGAAGGAAGGAAGGAAGGAAGGAAGGAAGGAAGGGAAGGAAGGAAGGAAGGAAGAATGAACAGAGGGAAGGAGAGAGGAAACAAGAAGGAAAGAAGGGTGGGAGGGAGAGAGGTATTTTACTTATTGGTAATAACGAGCTTGGAATCTGACCCTAAATGAATATGTAAGTAGCACAAATCAGGTTCAGAGCCAAATCTGCTGATTTCCAATGCAAAACACAGATTGTGTTTTGATAATGAAATTTACATGACTGTTTTTCATTTCAGACAATTTCCTGAGAGTATAAACCATTCTGAGAGACACAAAGGTTAACTCATATGTTCCTGGTCACACATCTAGTATATTTCAGAAGCAAGACTTGAATGCAGGTCCTCCTTTTTCTAAGACCAGCCATCTTTCAGTTCTACCGCCATTGCCTCTTTAAGACCACCATTACCTTATTTAAAATTAATCAGCTGCTTGTACCTATTCTTCCCCTCACTCCATTTTTCTTCAATTTCAATAATAATAAAAGTGAAGATTTCAAAATTAAATCTGAGGTTGCCAGGCACTGGTATATATTATAGAGAAAGGATTATATTAATTATTGATTTTATTTTATTTTTAAATCTCAATGACAAAATCCAGAAAGTATCCAATTAAATGTTAGGGCAAGCCTCAAGGGAATTTGATAGTTCATAATTATTTGATATAAGAAAACAACCAATATTTATTTATGATGATTTTATCTAAATATTATTTCTTTATTGAGGAATTTCTATATGAAAAAGTATTTCTATATGAAGGAATAAACTATCAATCTTATCTAAATTTTATCTATGATTGACTAACCCAAATCCTGTTACAACATTCTAATTGTCATTCTCAAGGAACTAGGGTATTAGTCACCAAAGTGAGAATGTGAAATGCATTTATTGAAACCTCTGTGTTGTTTGTAAGTTGTTTTTCTTTTGAATGTTTTTGCTTTCCAAAAAATGCCCATTCAATATCATTAGAGCGTGGAAGTTGTCCATAGAAATCTGGATGGGAATCAGTAGCAGGGGTCTTGCTTCGACTTCTATGGTTCAAGGGAGGATGTCACTCTTCAGAGACAGTGTGAGGAATGGGAAACCAGGGGAAGTTTCTGAATGACCTCACAGCACGAGATGAGCGTACACTACTGTAATAATGGTTTACATTGGCAAGACTCCACTTGTGGGGTGGTCTGTAGTGACATTGTCAAGAATCTCTTTCATTAGTACTGTGAATGCCATGGGGACACATCGACTGAAAGGTGAAAAGTTGGGAAAGCTGCTGTTTTTCACGGCTGGGGATAAGGAGAAACCATTTAGGAGCAAGATTAGACTTTTCAAGAGGTTTTTCTTTTTTTAAAGGAAGATATGAAACAATCACTTCTTTTTTGTGTGAAGTTTCAGATGAAGTTTGGGTCAAGAAATCTGTTAATTAACAAGCTTTTGGGGGGAGAAATATGATAACATGTCAGTTTTATGATAGTGCATATTTTTTTTTTTCCCTAGGGAATCCCAGTTCTTCAAGGTTAAGAGGTTAATAGGTGATGCTTTAGGGATATCCAATAGCCAAAGTGAAGAACAAAGATACAGAGTAATTGTGGCACATTGTAACAAATCACACTTTTGTGAATCTATTGTATAAAATAGTTTAAAATTATTTGTTTTATAAAGTGAACACTAGTAATAGTATCTGAAAACATGGCATGGCTTTCTTTCACATATACATTTATATCTCTCTTCAATCTTTTAAAAAAATAAAATAAAACCTATTGATGATATGAAGATTGAATAGCTGTTTTGTCACAGATGCACATTTTATAGTTTAATATTTGGGGAGGAGGGATAGGGAGAAACAATTGGCATGCTGAGCAGACATGATGTAGAGCAATTTAAAATTAATAGAGCACTTCAAATTTTAGGAGCCCTTTTCCTTAGATAGAATGTTTGTTCTAGAAAGTCTTAGTGTAAAAAGACTAAAAAAAAAAAACCTCAAACTGTTCATACATCTAAAGATGAATCTGTCCAAAAGGGAATAGAATAATGTAATAAAAGCATTTTCATGGCACGAACAATTTTAAACCACAGAATACCCAAATAAAATAGGATTTCAATTATATCTTATAAGCTTTACATCTATATGCTTATATATAACTATATGATGTATATAAATAGATAAATAAGTAGAAGATTATATATTGATTATAATCCAAAGCTTTATTTTTTTTTGCTTTCACATATAAAATTAGAATTTTTGACATGAGTGCATGTTTTATATGTATATAATGAATGCATATTCATGCATTTTTATAAATGGTTGTACCTGAATATATAGGTATTATGCTGATATGTGTGTATGTATGTTCAATTTCAGATTTGCTTGTCTGGGTCTCTAGGTATTGCAAGGATAGCTAAAATAGGAAATATCCCAAACTAATCTTGTAGTTTCGAGTTTCAACTTTCTCTTCCCCTAGTCTTTTATCAGAGTTGCAAATGAATAAATAGGAATAACCTCATAATAATTAAAAATTATTATCTAATAAGCATAAAAGTGGGAAAGAGAAACAGAGGCAGAGACAGAGACAGAGACAGAGACAGAGAGAGAGACAGAGAGAGGGAGGGAGGCAGGGAGGGAGGCAAGAAAAGAGAGAGACAGAAAGAGATAGACAGACAGGCAGTCATAGCAATGAAATTATAGTTTTAAATTTCAAGTAATAATCATTCAGGAAGAGGAGAGAATTTGAGGAAAATGGCTTCTCTTAAAACCATTTGAATAAAATGGCTTCCCCTACAGTGGTGATCTGCTCTATCTACTCATAAGACACGGTTTGGCCCTTCAGTTCCTGTTCTATTTGTAATTAGAAAATTTCTTGAAGTTGCTGACATGATGGAGGATTTTACTGTTCTGCACAACTATCTATTACAATTTCGTATGTCAGGAATTGTAACTCAGGTGGAAGAAAGGGATTTATCTAAAGATAAGGACCCTTAAGATTATGAACATTTTTAAGGGTAGAGCTCTAGTCCTTTTGCATCAAAGTTCATCAAACAGTGCAATCAGGGACTCTTATTCTTTTGCCCCAATCAGACTGGCAGCACTAATGCTCACATCCTTGGCATAATTTTCTCCTAGGCTGTACCTTTCTCCATAAAGAAATCACTATTTAAAACCTCCACCCCTACCTTTTTCCAGGCTTTGTGGGTAAGTCAATAATAATTAGTCTTACCCTCTTCAGATATCCAGAGACTAATGTCTCTGTGGGAACATTCTATCCTTTCTCCTAGTTCTTCCCTCAAATTGCAGATATTATGTTTCCAAGTTAAATTTAATCTGGAATCCCTAGTTACTGGTTCTATTTCAAGGGGATTGTGGCAGATCATTGAACAAATCTTAATTGTAAATAACTGACTGATTTTTTTTTTCCCCACTTGAATCAAGACATTGAGGGCAGGTATTAATAATGCCCAAGATGACTCCATGATGTGTTCCTTTTCACATTAGTGTGGGACAAAATGTTGCAACATTCTCAATAAGTGACTTCATTTTGTCAATTCCCTACTGACTCTGTGTATTTCTTCTAGGTACAATCATGTGTACTTCTTATTGCTATATCACACAGGAATCTTAGGGATAGGAAAATCCTTCATATCTCTTGTATCAAAGCATTTTAGAAAGAAAAAAAAAAGAATCCTAAATCTCAATACAATACACATTTTTTTTAACACCAGATAATTAGTCAATGATAAAGTGCTAAATTCTTGATTTCTATTAGCTTTATTGTTACTTCTCTGATTTTTCCCCCATATGAATTGAGCCTTTGCTATGTAAAAGGACCCATGCCTTAGGCATTGATTGGAAATGGTAGAAATAATTTGCTACCTTCAAGGTACTTAGTCTTATGGTAGAGAAAGAAGCAGCACACTTGAAAGAAAATGTTGTTGAGATTTCATATTTAAATTTTGTCTGTATTTGTGGGTTGTGTGTGTGTGTGTGTGTTTTACCTTGTCTTTTAAAAAATAATATGAGTAAAAAGAAAGATAACAGTGGGCACTTAAGACAAATAGTTATGAAATTGTTCCATTCTGTCATGTCTAATAAATATTTTCTAAATTTTGTTCTTACTGAATGGTGCTTGGGAATCTCTCTTAAGGATTCCCTTGTGAGTCCCCTTCCACACAAAACTATGCCTAATACTTATAGAAGCTAGTCCCTCTTTATCTCTCCCCGAAATTAAATTTATTTATACTGAATATTCTCTCTCTCTCTCTCTCTCTCTCTCTCTCTCTCTCTCTCTCTCTCTCTTTCTCTCTCTCTTTCTTCCTCTCTCTCTCTCATATTCTTTAAGCTCCCTGAAGCAAGAACTGTTCACCTAATTTTTACTTCTTTATCCCCAGTATCTAGGATAGTGTCTGGCATATCTAGTAGGTATTTAATTATGTCTCATTCACTAATTGATAGATCTCTATGCAACCAACTTGATATATTAATGGGTCAATCTGATGGAAGTGTCTTAGTTGTGATAAGAGATTTCATTTTGATGCAGTTTATTAACTGAACCAGTAGAAGCTAGTATATGACTGTGATGCTAAGCTCAATAGAATTGCTCAGTGCTTATATTTGGGGACTTGGAAGCTTTAAGCATTTCAAGAATAACTCTGAAGAAGTAGAAACTGCTCTAGAAGATAACACTGCCAGTCTATTTCTCTGTAACTTGTACTTCAATTTTTGCTCAGCATGAGAAATTCCTATGTTGCCAGTGCCATTCACCTTTCCGGGTTAGTGGTGATCTCCCCATGGCATTGCTCTTTTCCTCTACTGTGATATTATTTCAAAATGATTCTCTTTTCAGAATCGGGTATAGACCATGACATACAAAGTAACTGTTGCATGTATGCTCAGCATACCCCAAGGAATTTACCTATAAAGCAACACTTGAATAACAGCAAGTTTTTTGAGACACACACTAAAAAAAGGGGGAGGAAGGTGTAAAGGGTGGAAGTAACTGATAGATTAAAGTTATTTACTCTAGTTTGTAAGAGAACATTCCATTGGTTTCTGGGCTTGGACCAAGGTAAACTGAAATAAGGATTAACTGACAATTGCAAAGTCTAATTTACAGAAACCACATGAGGAGTTCCCGAGTACAGCCTAGATAACAAAAATATTATCCACGTTGTTTACAATGGAGTTAGTCAGTTTATTAGTTGGAGTGCTTCATTATGTATAAAAGATGCCAATGAGAGTCTTCCAGTCAAAATAAACAGGCATAAAGTGTTCCACGTATACAATTTGAGGAGAATGGTTACTTTGCTATTTATTTAATAATTGACCATAAAAGGAGTCAAAGAGCAAAGGGAAAAACTAGAAAAGCAGCACACTAAGGGCTTTTTGAAAGATTGATAAATAATGTGGAATCTCAATTAGGCTGTAGAAGGAATGCAGATATTAAAAATTTGGTCAAGAATCTAATTAGCTGGAGGTAATTAAACAGTCTCACACGGGGTCATTAATCTTTTCCACAGACCTTTGATGTTTTGCACACTGTCTTCTAGTCATTAATAAAATTCATAACACTCCTCTTTGTGGTGTTTTATCATCATGTTTTTCTCTGTAAGAGCACAGTGCAAGTGTCATTGTATCACAAGGGCCTTACTTTAATTTCTTTCCCCTTCTTTCCCCCCTTCACCCCCCACTCCATGTATTAGAATTAACCATTTAGTGAGAAAAAAGTCAATCCCCAAAACCCATTCCTAACTTTTAGCTTTGAGATTTCTCCAAAGATCAGTCATCTTTCTTGTACAGAATGAAGGGTTACAGTATTTTTGTATAGTGATAGAGAATCTAGATGGAACATTATTTTGTAATGTTCTTCTTCTTTTTTCTTTTTTTTTAAGTTAAAGGGACTCTGAAGAGGATCACTGAAAGTGAAGACTAATTATTTAATTAATAAATAGGTCAAATGGAAATGTGCTTAACGGAAACTGAATCTTATACCCACAAGCACATATGAAGTGTCAGAACACTATTTCAATAATGCCTGATAATGGCACATTTCCATGTAATAGTATATCCAGGAATAGCTGGGTTCTGAAAGGCAAAGGAATTTACAAAGACTGGCTTTAGAAAATACGATCTCTGTGATTGGTAATGGTGGTGGTGAGGAATATTTTATTCATTTTTATAAATGCAATGTTTGTGTATGCATAATTGTATTTCAGACCTTAACAGAATGTATTTCTGAAAAATTGAAACCTGTTGTTTCACCGAATTGATTGTATTTGTAATAGTGCCTGTTATTGTAGAAGCCATTCACCTGTCCCCTGGTAGAATATATTGAATTACCATAGAATGCTAAAAAAGATCTAGCACTTATAAACATTTGACTGCAAGGATAATTCTCTCACAATGATGGTATTATAAGTCATATAGTAAGTGAATCATTCAACTTAAAATACCTGAAGACTCCTAAAATATTCTTTACATAAATCCACAGAAATGTTTTCTATAGAGTAATAAATGTAGCAAAATGTAATTTACTATTGTTTGCTGTATTTTTACATTTTCTTTTAATATGAGATTTGCAGATTTTTTAATTAGCTAATTTGTGGCTGTTCAATTAAAAGATGCATCCTGGAATAAAAATCACATGCTATTTGAATTCCATGAAATATCTGCTTCAGTACAATGTCTCAACTACTCAAGTGGTATTTTATGACTGTGGGCTTATAGCAGTTCTTCTCTAAGTAATAACCATTTCTTACTTTCTAAATACATTCATTGCTTGGGGGGGCAGGGGTGGGATTTATTGCTTTTGTAATTCCATAGTAACTGCTTACTAAATTTACCCAAAACATGACAAAAATAATTTGCTTAGAATTTAATTCTGGTCTATTTGATTAAAGTATTAATGTAGCAAAGACACTCATGTTCTTAGCCTTTATAAGCATTTTGAAATTTCACTCTTAAAAGGAACATTTGATTTGGAAAAGACAATGTCATTATTGGTACAACAAAATAAAAAATGTTTTTTACAGAAAATGGTTTTTACTCCTATAATTACCTGTTATTAATCTTGAAAAATAATCCATTAGGATAAATATGGAGTGAGAAAACATATCAAATACATGCTTTGCAAGAATTACTTAGAAAATACATATCAAATCCCATAGATCAAAAATAGAAATGTTCACCAATATTTATTAAAATTCAATAGTTACATGAATACTCAAGATTTTTAGTCTAAGCAATTATGCATCTAATTTTTATTTTCTTATTTTCAGTCCTCTAAAAACACAATTAAATCATTAAATTCAGAGATAAAGAAAGGTTGAAATATTATTAAATAGTTTCCAAATGTGAATGGGGATAAATAAGCTAAAATAATGATGAACCTGATTATTGTGTGAATAACTGACTCCTTAGGATTACATACCTCTGGCAGGTAACAGTTATCCTATAAATAACTGTCTATATGATTCAGACCTCGGGCAGGCTTTGTTTTAATTTGTTTTCATTTTAGATTTAACTATTTGAGATGGTTAAGAAAAAATTTAATGGCATTAATTGAAACTATGTCACTGTACTATTTTCATTAAGCTTATCTTGTACTTTATTTCAACCCAATGTCTTGCTTATAAAGTGCTTACTAAAAGCTTATTGAACTGAATTGACTTGATTACATACACCCCTTCCTGGTTATGTGAAAATTTTAGACACATCACCTTTATTAGGTATTTTTGCACTACATCTAATCAACATTGTCTATCTTCTGAATGAGAAAATGAATAATGGAGCAAATATTAATGTAATTCATCATTTTTATGGCATATAAAAATACACATTTGAAAAGCAGTTTTAAATCTCAATCATTTAATTGCAAAGAGATAAGACCCCTGAATTGTAAATCGCACTAAAGTAGTATTTTCCATAGTAAAAAATCAGACATAATTGTTGAATTGTTAAAGATGTGTTTTTAAAAAAAAGTCTGTTATCTGAATAGTTGAATAGTTTTATAATCTCTAGTTAGTTTGATAACTGTTTTAAAAAAATCAAATAATTATCTTTGAACTATATAAATAACTATAAAATTTATCAGTTAAGGAGATATATTCATGCAATTTAACCTTTTAACATATTTTCATTAATTTACATACATTCCTCTTAAGTAAAGAGACGATCCAGACTCAAAAATTCAAGTTCAAACGTTTAAATATTTGAGGTTCAATGCCACCTCAGAATTTCCTGGTTAACTATAAGGTCATCCCACAAACAGCTGGGCATAGGGGAAATATACAATTCTGGAGCCATTATATCATTTCCTGTTCTGTTTCCTGTCAACTGTTTCTGCCAGAAACGGCTAATAATGGCCTATTTCCACAGGGCAGTGGGAGAAGCTGCTGCAGTTAAGACTTATGGTCTAGCGTTAGATTTCTTTTGTAAATGTAGTTATCGCATCTGGACTAAAGAGGGCAGGATATACTCTGTAAAAAAAAATAAAGGCAACTGAATAGAAAGCCTCTGTGGGGAAATAATAATATACAATCGAGTATATGATAAAGTGATTTATTTTCAATAAAATCTGTACAACTGCTTTAGTTACTTTAACACCTTGATTAACTAGAGTTTCAAAGATATCTGTGGGTGTGAACGTCTTTTATAATGTGGGTTCAGTTTACCTGACTGCATTTAAGAGAGCATATATATTCTTTAAACATTCATTTTGTAGGAGTTTCTTCCTGGATATGTAAAGTTAGTGCTTTACGTTCACAAGGAAATATTTCTTTGACACTGCATGAAATATGAGGAATCTTTTTCCACTCTTTTGTTCCCAACTTATTCTTTAAAACTTAAAATATATATATATGTATGTATGTATGTATATATTTGACTATTGAAATAGGATCCATCTATAAACTCTGATTATGCCAACTGCTTCACTTCTTTTAATAATTTTTTTTCTTTTCTTCTGCTTTCTTTTCTTATCTTACTTTCTCTTTCTTCTTTCTCTCCTCTTGTCTCTTCCTCTCTTTTCTCCTCTCCTTTTTAAATTTGCCATCTTATTTTTACCTTTTCTCTTTTTTCCTTCCTTTGCTCTTCTCTCTCTCTCTCTCTCTCTCTCTCTCTCTCTCTCTCTCTCTCTCTCTCTCTCTCTCTCTCTCTCTTTCTCTCATACTTTTGCCTTCGTTATAATTTCCTCCATTTTTCCCTCTTTGTGTCTTTTTGTATTTCCTTTTCTACAAAAAAGAAAAATTCTTGTAAAGACAAGGGCTTTAAAATAAATCTTCTTGTTGGGAAGCAATGAATCATTAAGCATTAAGTAGCTTTGTAGGTTTTCTTTTTTTCTTTTTTTTTTTTTTTTTTAATTTCTGAAAGCATTTTATTTCTGTATTAAGAGAAAGCCCTGAGAAAATATATCCCATATTCAATCTGGGAATATATATATATATCCTTTGTAAACATAAAGCTTGATTCATAAGAATAGGATGTACTGAAGTAACTAGGTGGAGAATTAGATAGAGCACAGGATTTAAGAGTCCAGAAGCGAATTCGAAATCTGCCTTAAAATATTTAATAGCTACGTGGCTCTAGGCAAGGTACTTAACCCTAAATGTGCACTCTTTCAGCTTCTATTTCCGCATCGGGGAAAATGGGGATATTATAGTACCTATTATTTAGGGTTGTTGTAAAGATCAAATGAATGCATGCAGTGTTTTGCAAACCTTAAAAGTGTTATATAAAGGTTAACTCTCTCTCTCTCTTTTTTTTTTTTCTTCTCAGTCACTAGGCATTTATTGAGCATCTTCTAAGTTTCATCTGTCCAAATAGACCCTGCAAAAGGTACTTGAATTTCTGCTTGACTTGACTATTCAGGTAATTTATTTTTCCATTTCTGACATCAACATAGATACTAAGGATCAACGGAATGATTTTCTCAGTGTTTCCTTCACAGGAACACATCCTGTGACAGCTCTAATAAAGCTTCTCTTGAACATGTTGCCCCTTCTCCTCCTAGGACAGATCTGGGTCTGATGCCAACTCCAGGGTGGTGAGAGAAGGGTTTCTGTACACTCCAGTAAGGAGGTTGGAATTAGACCAGACCTTACTGTCAACAACTGTCCATCTTTTTGCTCTTTAATAAAAGGACCACCTGAGAGGAGGAATTGTTTAGCATTACTGGGAGCAAGAGGGAAAGGCTTAGGACTTAAGGGTGTTAAGCCCCATTTCCAGAGGTTATTAAACAGGGCCCTTGAAGGAAAGGGGTATGTATTGAATGTTCAAGGGGAGTAAGTTCATTAATGTTAGGACAGTATAACTTGTTCTTTCTTGTATTCCAAAATTATTTATATGATATTTCTTAGTATCCAAGCCTGGCTATTTTAATGCCATATCAGTTCCAGAGAAAACTGGATAATATAATAAACAGGATGATAGAGACATTACTATTAATAATAAAGAAACAGGAGAGTGGATAAGAATCTGGATTTGAAGTTAGGAAGGCAGTTCAAAACTCAAACTCCTTCACTAGCTTAGAGACATGGATGATTACATTAACCTCTCAAAACTCAGGGGACCTCTCTAAGACTTCTTTACTAGCTTAAAGAAATTTTGCCTCAGCGAGTGAGGGAGTTTCCACATTGATATAAACAGAGTTCTACAATATCATAATAATTTTAATAATGATAATTATTAATATTATTTTATCACTATGGTTTTCAGATAATTTCTATATGCCATTTGAATTTCACCCATAAAGGAAATTAGATAAATAGGGTTGATCTGACATTTTGAGAAATTAAGTGATTTACCCAAATTCACACAATTAGGAGGTAGGATAGGGGTGCCTTAAATCAAAGTCATCTCCTACTTATATATCCATTCCACTTGTTCTACATCACTGTTCTTCTGAGGTCTCCTTTTAAGCTGGTCGCTTCATATTAATGATAGGAAACATTCACTTGCTATATTACATTATTGTAATCACAAAAAATTTCATATTTTTAAATATATATATTCTGTTTGCTGCTAGACATTGTGATTATGCACTATTATTCACTCAGTATTAGAAAAAATAATGTACACACATGTACATATATAAATTCTCTCTCTGCCTCTCTCTGTGTCTCTGTCTGTCTGTGTCTTTCTGTCTCTCCCTCTCTGGCACACACACACACACAGAGAGAGAATGGGGATTTTCAAGGGAAACAAGAAGAGCTATTTGGTTCAGTTGATTTAAGAAAGAAATTTTAAGCTGATATGAAAGATTGTACACAAAATCCTTGTTAGATTGTAGTGGTTTAAATAATAGCAAGTTACTTCCTGTGAAAATAGATCCATTTAAAATTGACACTGAGAGTCTCCTGATTCCAGGCACCGAGTAGTTACACTGTGAAGCAAGGAAAAAACCTCTAATTAATTGTCCTAGAGCTGAAGATAATTTAAAATATGTATCTTAATTTCAAGTGAATGTATTTGGAAAAGACAGTTTCATTTGTATTTGATAATCTTTTGGAGAGTTGTAGCCCTGTAGATACCAAACAGGATCATTGAATGTCTAGTTTTCTGCAAATGTATTGATATTGTGATATTTTAAAAAATCAGCTAGGGGTGGGTAAATATCTTCATAGTTCAAGAGTTTGACTTTACTGTTTAAAAATAGTATTTGGTCTCATTTTACCAGGCAAGAAGGCACATCAGACCTCTTTGTTAATGACCTTAAGTAAGGCTTTTTTCTCTCATATTGAGCTAGGGAACCTAAAGTCAGATTTGTAATATCTGTTTTATGTCTTCTTCTTATTATTCTTAAAAAAGTTTTGATTTTCTGATTGTTCTGTTGTGAATAATGTTTAAATAATAAATGCAGGAATCTAAAAGTTCATCCAAATTCCCTAGCTCATGTTGTTTCCTCAAGGAGGCAGCATGTCATAGTGTATGGGTACTTAGTGAGGAGTCAGGAAGAGCTGAGTTCCAACCCTGCTTGTCACAACCTCTGTGCATCAGTGGTAATTCTTTCAACTTCCCTGAACCTCAGTGTTCATTCATCCCTTAAATCTGCTGGTAGTAGCCAACTTAGAGGCTTGTTGTAAAGCTGAAATGAGACTGTAAATGTTAAGTACTTCAGAAACTAGATAGACAGAAAGTATCTTCAAACATAAGCTACAGGTGTGGGTCTGGTGATTTCATCACATCAAGACCTCCTGGTGTGGAAATTCTTTTTTTTTTTTTTTTTCCTTAACAGCTAGAAAGTACAACAGGTGGGAAGAGATGGGGAAAGGAGGTAATCAAAATCAGGAAGAACTGAACTTAAATCCAATCTTAGACATTCACTAGCTATATGACTTTGTACAAGTCACTGAACTTCTGTTTGTCTCAGTTTCCTCTGAAAATTTATAAAATGAAGATAATAATAGCACCTTCCTTCCAGACTTTCTGTGGATCAATTGAGATATTTGTAAAATATCTAGCTTAATAACGGATACATATGCATTCTAATTATTGTTGTTTGAATTGAATTGAATTTTCTTTTTAATCACTCTATGCTATGCTATGCTTGAAAGCGATAGTAGGTCATATTGGTAAAGATAATGTCAAAGTGCTCCTCCACAAGGGGCTTGTGGTCCCATTGCCTGAAGTATTCCCCTAAACATGAAACTAGAAATCACAATATTAAGCCTTGGTAATAGTGACTTACCTTTTTCGGTCTGACAGGGGTTTGTTTGTTTTAGTATTTTCAGATCTAAGCTCCATAAAGCATGGTATTTTATACAATAGCCACTTCAGCTAAAATTTGTAAACTTAGAGGAATTGCTTACTTGCAGAAAATCAGTTACTCAGATTCTGGGAGGTTAATTCAATGTAATTCAACAAGTATTTATTGAATGTCCACTCAAGAGACTCAAAGGACAATACAAGATTTCCTAGTAGAGCAAGGGAGACAGCTCCAAACAGCTGCTTCTTTTCCTTTTTCCATATGGATTGCCAAAGGAACTCAATTGTGATAGTGCAGTATGTGAATAAAGGGAAGCAAAATTGACCTATAGTCAGAGACTTGGGGTCAATATTTGCTAGCTCTGTAACTATGTCACTTCCTCCCACTTTGAGCCTCAGTTTGCTAATTTGTAAAATGAGATAATAATACCAGGAATACTTACCTCATAAGGCTATTGTAAAGAACAAATGAAATAATCTATATAAAACATTTTGTAAATCACCTCATATATCTTGCTATTGTGAGTTCTGGTAGAAAGTATACTGTGGTGGGAAGAAGAGAGTACAAGTAGGGGGAAAAAGAGGGTTAAATGTGTTTGCCTTTCAATTTAAAAAGTAGTCATTTTCAAAACATTCTTAAATATGCTAATAATTTAGAAGGCAATATTGATTAGTAAATTATCAAGTGAAACTAGGATTTAACAATTTATACTATATTAATAGGAAAAAAAAAAAAAAAACCAAAACATGGCATGATGGATGAAAAGTTAGCCTGAGAGTTCTTAAGGCTTTTTTCCAAGTTCCTTCTCTATACATACTGACTGTGAGACCCTGAACCAGTCATTTCTTGCTCAATGTCCCTGACAACTCTGGAAGACTATAAATTTTAGAGTTCCTATTATTTTGTGTCATTGAATAAGGATGCTTCTTTATCAAGAGTTCTCTATACCAATGAACCCCCAAAATATATTAAAGTGGCATATGAGAATAAAAGAAGTTCTCAGACCATTAACTGAACAATGCACAACTTATGTCTTTTCCCCCCAACAATCTCAGAATGTGAGCCAAGAACCAAGGCTAATGGAGTTACTTATCTTTCCTTCTCTAGAGGGTTTGAGGTTTCAGTGTATGTTTCACTTCTATCTCCCACTGAGATAAGCATACTTGGCCACATTCTGCTGTTTAATGCCTGGATAGTTGATCAATTGATGACACACAGATTTTTTTCTGGATTAAGAGTATAAAAGCTTGAGAGAGTGGCACTTTTAGACATTGATAATATATTAATATGCTTGACTTAACTATATTTATTTGTTACCCAAAAATGCTCTTTTGGGTAGAGGAAGTCAGTTTGTATGCTTATATCCATTTTAATGGATGAATGAATGAATATATGAATTAATGAACTAATAAAAAAAAAAAAAACCTCATTATCTGCCAAGCTCTGTGCTAAGTTCTGAATATGAAAATAGAAGGGAAAAACCTATACAATTCCTTCTCTCATAGAGGTTATATTATAATTCAGAAAGCCAGCACACCCACAAAAAAAAGAAATTTCATCTCTGGGCAGATAGAAAAGCACAAACATATTAAGAGGTCAATGATGGGATATATGTCAAGGCACAGAATTCTATTTTTTCCCAATAGTATTTTATTTTTCCAAATATGTGTAAAAAGAGTTTCCAACATTAATTTTTGTAAGACTTTGTGTTCTAAATTTTTCTCCTTTCCTCCCTTCCCTCCCCCTCTCCAAGAGGGAGAAATCTTATATAGATTAAATATGTGCAATCTTTTTAAACATATTTCCATATTTGTCATATTGTGCAAGATAAATAAGACCAAAAGGGGAAAAATATGAGAAAGAAAACAAATAAAAAAGGTGAAAATACTATACTTCAAGCCACATTCAGTCTCCATAGTTTTCTCTTTGATTGTGATTGGCGTTTTCCATGACAAGTCTATTCAAATTGCCTTGAATCACCACACTGTTGAGAAGAGTCAAGTCCATCCCAGTTGATCTTTATGTAATCTTGTTGGTACTATGTACAATGGTCTTCTGGTTCTGTTCACTTCACTCAGTCAGTATCTTCACCTGAGTCTTTCCAGTCTTTTCTGAAATCAAAGGCTCAGCATTTTTAGATTGTCAGTAGGTCTAAAGGGAGTACTGAGGGTCTGCAAAGCATACAGATAGGACCAAAGGTAAGATCTGAAGAATCTTGAGAAGCACTGGTAGATCAGTTAGTATGTTAGTTCTCTATCTCACCAGAATGAACAGAGAAGTTGAATCCCATCTCATCCAAACCATATAAATATTCAAGCAGATTGGGTTCTTGGTGTGCAATGGTTTCTGATGATAGATATGAAGATCAAGTAATGATAATTTAAAAAATGAATAGATTTGAATGTATGCACCCAAATGAATATTCCCTTCAAAGTAATTGCCCTAGTAGGCTTTCCTACTGAGAGTAGGGGGGGAAGAGGGGGAAGGAAAGGGGGCATGCTCTGAACCAAATATTTCTTGAATGCTTAAAAAAACATATATATCTTCAGAGACATTTAGGAATCTCATTAAAAAAACATTATTGACTGATAATTTATCATTTTTTAGATTAAATAGGTTTTTTTGTTTTTGTTTTTGTTTTTTTCTTGTTTTTTTGCATTGCATTGTCAGCCACTATAAAGGCCTAAGTTAATAAATGAACATTAAAATACACAAAATGATATGCAGTCTTTTTATTTTCTTCCCCATGGCATAAATTTCAGTTTTTCAATCCAATACCAAAATAGAGGCTTTTTGATATCAGAAAGAAAGAGATCTTGGGAAGGATACATGAATGTAATAGATAAATATCAATTCTTACTAGTTAATCAATACAAATTTGTGAAGTATGGTAAACCATGTTCTGTAATAAATGGTACAAATAAAAAGGCAAAAGTGAAATAACTCTGTCAAAGAACTTATATTTTATTCAGGTTAACATCATATACATAACTGATTACTTTTTTTAAAAATATACACACACAAAAAAAAACCCTCCTCAAGGCAATAAGGAAAATGCTAACCACTGGGAGGAAAGGAAGATGAAGAAGACATACTGAAGGCAATACTGAGCAGAGCTGTGAAGGAAAATAGATTTTATGAGATAGAAATTAGTAAAATATATTCTGGCCATGTGCATAGAAAGTTCAAAGGTAAAGAGAATATCAGTGTGGGAAAGAAGAATGCCATTTTGGCTGAAATCAAGAGATGGGAGAATTGAGGGATATATATATGTATATATATATATATATAATTAGAAAGGTAGTTTGGATTCTGTTAAATGAAAACAGAGTAGAGATAAATGGGACATCATTGAGTAGGTTCAGTGATATGTTCAGATGTGAGCTTTAGGAAAATAACTAGCATTTCTAATGATAATGCATTGGAGAGGAGAGGCTGAACAATGGAGGATGGACGAACAATTTGGAGGCTATTGTATTAAGTCACTTTATCTCAGATGATGGCAATATAAGGAGAGAGAGAAGGTGTTGGATGTGAGTGAAATTTGATAAGAATCAACAAGTTATTGGAGATGTGAGGTGAGAACAAAGAGATCAAGGATGATTCTGAGGTTGTGTATTGGGATAATTGAAAGGATGGTTCTTTCTTAGAAATTCAGGTGCTGGGTAAAAGAATACTTAGCTGGTAAAAGAAAATCAGTTCTATTTTGGATATTTTGAGTTTGAGATGCTGATAGGACATCGTTTGGAATCTCTAAAGCTAATGGGAGACTAAAAATAAAGAAGAGAGAATAAGACTATGTAAATTGATCTGACAATCATTTGCATAGAAATGATAATTAAGCTCAAAAGAACTTGTGAAGCCATTGAGGCAGGGTACAGATAGAGATGAAAAGAAGGTCCAGAGCAAAGCTTTGTGTGTTATGGGGTGCTTATATGAACTTCTAAAAGGCCGTGTCTGCAATTGATTAATGACTAACTGCTGCCATTCCCTCTCCCCAGGTGTATGGACTGGAATCTGGGTTATAGGAATAACAATTTAGAATTAAAGTAACTGTAATTTTATAGAAATTGAGAACAGGAATGGTTAATTTTCTTGTCCAAAATCAGATAGTAAGTTATAAAGCAGAATTCAAACTGGACTCCTCTTAAGTCAAAAACAATGCTCTTTCCATTATGCTATAATGCCTCCAATTTTGAGTTTCATTTATGTGATAATAAGAATCTAACACTAATAAGTATAACATCAGGTTAAATGATTTATTTCTTCTTGATCCACAAATGACTGCATGCTGGAAGGAACTCTCTCATTTCTACTTTTATTTTCCCTTTCCACCATTGCTCTTGAATTTTTGTTTCCTTTTTGGGGGGATGAAAACTCTCTAGAAGATCTTGTAATAAAAGCAAGAATAATGGCAAACCTGACGTGAACACATTTCTTATTTCAGAATTTGGTACACTGAAATTATCAAATTGTTAAGGAATTTGGGAAAGGCTTTTTCATTCCTTTTATTTGAAATAATTATAAAACTACATAAAAATTCAGGATTCTCTTAACCCAATCTCTTTTACTGACAGAAATTCCTGCATTTCAACAGTGCTGTAAATTTTTCAAAGATTTTCCTCATGCATTCATGTAATTCTGTTAGATGAGGGCTAAGTGTCCAGTTGTTATTTAACCTCATTTTGCCCTTGAGGAAAGGCCAATAAAGCTGGGGAGTCTACTCAGAGTTACACCATGATTTGACTAAAGAATGGGGCTTGAACCCAGGGCCAGTGAAAGATAAGCATGGTGTAGGAAAAAGCATAGGAAAGAAGAATATAGAAATTCAGATATAGAGAAGCAGATTTTGGATTAACATGAGAAAAACTTCTTTGATAGATTTATCAATTAGTAAGTATTTACTAATTGCCTATTGCATGTTACCATTGTTCTAGGAACTGGATATGAAAACTCTAAGCATTCTTTGCCCTCAAAGACTCACAGTATATTAGAAGAAATGGCTTGTATATAAAATAATAAGACCTACCCACTAACCAATCCATATGCCTATATATATATTTGTATATTCAGAGCACATACATACATACACACACACACATATATACATAGAGATATAATAACCAGTTAGCTACACAGAATGATAGATAGATGAATAGGTAGCTAGATGAGACATACATATATACCTAGATAATAGATAGTTGAATGATAGAAACAAGGAAATTAGGAGTTAGGCACTAAAAATCAGAGTAACATTAGCAGAGGTTTCATGTAGGATATAGCACTAGCGATGAGATTTGGAAAAAAAACAAAAAAACCCTATAAATTCTAGGAGGAAGAGGGATGAATTCCAGGCATGAGAATTGAACCAGTTGCATATCACTTTAAGGTTTGCAAAACACTTTAAGTATAATAAGTACCTTGTGTATGTAAGTGCATAAGATGTGTATATGTGTATATATACCATATATAAAATATATGAGTATATATACCATATATAAGATATATGTATGTGTATATATACTACAAATATGACACATATCTGTGCATAGATGATATGTGTACATAGATATATTTCCCTAAAAACTCTGCATAACTGAAGGAAAGTAGTATAGTATCAGTGAAAGAGTATTAGGTGTAAGTCCTTTTTTTCCGACTACCGCGTAATTCCAGGCCTCAGTTTTCTCATTCTTAAAATTGATGTTTTGGATTAGTTTTTTTTTTTTTTTCCCCTAAAATTCCCTTCTGATAAGATAACTGTGCATTTATCTATCTTGATTTGTCATTCTCATTTGTAAATGATTCCTCTGTATGTGGAATTCCTGCTCAGGGTAAGAAATTAGATTCAATGATACTAAGATCTATCCAATGTCAATACTTTATTATTCTGAATAACCCTGGTCTTCATGGAGTTAGATATTGATCTTTTTTGCTTGTACCTTTTCATTAACACAAAGTTTATTTCTTCCTTAGAATTAGTATTACTAAAGCTCATTAGTACACTTTTTATTCCTCCACTCACTGTCAGATACCTTTCCTTCTTTTTATTAGGAAATAGAACACATAGCACAGATCTCTTTTTTCTTGTTCTACCCTTTACATTATGACTCCATATTCTTTCTCAGTTTTATACATATGCTGAAGGATAAACTAATAAGGATTTTTGTGAATAAATGACTCAAGATAGAATTTGTGTTTCAGAGAGAAATTCCAGTCTCAGTTTCAGCGTTATCCAGCTTCACTTAGGAAATTCATTTGGGTTATTTCTTCACAACCTGACTCCTAAGACTTGTCTCTAAATGACTTTTGACTTTTTCTAAAAATTCTCTTCAATGGACAAATTGCTGCCATCAAAGCAGATATTCAATAGAACTTGCTGTAGACTATAAAGGTGATTTCCTAAAATATTCTGAGATGTGACATTGGGAAAAGCAAATAAGCTCCCAAGATGAATTTAAATTAGCTTTAAATTAGTAAAAATTATATTACAGATAGTTTCTTTTAACTGTGCCCCATTCATTATCCTTTACAAACTAAGATTAAATATCTATACATTCAGTTACAAATCCAGTACACATTTCAGAGTTCTCTTTTCCTCCTTTTTGATAATCAGAAACTAGAAAAGAATTTACATTCTGTAAAAGTAAAAACTTGGGGAGAGGGGGTTGAAAAGGGGAAATTGCAAATTCTTTTCTCCATTATTTAAAACTCTCCTATGATTTGCCCCTTTTCATCTTTCATGAATTCTCTTCATGCAGAATAGCTCTGTCTAGGATTTTTAACATATTCTTAAATCTAATCTTCTAGCATTGAAGTATAGTACTAGCAGGCTAGAAGGGTTTTGTCACCTAAATACTGCTGTTGTTCTGCAAATGAATCCTTCAGGTGGCATGCTAGTGTTGTGCCACAGTTCTCTTTTATTGTCCTGACTCAGTTTCCCTAATTGTCCTGATTCAGTTTCCCTTAATTGTCCTGCCTCGGTTTCCCCAAATTGTTCTACCTCAGTTTCTAATTGTTCTGCTCAATCCTGCAACACCATTCCTCCCTCCTAATAACGATGATCCAGATAAGGAGAAAGACCTTCTATCTTGGACATCATCAGAATGTCCAGTGCCTCTTCCCATCCCAACTTATCAAAATGTCAGTTGCCTCTTCCCATTCTGTCATGCCAATTTATCCGAATGTCCGGTGCCTCCCCCCACCCTGTCGGAACCGGATTAATAGTCTGTTCCCATTCTCAGTGCTCTGACTCCACCCGTGCCTCAGTCTATCCCTGTAGCTGAGCCACACGTATATATACTTCATAGGAAGCACACATTAGTTGCTGGATGCTTTGGACATCAGATCAAGATCTGAGTCCTTGAAAACAAAGTGAATCTCAGTTTATTGGGGCCACTGGGCCCAGGTGTGCTGCAGGGATGTGGCCCTGGGTAAGAAGGACCTACACCCAGAAGTGCAGAAGCAGCAGCATGCCCCCAGCACAATCTCTCAGTTTCAAATAAAATATTAAAACTCTCTAATCTCTATCTTGCCTCAGTTTCTCCAGCATTATACTATCAGGTAAGGATCAACTAAAAATGATAATTGATAATCACTACAATTATTTATATTATTAAATTTATACAGCCCTCAAGACATATAACATTCTGATAGAAAAAACATAGATTCCCTTGTAAAATTAAAATTGTTTACTGTTTGGGTTTGTCCCATAGTTTCCTATCTTCATACTCTTGCAATTCTCATTTGGATTGCACATTTCCATTTTCCAACTCCCATTTATATATAACTATTCATCCTGAGGAAGATTCTGGGAAGATGGCAGGAGTAGGTTGCTAAATTTCAAGCTCTCCACATTTCCTCCACAAATAGATCAAATTTGTGCCTCAAGGCAAACACAGACTGATTAAAAAAAAAAAAAATCAAGAAAACTTGGGGCAGAATAGGGATCCTCCAGAAACAACCTGAGAAGATCCAAAGAAAGACCTGGGGAGAGGATTATCTTTGTGAAGTGCAAACTCTTCCAGGCTAGCTCCACACAAACACCAACTTGAAGCCCTGGGGCTGGTTGGGTGTGGCTGGAGCCTCTGCAGGAACCCCATTATCTCCTGGATTGTTTGTGGAGTCCAGATCTGAGTCCTTGAAGACAAAGTGAATCTCAGTTTATTGGGGCCACTAGGCCCAGGTGTGCTGCAGGGATGTGGCCCTGGGTAAGAAGGACCTACACCCAGAAGTGCAGAAGTAGCAGGGCAGGGATACTGTTGGCTGTGGGCATTTTGCTGGAGGGTGGAGCACTTGGTTTGGGGTTCACACTAATACCTCTTATTTTAAAAAAATGAACTGCAAAGTAGAAAGAACTTAATTATAGAAACATACTATGGGAGCAGGAAAGACAGGGTACTAAGAGTGGGAAGGGGATTCTGACAAGGTGGGGGGAGTCTCTGGAGATGGGATGACATAATCAGGGGGAGGCACCCTGGAGATGGGGAAGGGCATCGTGATAAGATGGTATCTGACATTCCCATAGCTTGGGATGGGGGGAGGCATTCTGAGATTCTAAAACATAAGATATTTCATCCTTATCAAATATTCTGATAAAGAGGGAGGGGAGGTTTTGCAGGACTGAGCTTTGAGTTGATAATTATAAACTGAAGCAGAATAATTGGAGAAACTGAGTCAGGACTAGGTCAGGATAATTAGGGAAACTGAGTCAGGACACTAAAAGAGAATTGTGGCATAACAATGGAAAGAAGACAAGTGAGGGATCCATGGTTGTTGGGAGATTAAGTAATAGCAAGTCAAGTTAGGAGCAGAGTTAAAGCAAAGAGTCAGCAGGGATAGGAATGATATGCATGTGTATGTATTACTTGTATATGTGTATGTATATATCTATGAAGGTAAACATAAACATATTCTTTTTTAACTATAGCCTGCTTGGGGATGATGGGAAAATAAAATGAGAAAAAGAATAAAGTAAAAAAGGTGAGCAGCAGAGGACAAAGAATAATTTACAAGGAAGAAAAGATGGACATTGATGAATATAATTTCTTCTACATATATATGTATATATATACATATATATAGAGAGAGAGAGAGAGAGAGAGAGAGAAAGAGAGAGAGAAAGAGAGAGAGAGAGAGAGAGAGAGAGAGAGAGAGAGAGAGAGAGAGAGAGAAAGACTTTTTTTGAACTGTTATATATTTTGAATCCTCCCTGGTGTTCTGCTGGGCACATGACAGTGTTCTGTTTTTTGTTTTGTTTCATTTTGTGTTGTATTCCTTTTCTCTTTCTCTTTCTTCTTATTTTTTTTTAATAAAATAAATTTTTAAAAAACTGTTTTAACCTTCCAAGCTCAGATCAAATATTATTACTTACATGATACATTCCTAACCAAGCCTTCCTTAATACCTCTGGTAGAAATAATCACTCCCTCTTGGTTTTGTTGTTGTTTGTTTGTTTGTTTTTGCAATTAGACATTGCATTACAATTGTGTATAAGTACCTTCCCTACTATAAGCTACTTGGGAACAAAGAAAATTTCTTTTTTTAAATCAAGTCAACCAGTATTTCTTGAATGCATACTACTTAATTAGGCACTGTGTTAAGTGGTAGGGATACAGATAAAAATGCAGAAAACAAAATAAAACAAACAGAAAAATAAAACAAGAACTCAATCCTTGTTTTCTATAAACTGAAGTCCCTTTAAAGTCTAACAAAGAACCTTGCACATAGAAGATACAATATATATATATAAAATTTTGGGGAAGACAGGATAAGGGAGAACAGATAAATTATCAATGGTTTTAATTTCTTCTAAATGAGGAAACTATCTAGCCACTCAAGTTAGTATTGTCTGAATTTTATAGTCTTAGTTGCCTTGGGATCAGTGTGGGGATCCTCTGGAACCTCCTTAATCAAAGTGATTTGCCCAATGTCACAAACCTTATCTATCTTAGTTATAGCTTGAACTCAGGACTTCCTGATTTGGAAACCAAGTCTAACCACTATGCCATATTTTCTGCCTATGGAATTAATTAAGAAGTTACATTTTGCTTTTGCTTTTTTGTAGCCATAAATCTGGAACATTTTCAGTAAGTCCATTCTACATTTCATTACTCTTATCATTTCTTTCTTCTATTTCCTTCCCCCAGAACTTCTTCTGTTTCCTACCTTCCACCTTTTCTATTGCCTCTAACTCTCCCCACTACTCCCCTCTAAAAACAAAAGACTAAAGCAGATGATGGAGTGACAACACAAGGGTCGAGTTGTTTAATTAAGGGAAAAAAAATAATAACTTCAAGTGGTAGAGAAGTCATTTTTCTTCCTCCAGGTCAAATGCTATCTCTTTTGGACACTTAATATGCAATATAAGACAGTAAAACCAACAAAATCCAGAGTTTGGATGCTTGCTTATCTCATCATCTAATTTCTCTGTGAAAATTAAATAAACTCAGAAATCTAAGGCTTTTTATAGTACTTGAGGATTGCACATGTTAAAAATTCAATGTTAAGAGTAACTCCAGACATTTCTTTGTCTTATTAGATATTAACATCAGTATATGGAGACTCTGAGTTCATTTCATTTTTTGACAATTGTGAAAGGAAAAAAAGGAATTCTTTATAAAGGGCAGTAGAGTTTAGGCAATTAGCTGTAACGGTGCTTTTAGACTGTCAGACAAATACAGTGGAAAGATTTATTTTTTAGCCAGATTTCCTATGGAAAAATCATTTGTAAAAATCACTATGTGCCTGGTTTTGTGTTCATATCCTTGGCTTCCCTTCCTTCTTTATAACATTTTATTCAATCAAATTTCATAGTGGATTATTGATGGAGACACATAAATGCTATTAAAAAATAGAACACTGACAAAGATTACCAGTTCTTTCTAACACTGAAAAATTTCCATTGACTCAAGAATTCATAGACTAGATTACTCCATTTGGGTTTTATATCTGGCATCATGCAGGGGTGATAGAAATGTGGGATCTTGAAGAGTCAGGAAGTGCCCATAAATTGGGATAAAACTAAATTAAACATTATGATTTTCCTAGAGTAGGCTTTTGGGAACACTTTCATGCTAGAGAATTAGAAAATCAGAAAGGAATCAAACTCTTTGTTGTACTCTATGCCACCATTAATATTATTGATGACATTCTAAAAGGTAACACTTAGGTCTATTTTTGGCATAAAGATGAAGGGGACTTGCTTCTTGGGGAATTCTCATTTTATTTAGCATTAACTTATATATAGTGATGACATTTTAATGAATGGTACTATATGAGATCCCAGATGCATGATGGTCCATTGTTGCAATACCAGAGAAACCATTTTGGTGCTAACCTGGTGTGCAATAGAAGAATGTTGGAGTTCTTAACTGGAATCAATTTATGTTTGCTAATCCTGGTTTAGGGCTTCAGGTCTTTTCCTTATGTGGGATCACCTAACATTTCCTGTATTTATCTCAAGATAGTGGTCCTTAATGATGGAATGAACAAGGAGTGACTACAATCTTTTGCTTACAGATTATATTGCCAAGTAGTGAAATTCAAGAATTTAATTCCTTCCTGATTTTAGAGTTTTCTAGCTGAGATATCTCTTATATATATATGGAAAGCAATTAGGTATTTTAGAAATTAGGAAAGGTTATAAATCAAATATTTTGCTTGAATGCTTGGTCAAGCTTGATAGAGTTAAAATAATAGTCTTTCTGATAAATGACTTCTATGTATAGTTTGCTAAAATTTGGGGATGATAGAAAATAATACTAAAATTGGCAATTTAAGGGAGATTATTTTGGAACAACTTGACAAATTTCTTATGTGTAGGAAGCAAGAGTATCTTCTTATTCCATTAAGAATGATTATTTGAAAGAATTTAGTCACCTTATATAGATCTTACTAATTTCAGCATCTGGATCAGAAGAAATGTAATAAAAATGGTGTGATCACAGAAGACAAGATGAATGTGGATAATGGGTATTTATGTATAATGGTATAAAAGTATACCTATGAAACCCTCCCAATTTAACACATATACTCACATCACCCATGTACTTTTGTATGTATATGTAACATAGAAAAGTGAATATGTGCACATAAGCAATGTGTGAATATTTATTTAATAATAAATGCATATTTGTGTATTATGTTTATAATACTAATTAATCAACATGTATTTTAAACATTTACCATATGACAGATACTCCTAAGCATGGAAATATGAAGTAAAAAATGAAAAGATTTCTAATTTCAAGGAACTTACATTCTATAAAAGGAAATACAGATAATATGAATAGATATATGTATAGAAAAAGTAAGTACATTTGAAACATATGAATAATAATTTAAGTAATTTAAGAGGGAGGTATTAGCAGATTGAAGGCTCAGAAAAGGCTTCATGTAGGAGGGGGCATTAGAGATGAATATGTATTTAATTTTTTGCTAATATACCTCTATGCATAAATATTATAGTTGGGGGTCCTTTTATATGTGGGTTATCTAAGATGACTGCTGAGATCCTTTTCAGTCCTAGAATGGTATATGATTCTGTGATGTACACATATAAAATTCATTGCCTAGATGCATGCATAATCAATCAATGAACAAAATATATACTCATGAAATCCCTCATATTAATATGTACATGATGCACATACAACATAAATGTACCAGTCCATATGCTGTGTCATTAGAAATTCTCTAAATCTTAAATGACCTTGGGACAGGTGCTAATTCATTATAGAGTAGAGAGAACCAGGTGTGAGCTCTCTGGCATTGTTCCAGCAGCTGACAATTCTCCTCAGCCCTTTCCTCTGCTGCTTCTGTACTTGGATAGATGATGGTGGCTTTTAATAGCTGCTTTGGGGCTTGGACAAAAAAAAATGTGGGTAAAAGAAAGCTATTAAGGACAGGAGATTGTTGAAAGCCTTTCTGACTCTCATGCTGAGAAAAGAAGAAACCGGGATACCTTATGCTCTTGATGCCTGAGGGCTACTACCCACAAAGGAAAAAAGAGCAAAAAGCGTATTTTGTGAATCCGACTTGAAATTTTTCTTTCCCTCATCCACCAGTACCCAAGTGGGGTCAAGAAGCCAGTACCTCAGTTATTTGCTGTAAGAGTAACAAATGCTTTGAGTCTCTATACTCATTCCCACCAAGAGAACAGTTGGTAAGTTGAGCTTCAAGTCACTAATGTTTTCTTCCTGTTACATTTCAAGCCTAATGGTGAACTTTGGAAATAGGTTCATATTTTTCATAATAATTTTCCCACTGACATAAGTGGTCGGTAATGAGACTAAATCCTTCCCCTAAGATTGCTCCTGGGGTGGTGTAAGTCAGTTTAGTGAGAAATATGATCCAAGTCTCAAACACTATCCTTTCTGTAAAAACAGAATTTAAACCAGTCATTAGATGCATTGTTTGCTTTTTGGTGAAGCTATGAGCTCATGTTTTGACCAATGCTATCGTCTAGTAAGATCTCTAGTGTGTATTGTTCTTTATTTTTACATTTTAAGGAAATGAAAACTATTCCCTTAGCATACATACCTCATGGGCTGCCTCCTCAGAGCCAACAGTAAAAGGCAAGTGGAATGAAAGCAGGGGGACTGACAAACAGGTCTTATTGAGCAAGGGTTCCTCATCAAGACAAAACATGTAAAATACAAACAAAACAGGCACCTGAGTTTGAACCTGTGACTCCAAATTAGTTAATTTTTTTGTTGCTCTTGTATGTGTGTGTATGTAAAAGAAATCAACTAAACTATTCAAGTTCAAGATACAAAAATTACCTAGACAAGATTTAATTTCAATTTTGTCCCTAGTTATAGTTGAGGATAGCAAAGATAATTATATTGCTTATAAATTACAGCTTCAACAGTCTGACAGATTCAAATATTTAATTATTTACAAAGATTAGTGTGATCCTAAAGTTTTCTTTTTTCTACTTTCAACCATGGGCAATACCATAAAGTCATTTAATGTCTTGATTTTTATAGGATAACTATGTTATCATCATGCTTTCTGATGATTAGGACAGAAAAAAGATGAAAATTAGTGCAAGAGATGATAAGGAATGCATCAAGAACTTAAATATTTCTGCTCTTTCAAGTTGGTAGTATTTGCCTGACCTACTTTGGCCAAAAGGTGAGGGAAGCATCCCAGAATGCATGCAAAAGAATTTGAAGGGGTTGGGAGATAGTCAGTCTGAAGTCATAGTAACTATTATTGATCCCATTTTATTGATAAGGAAATTAAACTAGAAAGAGGTTAAATGACTTATATAGGGTCACATAGTCTCAGCACTTTCCATTGTACCACCTAATTGCTTGGTAAAGCTCCGTATGAGAGCAGAAGGCATGTTAGGAACACCTCATTGATATGCTAGCCTCAGATCTGGCAATGAAAGTACCTTAGTCAATGTGGTTCTGGAACTACATGTCCTCAAGAGTGGAAGGGTCTTAATGTCAGTGTAGGGAAACATGGTTGAGAAATAAACTTTATCAATAAAGGTAATATCAGTCAATACAAATTACCTAGTGAGTTTGATACAAACTCATTAGTATAAAGAAGACTGGTCAATGAAAAATGATATTTTCCAAAATTAGAATGATTGAAGATAACAGCAAATGACTGTTATGGTCAGCTAAAAAAAGCTAAAGCTGAGGAAAACTTTGGAAGTTTTCAAACAGAAGCATTTAGAGTCTAAATGAGGAAAAATAGCTGGTAACTCTCATGAGCAAGAAGATTCATAAGAAATACTTTGGTTCATACATTTAAAATTGTAAGGCACCTCAAATTCTGTACAAGATCTTTATTTTTTCAAAGGCTAAATAAAGATGTGATTTAATTAAGGTCACATAAGAAGTAATTGTAAAAAGTGACATTTCAAAGCCAGGTCTTCTGAATCCTAAGTTCTGTCTTTGATGGCTTCAACAATCCAATTCCACAAACATTTATTCAGTTCCATTACTTTGTTGTTATGAATTGCTATAATTCAGTTTAAACTGGTGTTCTTATAATTGGTATACATTCATGCTATCTTTGCTCCCTAGAACTACACAGAATAAACACCTTCTAAATGTAAGTCATCAAAATAATTAAAGACAAGGACCATTCTCCTATATCCCAGCATTTCTTTTTTTTCCCTACATGATCAATGTTTTTCTCCTCCTTTCCTTTCCCTTTTTCTTTCTCTCTTCTTCCTTTCCTTCCTTTTTTCCCTTTCCATCTTTTCCTTCATTCCTTTATTCATTTGTTCATTTGTTCCTTTTCCTCTTTTTTTTTTTTTTTTTATCTTCCTCCTTTCTTCTTTCCTGAATCCTCATAATGCTGGTCCTTCTCCTCTGAACATATTCTGCTTTGTTAATGCTACTCTTAATGTATCTTAAATATAATACAATACTCTAAATAGAATATAACCAGCAGAAGTATTAGCCAATTGTCAGTAATTTTGTAATGGGTCCAACATAGTTTTATAAATTGTCAGAAATCTTTAAAAAATTAACCATTGACATTTACCAACTGAATAGTTACTTAGTCTCTCCAATTCTCAAGAAGCTGTCAGAAATCTATTTGCTAAATTTAGGGTTAGTTTAGATTTGTTTTTGCAAAAGTAATGCCATAACTGTGATGAAATTACAGATCCTTCCAGACATTATGCTATATGCTGGGAATATAAAGAGATCAAAGACATTCCTTTGCCCTCCGAGAACTTATTTGAACCAAAATCACCTTATTTTTTTCCTTGTTTGAGTGTTTTTATTTTTTATTCTTGCTTGCCTCTTTATTTACCATACTACACTGCTTCCTTGGAGTTCTAAGCAGTCATTTTTCTCATACATGGAATTATTTTAATTTTAACATCTCCAGAAACATCTGGAGGGTCTTCATTCTGCTTTTCTCCACTGCCCACTCTTTCTCTTAGTTTATTTTCTAGTTCTTAATGCTTCTAAACACTATGTTCCACCCTCCATTAAACAGATTTCCCTGGTGTTCTTGTATTACTCTCAAGCCACAAATTGAGAATTTTCCCGATATTTAAGAACATCCAGGTATATTCTACATTGTCCATTTCTTTTACAGAGTTAGGAGAACACAGAGGAACAGTATGATAGGATAGAAGGCACCTTAGAGATTATCTAATACAACCCATTCTTTGTAGAGATAGGACTTACAGAAGGCTGGACCCATAAAAAAGCACAGAGCTGGAAGAAACCTTAGAGATTTACCTAGTCCCTTGCTGAGGGATGAATCTGTTTCTCTAGGTTGCAGGTATTAGGTAGTATATAAACACCAGAAAAGAGGTTCTAACAAGTGAACTATTGATCCATCAGGAAATAAAGCCTTGGCTCTATTTCCTATTGGATTCCCTTAGCTTTGATTCCCTATATATCCCCCTGTAGTTTGTCCTATTTTTAAGTGGCAGTGCTAAGTTAAGTGGTTAGAAGCAGCTCTTTGGTTTAGCACATCTCATATAAAGCTAGTGTCCTAACACGTCTCCCTATGAGAAACAACAGAGTGCAGGTACTTGAAGAAAGCCAGATTGCTTCGAAACTAATGAATAAATAATGATTTCTCATGAATAATTCAAGTTTAGTGTTAGAGGCCTCAAAAAAAATCTTTAGCTGAAGAACAATAAAATCTTTTAATGTGACCATGTGACATACAGTACAAATAGGATGGGGGTTAATCTTACATTTCTTGGAAGTTTGCACAGAATATCACAATCTTCTTCAGCATATATGCTTAAATCACACAATTAGGACTTTAAAGTAATGAAGAATTTAACCCTATGCCTTGGAAAAAAAAGGAAATTTAACTTTTCTTCCTGAGAAAGGACTCAGTCACCTAATCTGAAGCTGCCTTCCAGGCAGATGTGTTTATACTCACATAGTAGAACCATAGTAAAACCCTCTTTAAGAAGGAAAATAATGTGTTTTTTTTTTTTTTTTTTCCCCTCTGCCTCTTGGCTGAATCCTACCTAGAAGGATAATTCATTATCATGCATTATTATCATAGCACACTAGACACTTTTTTTTCATTGCTTAAATCCAAATAAATACTGATACTATTCTGGGAAAAAAATATAAGTCCATAGGAAGAGCGAAATTCCCATCTTAGGGACCCAGTACCTTCATTTCTCACATGACTGCCATCCATGATGTGGAAGCCACACTGATAATATTGTATAGCTTAGATGTAATACATCTAAGGCTTAAGTCCTTTTGCAAGGCAAAAATAATTTAAAATGTTGCCTAAGTAACCAGATAGTTCCTCTTAGCTCTGTGATTAATATGTTAGCCATTAGTCAGGATTTTACCTCAAGCTCTGTTCCTCACTCAACAAGTTTGAGAACATGTGACTTAGAATGTAAATGTAGCTTAGAAATCAATTAAATAAAAATAATAATAGCTATAACACTTAAAAGTCTGAAAAGCACTCATGTTTTATCTCCTCTGAACTTCACAACAACCCTTTGCTGTAGATGTTGTTATTATCCCCATTTTGCAGATGAGGAAACCAAATCCCATAGATAAAATCTGTTGGAAGCAGAATTTGAACTCAGATATTTCTGAATTCAAATCCAGCACTCTATCCACTGAACTATCTAGCAATCTCAATGAGTATGTATTAAGAGCTTACTATGTATGAGCCTGATACTGTGTCAAAAGCTCAAGATAGGCTTGTGCTCACAAGCGCTTACCTTAAAATGAGGGAATTGTATTTGGAGGAAAGGGCAGAGACTGGATTTACAATTCCATTGTATAAGGAACACCCAAGTGAGGGATCTCTCTAGGTCAATACAGTATGGTACCTCCTTCAATTAACAGTATTATAGCCGCTTATAACACTAAGAATCTAAATGACTTAACCAAAATCTTACAGCCATGACTTGTTGAGGTCAGGTTTGAACCCGTATCTTGTAGGCTCTGAAGACTGTCTCTCTATGGACTATGACATGTTGCGGCTTTATGAAGAGGGAAGTTCATTAAATGTCATTATCATAAGCTAAACAAATCTTCTATAAATTAGAGGATCACTAAGATGGATCAAAGACACCAAATGGACCTCAGAAGAATAGATTCACATAGATTGGGATATGTCAGATCAATAGTAATGCTCCCAAAGTTGTGCTAACATAGCTATTCATACTTTATATATACCAATTCCTCAAAATGATAGCAAAGGATCGTAAGAATCCATATGAATACTAAACATTGCTGTTTTTATCTTTATTTACCTACAATAGGAAATGATAAAGGCATACCAGCAAAGAAGAATTTGTTTTATTGGTTGTTATTTCATTGGCACAGAGAGTTTGAGAAAGGAAGTCCTCAGCCAACAAAGATCTGTACTTGTTCTATAATCTGTTGCTGGACTTGTTCAGTCATTCAGTGATGTCCAGTTCTTTGTGACTGTCCATGAGGTTTTCTTGTCAAAAATACAGAAGTGGTTTGTCATTTCCTTCTTCAGCTGATCAATGCAAACAGCTGTTAAGTTTCTTTCCCAGAATCACACAACTAGTAAGTGTCTGAAGGTGTTTTTGAACTCAGATCTTCCTTGGTACAGGCCCAAAGCTCTATGTAGTTACCTCCCTGAAGTCTACAATCTTACAGAATATATTGCTGAAACATCCAATCACTTGCCCTCCGTTATATAACCAGCCTATCTCCAAGATGGGCCTTGAACTCAGGTCTATCTGATTGTGGCCATCTCTCTATCCATTATGCTTTATTACCTCTCATGTATATGCATCTATTTTTTGAATGATTGTGGATGTTTCCTGGGCTATCCAAAGTTGTGTAGACGGTCAACAAATTTATGTGTGATCCAGAGTCTTACTGGATAAGTGAATGTGCTAGGTTGTGATTTTCTTCCTTGGAAGGAATACTCATACCATTGAGATCATAGATCTATATTGGAGGATCTGGATATTTCTTCATTTGTTATTTAGGCATTCCAGCTGTATCTAAGTCTGTGATACTATTTGGGGTTTTCTTGGCAAAGATACTGGAATAGTTTGCCATTTCCTTCTCCAGTTTATTTTATAGATGAGGAAACTGAGGCAGACAGAGTTAATTGACTTACCAGAGTCAAACAGCTAGTAAATAAATACTGAGGTCAAATTTGAACTTAGAAAAATGATTCTTTCTGACTTTAGATATGGCACTCAACCACTATGCCACATAATTGTTCCAAATTCTTAAAATGCAGATTAATTTTATTTTAAAAGGATTTTTTTTAAATTTTTTTTTTATAATTACTTTATATTGACAGAATCCATGCCAGGGTAATTTTTTTTTTTTTTTTACAACATTATCCTTTGCACTTGTTTCTGTTCCAATTTTTTTTCCCCTCCCTCCGTCCACCCCCTCCCCTAGATGGCAAGCAGTCCTTTATATGTTGGATATGTTGCAGTATATCCTAGAAACAATATATGTTTGCAGAACCGAACAGTTCTCTTGTTGCATAGGGAGAATTGGATTCAGAAGGTATAAATAACCGGGAAGAAAAACAAAAATGCAGATAGTTCACATTCGTTTCCCAGTGTTCTTTCTTTGGGTGTAGCTGCTTTTGTCCCTCATTTATCCATTGAAACTCAATTAGGTCTCTTTGTCAAAGAAATCCACTTCCATCAAAATATGTCCTCATACAATATCGTTGTCGAAGTGTATAATGATCTCCTGGTTCTGCTCATTTCACTTAGCATCAGTTCATGTAAGTCTCGCCAGTCCTCTCTGTATTCATCCTGCTGGTCATTTCTTACAGAACAATAATATTCCATAACATTCATATACCACAATTTACCCAGCCATTCTCCAATTGATGGGCATATATTCATTTTCCAGTTTCTAGCCACTACAAATAGGGCTGCTACAAACATTTTGGCACATACAGGTCCCTTTCCCTTCTTTAGTATTTCTTTGGGATATAAGCCCAATAGAAACACTGCTGGATCAAAGGGTATGCACAATTTGATAATTTTTTGGGCATAATTCCAGATTTCTCTCCAGAATGGTTGGATTCATTCACAACTCCACCAACAATGCATTAGTGTCCCAGTTTTCCCGCATCCTCTCCAACATTCATCATTATTTTTTCCTGTCATCTTAGCCAATCTGACAGGTATGTAGTGGTATCTCAGAGTTGTCTTAATTTGCATTTCTCTGATCAATAATGATTTGGAACACTCTTTCATATGAGTGGTAATAGTTTCAATTTCATCCTCTGAAAATTGTCTGTTCATATCCTTTGACCATTTATCAATTGGAGAATGGCTTGATTTCTTATAAATTTGAGTCAGTTCTCTATATATTTTGGAAATGAGGGCTTTATCAGAACCTTTAACTGTGAAGATGTTTTCCCAGTTTGTTGCTTCCCTTCTAATCTTGTTTGCATTAGTTTTGTTTGTACAAAGGCTTTTTAATTTGATGTAATCAAAATTTTCTATTTTGTGATCAGTAATGGTCTCTAGTTCATCTTTGGTCACAAATTTCTTTCTCCTCCACAAGTCTGAGAGATAAACTATTCTATGTTCCTCTAATTTATTTATAATCTCGTTCTTTATGCCTAGGTCATGGACCCATTTTGATATTATCTTGGTAAATGGTGTTAAGTGTGGGTCCATGCCTAATTTCTGCCATACTAATTTCCAATTATCCCAGCAGTTTTTATCAAATAATGAATTCTTTTCCCAGAAGTTAGGGGCTTTAGGTTTGTCAAACACTAGATTGCTATAGTTGACTATTCTGTCTTGTGAACCTAACCTTTTCCACTGATCCACTAATCTATTTCTTAGCCAATACCAAATGGTTTTGGTGACTGCTGCTTTATAATATAATTTTAGATCAGGTACAGCTAGGCCACCTTCATTTGATTTTTTTTTCATTAATTCCCTTGAGATTCTCGACTTTTTATTGTTCCATATGAATTTTGTTGTTATTTTTTCTAGATCATTAAAATATTTTCTTGGAAGTCTGGTATAGCACTAAATAAATAGATTAGTTTAGGGAGTATTGTCATCTTTATTATGTTCGCTCGGCCGATCCAAGAGCACTTAATATTTTTCCAATTATTTAAGTCTGACTTTATTTGTGTGGAGACTTTTTTATAATTTTGCTCATATAATTCCTGACTTTCCTTTGGTAGATAGATTCCCAAATATGGTATCAACAGTTATTCTGAATGGAATTTCTCTTTGTATCTCTTGCTGTTGGGTTTTGTTGGTGATGTATAAAAATGCTGAGGATTTATGGGGATTTATTTTGTAGCCAGCTACTTTGCTAAAATTATGAATTATTTCTAATAGCTTTTTAGTAGAATCTCTGGGGTTCTCTGGGTATACCATCATATCATCTGCAAAGAGTGATAGTTTGGTTTCCTCATTGCCTACTCTAATTCCTTTAATATCTTTCTCGACTCTTATTGCCGAGGCTAGTGTTTCTAATACGATATTAAATAATAATGGTGATAGTGGGCAACCTTGCTTCACTCCAGATCTTACTGGGAAAGGTTCCAGTTTTTCCCCATTGCATATGATGCTTACTGATGGTTTTAAATATATGCTCCTGACTATTTTAAGGAAAAGTCCATTTATTCCTATGCTCTCAAGTGTTTTTATTAGGAATGGATGTTGGATTTTATCAAATGCTTTTTCTGCATCTATTGAGATGATCATATGGTTTTTGTTTGTTTGGTTATTGATATAGTCAATTATGCTAATAGTTTTCCTAATATTGAACCAGCCCTGCATTCCTGGTATAAATCCTACTTGGTCATTGTGTATTATCCTGGTGACGATTTTTTGTAATCTTTTTGCTAATATTTTATTTAAGATTTTAGCATCTATTCATTAGGGAGATTGGTCTATAATTTTCTTTCTCTGTTTTCAGCCTACCTGGTTTAGGTATCAGTACCATGTCTGTGTCATAAAAGGAGTTTGGTAGGCTCCTTCAATCCCTAGTTTTTCAAATAGTTTATTTAGCATTGGAGTTAATTGTTCTTTAAATGTTTGGTAGAATTCACATATAAATCCATCTGGTCCTGGGGATTTTTGCTTAGGGAGTTGATTGATAGTTTGTTCTATTTCTTTTTCTGAGATGGGACTGTTTAGGATATTTACTTCTTCCTCTGTTAGTTTGGGCAAGCTAAATTTTTGGAGGTATTTTTCTATTTCATTTAAGTTGTCGAATTTATTGGCATAAAGTTGGGCAAAGTAACTCCTAATTATTGCTCTAATTTCCTCTTCATTAGTGGCGAGTTCTCCCTTTTCATTTTTAAGACTAACAATTTGATTTTCCTCTTTTCTTTTTTAAATCAGATTTACTAAGGGTTTGTCTATTTTGTTGGTTTTTTCATAGAACCAACTCTTAGTTTTATTAATTAATTCAATAGTTTTTTTACTTTCAATTTTATTGATCTCTCCTTTTACTTTTAGAATTTCAAGTTTAGTGTTTGACTGGGGGGTTTTAATTTGTTCCTTTTCTAGCATTTTTAGTTGCAAACCCAATTCATTGACCTTCTCTTTCTCTATTTTATACAAATAGGCCTCTAGAGATATGAAATTTCCCCTTATTACCACTTTGGCTGCATCCCATACATTTTGGTATGATGTCTCATTATTATCGTTTTCTTGGGTGAAGTTACTAATTATGTCTATGATTTGCTGTTTCACCCAATCATTCTTTAGTATGAGATTATGTAGTTTCCAATTATTTTTTGGTCTACTTCCCCCTGGTTTTTTGTTGAATGTAATTTTCATTGCATCGTGGTCTGAAAAGGATGCATTTACTATTTCTGCCTTACTGCATTTGAGTTTGAGGTTTTTATGTCCTAATATATGGTCAATTTTTGTATAGGTTCCATGAACTGCTGAAAAGAAAGTGTATTCCTTTCTGTCTCCATTACATTTTCTCCAGAGATCTATCATATCTAACTTTTCTAGTATTCTATTTACCTCTTTGACTTCTTTCTTATTTATTTTGTGGTTTGATTTATCTAATTCTGAGAGTGCAAGGTTAAGATCTCCCACTATTATAGTTTTACTGTCTATTTCTTCTTAAGCTCTCTTAATTTCTCTTTTAAGAATTTAGATGCTACACCACTTGGTGCATATATGTTTAATATAGATAGTGCTTCATTATCCATGCTACCCTTTAGCAAGATATAGTGCCCTTCCTTATCTCTTTTAATTAGATCAATTTTTGCTTTAGCTTGATCTGAGATCAGGATGGCTACCCCTGCTTTTTTGACTTCACCTGAAGCATAGTAGATTTTGCTCCAACCTTTTACCTTTAACCTGCATGTATCTCCCCGCTTCAGGTGTGTTTCCTGTAAACAACATATTGTAGGATTCTGGCTTTTAATCCATTCTGCTAACCGCTTCCTCTTTATGGGGGAGTTTACCCCATTCACATTTATGGTTAGAATGACCAATTCTGTATTACTTGCCATCTTGTGAACCCCGGTTTATGCTTTTCTCCCTTCTTTCCCCTTTCCCCCCTTCCCAGTATTAAGCTTGTGAGCACCACTTGCTTCTCACAGCTCTCCCTTTTTAGTATCCCTCCCCCCGCCTTAGAGTTCCTCCCCCTATCTTACTCCTTTCCCTCCCAGTTTCCGTATTCCCTTCCACTTAGCTTATTCCTTCCCTTTTCACTTTTCCCTTCTCACTTTTCAATGAGGTGGGAGAAGTTTCACCATAGATTGAATATGTCTTAAGATTTTTCACTTAAAGCCAATTCTGAAGGCAGTAAGATACCCACTATATTCATCCCCCTCCCTTCTTTCTCTCAGATATAATGGGTTTCCTATGCCTCTTCATGAGATGTACTACCCCCACTTTACCCTTTTTCTGATACAATGTCCTTTCCACATCAATTTCTAGAACAAGGTATACATGTATTCTTTATACATCTATATAGTCCAAATATAGTTCCCAAGATTAATCTTTACCTTTTTAGATTTCTCTTGAGTTCTATATTTGTAGATCAAACTTTTTGTTAAGTTCTGTTTTTTTCATCAGAAATAGATGAAATTCACTTACTTCGTTGAATGTCCATCTTCTTCCCTGGAAAAAGATGCTCATTCTCGCTGGGTAAGTTATTTTTGGTTGCATCCCAAGTTCCTTAGCCTTTCGGAATATCATATTCCAGGCCCTTCGATCTTTTAATTTGGATGCTGCCAGATCCTGGGTGATCCTTATTGTGGCTCCTTGATACTTGAATTGGGTTTTTCTAGCCGCTTGCAATATTTTTTCCTTCATCTGAGGGTTCTGGCATTTGGCCACTATATTCCTTGGTGTTTTGATTTTAGGATCCCTTTCAGTGGGTGATCGATGAATCCTTTCAATGTTTATTTTTTCCTCTGTTCCTATGACTTCTGGGCAGTTCTCTTTGATAATTTCCTGGAAAATAGTGTCCAAGCTCTTTTTTTCATCATTCTTTTCTGGGAGTCCAATGATTCTCAGGTTGTCTCTCCTGGATCTGTTTTCCAGGTCTGTTGTCTTCCCCAGAAGGTATTTCACATTCTTTTCCATTGTTTGATTTTTTTGGATTTGTTTGACTGATTCTTCTTGTCTTCTCGAGTCATTCAATTCCATTTGTTCGAACCTGATTTTCAGTGAGGTATTTTCTTCACTCACTTTTTTAAGATCTTTTTTCTAATTGTCCCATTGAGTTCTCTTGTTCTGTGGAATTTTTTTCCATTTGGCCAATTTTGTTTTTTAGAGAGCTATTTTCTGTTTCCAGTTCACCAATCCTATTTTTCAAGGATTTTACTTCTTTATCCACTCTCTCTTTAACTGACTTCTCCAGGCTCTTTTGCCAAGCCTCCCTCTCCTTTTGCCAAGCCTCCTTCTCCTTTTGCCAAGCCTCCCTCTCCTTTTCCCAAGCTTCCCTCTCCTTTTGCCAAGCCTCCCTCTCCTTTTGCCATTTTTCTTCTAGCTCCCTTGTGAGAGCCTTTTTAATTACTTCTATGAGGTTCATCTGTGCTGAGGAACAGATGATTTCCTCCTTTGGGGATTCACCTGGGGACTGTCTGTTTTTAGTCTCCTCAGGATTTAGAGTCTGCTCTCTATCTGTATAGAAGCTGTCAAGGGTTAAAGTCCTCTTCAGTTTCTTGCTCATTCTGTCTAATAATCAAAGACAAACTAGCAAAGAAAAACAGAAAAAACTGGAGTCTTTCTTTGGGGGAGGGGGGGGTATGTTACCGAGCTTCCTCTACAGACTGCGGGGGGCAGCAGTGAGGCACTAGCAGGACTGTGCTGTGCCTGCGCTCTGAGATCCTAGAGCGTGCTGAGTCACTGTGGGGGGGGGGGGGGGGGGGGGAAGAGGGGGGCAGGTCCCGAGAGATTCCAGCTGTTTGGGGTTGTATTCTTCACCCCCTGTGTTTTTAGCTTCTCTGCTGGGCTGCTGACTTGCTGCTGGAGCAAAGTATCCAAACCTGTAGCGAAGCTCTCCCAGCAGAGACGGCTGCGATCACTCTCCACCCCCTCTCCAGTCTGCTCCCGTGCTCTCCCTGCCGCTGCCCGCCGCCTGTGCCCGATCTAAAACCGTCCCAGCCCTCCAGTAAAGACAGACCTTTCTTGGTGAATCTCAAGGATGGCTTCTCTTGGTAACTATTTGTGGGGTTTTTTTCAGTCAAGCATTGATTCAGAGGCTTGTAATGAAATGGATAGTGAGAGAAAGTGTGGAGCTACACAGCTATGAGCCTCCTCTCCGCCATCTTAACCGGAAGTCCCTATTTTAAAAGTTAAAATAAAATTAAATAAATCATTTTATACTTATTTATAAATTTATAAAAATAAATATAAAAATAAAATATTTTATTTTTGCTGATTACATGTAAAAATAATTTAAACATTTTTTCTTAAAATTTTTAGTTTAAATTCCTTCCTTCCATTTTAACCTTCCTCACTCACTGTGAAGGCAAGGATTTTTACAGAGATGATATGTGTATACTCATGAAAAATATATTTCCATATTGTTATTTAAAAAAAAAATCCAAATATGTCCTGTTCCCCACCTTAAAAAAAAAAAAAAAAAAGGCAATAAATAAATAAATAATTGAAGCAAAAACAAAAACAAAAATTGTTTTCTTTGGCCTTCAGATTTTATCACCTTTTTTTTTTTTTTTCCTGGAGATGTATATAATTTTTCCTCATAAGTTCCTAGAAATTGCTCTGTCATTCATAAGTCATTTTACAATAGTGTTGTTTCTGTGTAAACTGTTCTGGTTCTGCTCACTTCACTTTGCATCAGTTCATATACATCTTTCTGGGTGTTTCTAAGAGAATCATCATTATTTCTTAAAGTATAATAGTATTCTATGACAATCATATATGATACTTGGTCAGTCATTCCCCAACTGATTGACATTCCTGCAATTTTCAATATATTTTTTGTAGGGATATAAACATAGTAGTGATGTTCCTATCTCAAAGAGCAGGGGTTTATAGCCTTTTGTTGTAGTTTCAAATTGCTCTAAAGAATGTTAGAAGTAATTCACAATTCCAACAACAATGTATTAGTCACTCAGTTTTACCACATTCATTGTTTGTTATTTTCTTTTCTTAATTTCTTTCTTTTTGTTATATTAGGCAATCTGATAGATGTGGGGTGGTAGCTCATTGTTATTTGTATTTGTATTTTTCTAATCAATAGAGATTTAAAGCATTTCTTCATATGACCATAGATGATAGGTTCCATTTCCCTGCTTTTCCCCTCCACTTTAAAAGCTCTTTTGTCCCTTTTGCATAAAAGAAATAATTTATTCATTTCTACCTCTTTCTTATCCATTCTTCCAGCTCATTCATCTTTCTCACTACTTAATTTTATTTTTTAGATGTCAACCAATCATAGTCAACTCACTCCCTTGTCTTCTCTCTATGTATACTCCTAACTGCCCAAATAATGAAAATGTAGGAGTTAAAAGTATCTTCTTCACATGTAGTAATATAAGTAGTTTAACCTTATTGAATCACTTGTAATTTCTATGTTTTGTTTATTTTTTATGCTTCTCTTGAGTCCTGTATTTGAAAGTCAAAATTATAACTTAGTTCTAGTCTTTTTATCAGGATGCATGAAAGATGGCCTGGGAAGCTTACTAACTAAGTGACCCTGGACAAATCATTTAACCCCAATGCCAAAAAAAAAAAAATTAAGTTCTCTTTAATTGGATATCCATTTTTATCCCCCTTCTCTCCCCCATAAAGGTTGTACTCAACTCTGTTTAGTAAGTGATTCTTGGTTGTCAACCTAACTCCTTTGTGCTCTGGAATATCATATTCCAAAGCCTATGATCCTTTAATATATAAGCCATTAAATCTTCTGTTATCCTGACTATGGCTCCATATTTGAATTGTGTCTTTCTGGCAGCTTACAATATTTTCTCCTTGATCTGGAAACTCTGGAATTTGATTATAATATTCCTATGAATACTTCTACCTCTCTTATTTGATTTTAAATCTTTTTTGAACTCTTCCAAGAATTCTTTTTGGGGCTCAAACGAATTCATATTCATCTCTGAAGCTTTAAATATAGCAATTTAGACTTTGCTGTTTTCCTCTGAGTTCTTCTTCTTCTTCTTTTTTTTTTTTTTTAACTTTCTCTATCACCATAGTTACTTTCTGTGATCAAGATCTTTTTGATATTCTCTTTTTTCCCCCAGTCTCTTTCTTGACTTTTAACTTTTTATTAAAGTCAGACTCTACTTCCACAGTAGAAGGGGCACTGTAATAAGCTTCAAGGTCTTGTGTTGGTTTTGTTTGTTTGTTTTTGTACATCTGTTTTTCAGAACTAGTTCTGGGGATTGATGAGTTTTTATTTCTTCAAAGATGGTATAATCTAAGAAGAGGCCTCCTGGAAGTAATCACAAGTCCTCATTTCTGTCTTGAACCTGTGACTTGATTCTCTACTTCCATGTGGCCAAAAGTCTTCGTGTCAGTGGTCCTCTTCACCCTGGGACTGTGACACAAGATTGCTACCTGGATCTGAATGCAACAGAGTCCTATACCTAATGCCCGAAAAATGCCCTGTAATTGTCTGACTGGTTGTCTGACCCCTTTTCATAAGTGGTCTGAGAGCTATGGAAGCAGCCACTGCTGTCACTGATTCATTTTCTCTCAAGATCTGATATTGTGTCAGTACTGTACTGTATCAGTATTTTACCAATACTGGATCAACATGCAGTAGATAGTGCTCTACTTTCATCCTTTCCTTTTGTGGGTTCTGATGCTGTACATTCTGTTTTGAGGTATTATAAGTGTGTTTGTCTTAATTTTGCTCCTGTAGCATTATTTTCATCCATTATTAATGATATCTGGTTGGTTTTAAGGTAAAACATAAGAATTATCATAGAATCTCTCAATTTATTCATTACTTAGATCAATGTTTTCTTCAGATTTATGGTTCCCAAATTTTTGAGTATGAAGTCACTTTTTTAATGTCAAATTACATATGTATGTGTGTGTTTGTGTTTGTTTGTTTGTGTGTGTGTGTGTGTGTGTGTGTGTGTGTGTGTGGGTGTATACACATATAATTCTCACTGAAACTGTCCTCTTAGAATTCGTTGATAGAGAAAATATAGCTAAAAAAGTCCTGTGCATTCAGTACTGTTTCAAAATGAAATTGTAAAGTACAAAATCAAGATGGTGGAGAGTAGACTGAGACTTGCCTGGGCTCTCCAAATTCCCTTCCAAACAAATTTCAGTAATGCCTCATTTAGAAGTGAATGTGATTTAAAGACTAAAGTCACCAATAAAACTCAAACAAGTTTTACAAATAAAGCATAGTATCAAGTTTCCTTCCATGAATCAAATTCATGATCTCAATAATGACAGATGGATGGATTTCTATGCCAACTTCATTGAGAGTTTATTGTTAAAGTCCCTTAGTCTTTTTAAATGTCTCCACCCAGGTGAAAACAATACTTAATAAAAAAAAAAAGTTTAGAACATCTAGTATTATTTCAGAGATCTCAAGTTTTTATTTCATGAATACCTAATTTAATTTCACTTTCTCTCTACAACAAAAAGCCCAATGCAATAGCTAAACCTCATAAATAATAGCATTCTAACAAGGTGACTTTACTTAGTGATGAGTATACCCAACTGGTAGAACTATGGAAGAAAGGGCAATAACCCAGAAAAGCACAAGACTTGTTGAAAGTAGCTAAATCAGTGCAGAACATAGAGGCTCATTTCCATAATACTTCTGACAAATCACTTTTCTCATGGAATTAATTTTGAAGAACATAACCTGCTTGCTTTATATTATTTGAAGTAATAAAAAATTCCCCCAAAAGAGAACTAAGCAAAATTACTCTTATTCTCTTAAATTGCTGAATTTGAGCCATAGACATATAATCCAAGTGAAGAATTGGCCAGTAAATGTAGGGAGGGAGGAATTAATGATTATATCTATCTGTGAAAAATGTTCAAAGTTTCAAGGGACCTTTAATACAAAAACCAAACCTGTACTGATCACAAAATGATTGATATTAGCCATTAAGATACTTAATTTTAGCTAGTTTTTGCATACATAGGCAATACATATGCTTTTGTATTTTCTCTTATTTCCTAAGATTTAATTCCATCATGAAAGATCTAAGGCAGCCTCAGAAATTAGAAATTAGATTATAGATTTTGATAAAGACATGGTTTGTGAATGATTAGTAACTTTTAGTCTTTGAAATGAGTTTAATTCCAGTGTTTGCAAATATTTGATTTATTCAAGGATTTATGCATTGTAGTCCAGACCTGTTAGCTAACTGTAATTATAAATAAAGTAAGTGAATCTATATATGACATTTTTCTTCCCTTAGAATCATATAGATTCCTATGTCTTTAACAATCTTACTAGGTAAAAATATTCCCATACTTCTTCTCAAATTTTAAGTGCTGGATTCCTCTCACCTCCACCCTCCCTGAGCTCCAGATTCATGTTTGTAACACCTAACGTACCATTCATTATGGATGTATCGCAAGCTCACACTTAGCATGTCTAAAACGCTGGTAATAACATGTAGCATAAGCAAAACCTAGATCACAAAGACTTGTAACAATCTATAGATTACAATAGGATTTAAATATATCATATGCAATTGATAATCAGTATATAATCCTTTGTATGCCAGGAAGGAAGTTTAATGTCAATGTATCAGTGACTAATTCTGATCCCTAGGTCTGAGAAGTCAGTTATATTATGTTTAGCCCTTCACTGGGGTTCTCTTGTACATTCTAGAATTTGGGGGGGTGTCTAGACCCCTTACTATTGTCTCTAGTTCTCACCTATTATATTCATTCAATTGCAAGGAGTCCTCTGAAACATACCATTTGCATTCATTTTTACAAAGTAATATTTACTCCAAAGCTGTAGTAAGAACAAATATATAACATGCCCACTATCTGGAGGGAGGGGGAGGGATAATTCTTGTTCTGTCCCTTGTATCATCTCATATTCTTTGGAGGAAAAGGGGTTTAGGTTCATAGCTTATTTCAGCCCCTATATAGTGCAGTCTCACAAAGCTTGCTTTGTGCTTGCTGCCAAGCAGCAAGTCCCAATTGTGCTTGGATCCTAGGCACCCTGGGTTCTCAGGCTTCCTGCTAGATTGGCAAGTTGTGTATAATGCTTGGAGTTTGGCCTCCAAGGCTGCCATCACATGAGCTTTATGTGGGGATCCACATGGGTCCATTTGGTATTTCATGATGTGTCTAGAATTGAGAAAGACAAAGAAAGCAGGGCAAACCAAACTCAAGGAAAACAAATAAGAAGCCCATTTCTCAAAGCCATAAGATAATCATAATAATTAAAAAAAAAAAAAAAAACCCTAGCATTTATATAGCACTTACTATGTGCCAGGAACTGTGCTAAACAGTTTACAAGTATTATCTAATTCCATCCTCACAAAATCCCTGGGAGGTAGGTACTACTATTATCTCTATTTTGCAATTGAAGAAACCGAGGCAAACAGAAATAAAGTAATGTCACAGAGTTAGTAAGTGTCTGAAACTGTATATTGTAATGACTGTGTATTTAAAATCAGCTGGAGTCAGGAATTCAGGTTAAGGGAAAAATCTTCAATATTTATTGAAGTGAAGAGATGAATAAGGATTGCCATAGCAAAAATAGATAAGAAAGATTGTGATAGCAATATGGGCAGTTGCGACAGGAAGCCAGCTAACAGAGAGAGATCTGAGATGAGCAAACCATGGCAAGGCAATCCCAATAGTCTCTCCTTCCCCTTCCTTTTTCACTCCCCTGCCTCCACCCACCAAAATCATCATTTCCTATACAACACATCAGAACTTGCACAAAGAGTGGGCGGGGGCCATTCTTTCTCCAAGTTTATATATTAATAGAATATGGTCCAATTACTATTTAGCCTCATGTGCTTGGGACCTCAGCGCATCAACTCAAGCCTCAGCCCATTACAGTATATCAACTCAGATACTCCTGATTCCAGACCCAGCAGTGTACCCCCAGAGGGAGAATGAAGCTCTTCTACCTCGGTCAGCTCACGGTATCAGTGCTGGGAGTGGACTTCACCCTTTCTTGACACTTTAAGGAAAAGAGAGAGGGAATGACAGTCTGATAAATTTTAAAGAGGCAGCCTGTTTTAGCTATGCAGCTGATCTAAAGAGGCTACTGCCTCTCATGGAGTATTGTAATGGAGTGTTTTCTACATGATCTGTGCAATCTTGGATTTATTCACACTTGTGTTCACTCTGTTCTTTTTAGATGACCTTGCATCTCTCATCTCTACATGGTTAGATTGGATGTTCCATATGTCTGCAATGTATTCTTTTCTTATCTCCATCTTATAGAGTTTTTCTCTTCCTTTGAAGCCTTTTCTGATTTTCTCCCCAAAATGTTATTGCTTTTCCCCAGAATTTACTTATGTGTAATTTTTTGCATATATTCCTATTAATCCAATTGATATTTGTGCTGTATATATTTATATGTATATTTGTCTTTTTGCCCACTTTCAGTAAAATTTTAACTACCTGAGAATAGAAATTATTTTCCTCTTTTTTTTGTGTGTATATATATATATATATATATATATATATATATAACATATATACATATACATATTCTCTATTATATATGTAATACATATATATCTCAAGTACATGACACATAATAGGCACTTTGTAAATGTTTCTTGATCAATTACTGACAGCATTAGCTTTCTTAAACCTGTTTTCTATTTTTTTTTTTTTTTCTGAGGCAATTGGGGTTAAGTGACTTGCCCAGGCTCACACAGCTAGGACATGTTAAGTGTCTGAATTCAAATTTGAACTCAGGTCCTCCAGACTTCAGGGCTGGTGCTCTATTCACTGTGCCACCTAGCTGCCCCAGACCCTGTCTTCTATTGCATCTTTCATACTGTTATCAGCTCACCTGATCATTCTACTTCTTCAAAATATTCAGTGTCTCCCCGTGCCTAATAAACATGTTTAAAGTTCTTAGCTTGGTGTTGAAGACCGTCCAAAAACTAATTCCACCCTCTATTTCTAGTCTTTTATCAAATAAATCTTCTTCACATATACTACGTTGTAGTCAGAATAGACTACTTAGCAAATAGTCATACCAACTCTACAACTTTGTTCATATCATTTCCTACACCTGGAATGCTCTGATACACATCTCCTTCAGTTGTCAAATGACCTAAACCACATTTTTATTTTTCTCCCTCCATGATGACTTCCCATAATTTTCCTTCATTTTAATTCCCAGCACACTGCATACCATTTATGTATTAATAACATTCAACTTGATTCATTTTTCTCCATGTATGGATCTCTACTCTTTCCAGACCATAAGCCCTTTGAGGGCTAGAATTATGTGTTATTAATTTCTGTAATTGACCTAGTACATAGCACAATGCATTAGATCCACCAGATGCTTAAAATTTTTTTTTTGTATTTTGAAATGACAGAGTAAACCAACTTTCAATTGATACATTTACAACTTTTACAACAAAAGCATACATTTTAACTCAATAAAAGTGTATCAGAGAATCTCAAATTTCCAATTACCCTTCTATCTATCTCTTTCTTATTTCCTTGCCTGTTTTTATTTTCATTAAAAATAATATCTGACACACAAGATCACCCATTCCTTATCAGAATTCCAGTACCTTAAGAAAATCACAGCAAGTATGAATCACCTGGGGGATTGTTCATAAAAAATGGAGAAGTGAGATGTGTGACATTGAAAAATAGAGCATGATAGAAAGGATTTAAGTAAGGATCAACAGTGGTGAAATTAGAAGTCTTATTACAGTGGAAATATAGCTCAAGCCAATTGCTCATTCTATACAAATCTCAGCCTTGGAATATTCCCTTCATATATCTCCTCCCTTTCTAATCATGTGCTGCTATACGCAGTTGGAGAAAGTCTCAATCACATTGACTGGTTACATTATAAATTCATGTTTTCCAAATTCAATTGGGTCCTCACTGTCGTAAAGCAATATTTTTATTCTTCCCTAACTGGTTGCCCATTACACTCAAATCCTTTCCAATACCTTTTCTTCTTTCCTGAAATTTCCTATGCTTTCACATCTTTTCTTTCTCCCAGCCAAGGATTTTATCTCATACTTTATTAAGAAAATTGACACTAATCAATATGAACCTCCTGTTCTTCATCTCAAATACCTTGAAACCATTTTTCACTTTCTCTTTCTTTGTCTAGTTTCTGAAAATGAGGTGGTCCTTCTTATCAAGGGCAACCCCTTTCATTTGCAATTGATCCCATCCTTTCTTCTACAGAAAATTACAATCTCAATCATCCATGCTCTCTAATTTATTAACTAACTTTGATCAGTTCTAGGTATTTCCACATCCATAAAACAAAATAAAATCTTTATTGAAAGCTACCATGTCCTCAACCTAAACTCAAGTTTTTGCCTTTCTGGGCCTCAGTTTCCTCATCCCTAAAACAAAGCAAATAAGCTCTAAGAAGTCTTCCAGCTCTAATATTTTATGATTTTTTTTATGATAGGGAATAAATGCTGATAAAATTTAAATTAAATTAAAATAAAATTATTTGGCCCAAATGGACTATATCCCAGAGTAATAGAAAAACAAAAACAAGATTTTTATGAGTGTGATTGTTGCTACACTTTTAAAAAATCATGCATAATGAGAGAAGTAATGAAAAACTAGGGATAGGCACATTCTTTCAAAAAGTAAAAGGATGTACAATCTTTTAAGCTATAGTCAAGTAAACTTGATATCTATGCTTTAAAAAAAAGTCCACATATGCATATTATGATATGAGAAAGGGGAGTAGTGATCAATTTTAGCTCAACAAAGATTAAACTTGCAAGACACTCCAGATATGTGCTGTTTTAGCAAAGTTATTAGTGTGATGAATTGGGAGAATGACATAGATATTATGTGCTTGGATTTCAATAAGACATTTGACAACTCATCCCATTTCACCCCCTAAAAGATAAAAGGTTGGCCATATAGTAAAACAGTAGGGTAGTTTCAGTGAAACAACCTGACTCAAAGGGTAATGATTAAGGGACGATGTCAAACTTTAAAGAAGTCTCCGGTGTATTGCCTTAAGGCTCTGTCCTTAGTTGAATTCTATTCAATATTTCTGGTTAATGATTTGAATGAAGCCACAGGACATGTACTTATCAAACTTGCTGATGACATGAACCTGAGATGGAGAGTTAATATTTTGAATAACAAATTTGGGATTCAAAGAGGTATAAAGCAGCCAAAATCATGGGCCCAATGTAGTAAGATTGACATTTAATAAGTATACAGGAACCAAGATCGCAGAGTAAAGGCAAGAACTTGCCCAACCTCTCTCACAAAGTGCTCAAAATTCCTTTAAATAATGACTTTAAACAAATTTTAGAGCATCAGAACCCCTAGAAAGACTGAGTAGAGCATTTTCAGGCCCAAGAAAACTTAAAAAGCTCAGCAGGGTGGGAGTGCAGCTTGCAGCCCTAGGGCAGGGTGTGCTGGTGCAATTCTGGACTCAGTCCCACCCCTGCCCAGGCCAATCTCTGAAGCAGGGGCAGTACTGGTGGGTTCTAGACCTCCTGGCCCAGAGACACCAAAGAGGACTTGGAAGGTGAGCAGAAAAGGGCTGTGGGAGCAGAGTGGGACCTCAGAGCACAATTCTCTTGCAGGCACCGGCCCCAGCTATAGCCCAGACCCCAGTATCAGTGAGATGGGACCTTTGTATCAGTAGCAATGTCTGGAGACTTTTGGACCTCTCAGCCCCGGGATACCAGGGAGGACTCTGAAGGTCAATGGAGAGGATCTGTGGCAACAAGATGGAGTCTGGTGTGCAGTCCCAGTGAAGCTATGGTCATCAGAGCCCCAGCCCTGGCCAGCACACAAGATTTTATAGCTACAGTGGGGTGGGGCACATATAATTGCTCCAGTTACTCTGAAGGATTTAAAATGAAAATACCCTCATCCAGAGAAGGAACTGATTGTATCTGAATACAGATTGAAGCATTCTGTATTTCTCTCTTTTAAACTTAATTTTTATTTATTTATTTATTTTTTATTAGGTGGAAGACTTATGTTTTCTTTCACATCTTGACTTTTATGGAAATGTTTTACATAATTCACATGTGGTTTTTTAATTGTGAGCTGGGATAAGGGAAAGAACCTAGAACTCAAAAATCTTAAAAACAAATGTTAAAGTTGTTTTGAATGTAACTGGGAGAAAATATTAAATACACAAAATATAAAAATTAGTAAGTAAAAAATTTTAAAGTCTTGCTTTGGAATTCAATATATTGATTTTGCAAAAACAACTTGAGGGAGCTGTTTTCAAAATAAATAATTCCTAAAAACTCCTGCATTTTCAGTGAATTTCATAGAAAGCTAAAAATGAACTACATGATATGGCAGTCCAAACCCTCCCTTCAAAATTAATGACCTACATTAATATAAGAATTAAATCTAGAATAAGGAAGGCATTACTAAAGATGTAATGCTGGAGAAACTGAGCAAGACAAAGATTAGAGACCAATTTAACAGTTTATTAAATGGAGAAATATACTGGACCAAATGGATCCATGGTTGGTCCCAGGGCTGAACGAGACTATGGTCTCAAAGAATTCAACCCTGAGTATCGGGATAGCAAGATTTTTATAAGATAATGAGAACAATGACATAATGGGGAAAGTACTGGATGGGGATTAACCTAATAGGGGGAGGCACTTAGGATGACACAATGGAGGGAGGTACTGGAGAGGTTACTGATATTCTAATGACATCTAAAATGGATAGACTTTTATCCTGTCAAACATTAAGAAGGAATGACTATAACCTAAAGATATAAAACCTTTATTTCATCAAACATTAAGAGGGAAAGGTTATAACCTGAGGCAGAGTAACTGAGTAGGACAATAAGGAAACTAGGTCAGGACATTAAAAGGGAACTGTGGCATAACAAAGAGATGTTGTTCCCATCACACTATCTCTAATGAAGAAACACAAAAAAACGCCATATGAGGACTATTTAAAAGAAGCTTGAGGGAGGATGGTAGTTCTTTTCAAGTATTTATTTAAAGGGATATCATTCAGGAGAGAAGTAGGATTCTTTTGCTTTGTCCCAGGGAATAAAAGTGGGCTTTGTGGTGCCAATTACAAAGAGACAGCATTGAGTTTTGTATATGGAATATCTTCTTTTTAAAGGAATTGTTTTAAAGCATCTTATATTGAATGCTGATTTCCCTTTTATTGGAGATAAATTGGAGTGGTATTTATTGGAGTGATAGCTAGCTAATTATTTTGGAAGGATGTTTTATATGAGATCCCTAGTCAGGCAGGTTCAAGAAGTTGGCCACTGAGCAGTAGTATGCTAGACAGAGCTAGTTCAGAGATAAATGTTCAATGTGAAAATTAATGTATCAGAAAATATCAAATGATACAAATCAGTGCTTGACTTATTGTTTTGTTGATTATCTAGGCTTCAGAGAGTGATGGAGAAACTATTAATAATGCAGATTAAATTAAAGCATATTATGCAAGCTTTATTTTTCCCTCCCTGTATAACTGGTTGTTAAATGGTTACCAGAATACTCATATATGAAGGTCCTTCTTCTTTTTTTTTTTTTTTTTCAAATTTTTCATTGTAGTAATTTTATTGTTTTTAATACACATTGCTTTATGAATCAAGTTGGGAGAGAAAAATCAGAGCAAAAGGGGAAAAAAACATGGGAGAGATAAAAAAAAATAAAAAAGAAGTGAACATAGTATGTGTTGATTTACATTCAGTCTCTTTAGTTCTTTTTATGGATGCAGTTGGCATTTTCTGTTCAAAGTCTATTGGAATTCCTTTGGAACTGAACTACTGAGAAGAACCAAGCCTTTCCTAGTTGATCATCACACCTTCTTACTGTTATTGTGTACAATGTATTCCTGGTTCTGCTTGTTTCATTCAGCATCAGTTCACATAAATCATTTCAGGCCTTTCTAAAATCAGCTCGTTCATCATTTTTTTAATAAAATAATAATATTCTATTATCTTCATATATCATAATTTATTCAGCCACTCCCCAGTTGATGACATCCACTTCTTTTCTAATTCTTTGCTACTTTAAAAAGAACTGCTATGACCATTTTTGCACATGTGGGTCTTTTTCCCTCTTTTATGATTTCCTTTGGATAAAGACCTAGAAATGATACTGCTGGGCAAAAGGGTATGCACAGTTTTATAGCCAACTCTTTGGGCATAATTCCAGACTGCTCTTCAGAATGGTTGGTTGGATAATTTCACAACTCTACCAACAATGCTTTACTGTCCCAGTTTCGCATATCACATCCCCTCCAACATTTATCATCATCTTTTCCTGCCACCTTAGCTAGTCTGAGAGATATGAGATGGTACCTCAGGATTGTTTTAATTTGCATTTCTCTAATCAATAGTGATTTGAAATATTGTTATGATGTCCCTCCTAATCTGATATTCCTTGTTTCCTTGATGTCCCAATTATATGAACTGTCTTCATTCTCTTTAACTTTTATTTTGCATGTTCATGGCAAGTTATGGCCATCTCTATTAAGTGACCTTTATTTCTTTCTCTCCCTCTTCTTTTTCCCTTTTCCATTACTATCTTCCTTCCTTCTTATTCCGTTCCATTTCCCTTCTCTCCACTCCCAGCAATTCTTTCTCTTTTGCTGGCCACCTCCTTAAGCAAGATCCTGTTTAATTAATATCATATCATTCTAACTACAATACTGTAAGCTATCTCCCATATTATTAAATTAATATTTGCTGAATAACATTGATTTCACATCTGCATATTAAAATAGTTATTCATACTTGAATCATTTGGAATAGTGAACACACATTTGTTCACAAACTTATGTAAATAAATAGAACATATGCATGAAATATATAATGTGTGCTGGAGACTGGCTAACACAACTGTCAATATGGGTACACATGTAAAAATATCCTCACACATAGTGTGATTGCTTGACTATGTGTATACACACAGGAACTTTGTTCTCTTTTCTAATACTGAGATTCTCATGAGTCAGAATCAGAACACGAGAGCCATTTAACAGCACACAGACGTCAGCAATGTAGGACAGGAAATGAATAAGAATCTCTAATCAAGCTGTGTTGTAGTGTGAGCACATAAAACAAAGCTGGCAGGGAGGAAGTTTTGCCAATTTTGCCACGAGGTGAAAAAAAAAAAGACTCACATATGACCAGGACAGTTTTGCTCAATTTTCATTATAAGGAAAAGACTTTGTTGTTGTTGTTGTTTTTTAGGAAAAACAATTTTTTTACTTCTTAAAATGCTTAATTGGCTCTTCACCCGTAGAAGAATGATTTTTTTTTTTTTTTTTAGGAGAGTGATTTTTAAAGGTAGCTAGATACACATATATTCGTGTGGATAGCAGGTAATGAGGAAACAGGAAAAGTCAAAGGATGAATTGTATTTAGTCACATATTTTTTTGAGCAGAATCTTGTTATCATGATCTAACACACTAATTTATGAAGCATGGAAGTGGAGAAGCAAGATGAGAATTGTAAGAAAATTTCACCAAGAAATGAAAAGTAGAAAAAATTGCCAAATATTCAGTTGGTTTGTTTTTTAAGAAATCTTTGCAGTGTTATCCAGAATATCTGAGTAAGGAAGATTGGTAAGGTCTTTGTAGGTCAAAGGAATGATGACTTTGACAATTCTTTGGAGACATTGAAATAATTGTGTCAATTGCAAATGAATATGGTGTTTTGTTACATCTTGATATTCATATCCAATGCTGTAGCTTATTTATTTACAGTGATTAATTATTTAATCTTTAAACTTGTAGCTTCAATGATAGTTATCTTAGGTAAATTCAAAATGGAATAAATAATCACATTTTTGATCAGCCTAGAAATGATAGTTATGCACTAAAAATCAATAAAATAGAAATTTAAAACTATATGCCTTTGATGTATTATAATAGTCTCTTCCTTTTATAATAATCCCTCCTTCAGTTATAAGATTGTAAGGTAGAGACAGCATTATCATCTCAGTAAGGAAACTGAGTTCAGACCTGTTAAATATCTTGTCCATATACATACTGTTAATAAAAGAGAAGTCAAAGAATTTATTCCAGTCTTCTGATCCCAATTCTAAACTACTGAGTCTAAATTTAACTACTCTATTTGCTTTGAAAGAAAAGAGACTTGGTCAAGTCTAGAAATTCTACCTCCAGAGAAAAAGATGATATGTTTATGATATTTTTGTTAATCACAACTGCCTATGTCTTTTACAGAGAAAGAAACACATGTAAAAGTAATTTGAACCAAAGAAATTTAAACTTTTATGCCCTATCATAAGTATATTGAATTGCATTTAGAAAAAAAACAGGCATTTTGAACTGAGATGAGGAACAGCCATACAACATTTTTCCTGTTTTTGCAATGCAACATTTACTCAGGCATTCAATTATAGAAGCTGCAAGTCCTGGAGAGTTGTCATGGAGGACCATGAAAAATTATATGTCTTTTGGTATATGAATATAATGGAATCCTCTTATGGTATAAGAAAAAATAAAAAGAATAGGTTTAATGAAACCTTGAAAGACTTCTAGGAACTGAATCAAATGAATCAAGTGAAGAGAAACATAACAATTCATAAGATAACATTACAAAGACAAACAAGTTTGATAAGTTTAAGAACTCCAACTAATGCAATGATTAACCATGATTCCATTAAACTGATGGAGAATTGTGGTAACCACTTCCCAAGAGATAGGTTATGGATTCAATATACATAATAAGACAATGTCAACGTTTGGATTCCTTATTATGCATCTTTGTTACACAGATTTTCTTTTTCTTTCTAAATTGTATGTGAAAATGAGAGAATTTATTTTTGTTAATTTAAAAGTAAAATAAAAATGAAAGCTAAAAGACCAAAATCATAAGAAAGGAAGTATATTACATAACATACTAAGAATCTGTTGTTTATGATAGAACAAACACAAAATACAGAGAGCAATACCAATAATATCAGTGATAACAACTATAGCATGATAAACTAATATAAAGTCTATTTAGGTGAGCTCCACATCTGAGAAGAAAGTTATGATACATTTCCTAAACTAGACATCTAATTTATGTAATAGATAACATTCTAACTATTATCTTGGTCTGCATCATCAAATGCTAAATTCACATCAAACCAACTCAGCAAGCATTTATGGAGAACCTCCTATGTTCCTGGCATTGTGCTATACAAGAGACATAAAAAGGAAAGCAAAAGCCTTGCATGAACAAGACATTAGAAAAATGATTATGTACAAACAATGTACATTAATGACGAATTAAAGATAATTTCCAAGGAAGGGGACTAGTAAAATTTTCTTACTGAAAGTGAGAATTTAGCTAACATTAGCTGAAAACAAGGGGGGCCAAGAGGCAGAAAGTTAGCCAATAGAAATGCATTGAGTTGAGAGATGGGGTGTCTTGTCTAAGGGCTATCAAGAAGGTCAGTGTTACTAGGTCACAGATTATGTGGAAGAAATCAAAAGAATACCGACAAGACAAGAATGGGTCAAATTATAAAAGATTTGAAGTGTCAGTAGATTTTACCTCTGACTCAAGAGGTAATCATGAGCCACTGGAGTTTACTGAGTAACATGGTGACATAGTCAAATGTGAACTTTAGGAAGATAATTTGGCAACTCAGAAGGCAAATCAGAAGACTATTGTAATAGTTCAGGTGTAAGGTGATAACAATTTACACCAGGATAACCTTGTCAGAGGAGAGAAGGGAATATATATGATATGCTACAAAAGTTGAAGTAATAAGATGACATCTGATTAGATAGGAAGGATTAGAGAGATAGCAGAATAAAATATGAGACATAGTTTGTCAATCTAAATTACTAGGTGGGGCTCTTGATGGTAATAAAGCAGGTAGAAGGTAAGCCCAGGAAAAAAATAATGTCATGAAAACATAGAGAGAAAAGAGTGTCAAAGGGGAAAAATGGTAGTTAACAGTGTGAAAGGTTACCAAGAAGTGAAGAAGGATGAGCAATAGAAAAAAAAAATACATTTGTCAATTGAAAAATTATATAAAAGTTTCAGTTGAGTGATGAGGTCAGAAGCTAGATTAGAGAGAATGGAGAAAAGGAAATAAAGGCACAAATTTTATACAGTTCTTTCATGGAGTTTAACCATGAATGTAAGGAGCTAAATAGAATAATAGCTAATGGATTGGACTTAACAAGTGAACGTTATTTTGGTTTGTTTTGCTGTGTTTTGTTTTATATTGATTTTTTAGGAAAGTGATGCGATTAGGGGCAGTGCAGAAATTGAGGTGTGAGAATCCCCTTCTGGTCAGCACAAGTCTGATGTGAAAAGAATAAACAAACCCAAAAAGTTTGGATGGCAAAAGGGAAGTTTTATTGTGTTGGCACTGCAGAAGTCAGCTTTCCTAGGAAGATTGACTTCCTCAGTGGCAAAGGCAGAGAAATAAAGATCCTAGCAGAGAAATCCTGGCAGAGAAATCCTAGCAGAGAAATAAAAAGGGGTTATTGCTGAGAAGAGAATGTCTTCACAGTGGGCAGGAGTCCTGGCAGGCAGCTAGGGCAAGGAGAGAGAGCTTCCTTGACTAGGCATAAACCTGCTTTGGACATTCTGCAAAGAAATGAGTTTAAAATTGCCTTTTAATAGGAAATCTGAGACTGAAGTTTCAATTGAATGAGATTCCTTCAATATTTTCACTGTCCCCAGGCCTTGATTTCCAGTTGAATGAGACCACTTAAGTTCCAGGAGTGGTCCTGTACAAATTTTCAGCTCAATAGAGGGTGCAGCTGCCAACAGAAATATCAGGTCCAGATCTCCAGCTAAATGAGAACACTTAAGTTCGAGCTAAGTAGGGAGTGGTCCTGGGCTAATCTTAATGAAACCACTTAACTGTCCCAAAGGGTGGGAGCCTGTCAGGAGAGTTTCTCAGAGTTCACCCCATAGCTTCCCCCCCAAAGTTAGAGAGGACAGTTTCAGGGTTCCCCCAGTCAAAGGTAGACATGGGCATGCTTATAGATAGCAGGAAAAGAGCCAAAAGGCAGGGAGATATTGAAGAGTAATGAGAGAATGTGGATGATAAAGGGGACAATTTTTGAAGAAGACAATATAGAATGGAATCATATGTGTCTTGACAGTGAGAAGGGCCAATTCTTCCTATGAGACAGGGATGAAGGAGGAAAAAATGGAGAAAAGCTTTTGAGCGATATGACATAAGAAAAATGGAAGATGAAGGAGCTCTTGGAAAATGGCTTCAGTACTTTCAGTGAAATAGGTGGCAAGATTTGTTTTTAAGAAAATGATTCAATCTGTATTCAAACATAATCAGTTTCTTTTCTGAGTATGGATAGGACTTTTCATCTTAAATTCTTTAGAGTAGTCATGGATAATTGCATTACTAAGAATAGAAAAGTCATTTATAGCTGATCATCCCATAACATTTCTATTACTTTGTATACAGTATGACTCACTTTGCTTAAGTTCATGGAGGTTTGTTTTGTTTCCAAGATCATTCTGCTCATCACCATCCTTAGAACAACAATATTCTGTGAAAATCATGCACAAAAATCCATTCAGCCATTTGAATATTGATGGAAATTCCCTCAATTTCCAATTTTTTGCCCTGAGAAGAGAACTGTTACCAATATTTTTGTATATATAGTTCCTTTTCTTCCTCACCACCCTTTTAAAAATCTCTTTTGATATTTATGCCTAATAATGGATTGTTAGGTCAAAGTATATACATGAATTTATAGCCCTTTGAGCATAGATCATATCTTTGGATCATTTATCAATTGGGCTAATTTTTTTTTAACTATAAATTTGACTCAATTCCCTCTATGTTTGAGAAATAAGAACTCATCAGGGAAATTTGCTTCAAAATGTTTTTTTACAATTAATATTGCTAACTGTATTCCTCCATTTATTCTATATTCTCTCTTCTTCCTCACTGTACATTATCAAAAATATTTTGCTGTTGACCACTCACACTATTGACCCAATAGACTCTCTTTTACCACACACTCCCCTTCTCATCTCCCATTCTCCTCATATTATCTTGCAGGGTAAGATAGATTTCTATACTCATATAGAATGTATAAGTTATTTCTTCTTTGAACCAATTCTGATGACAGTAAGTTTCACTTATTCACCTTCTCCTTCCCCTCTTCCTCGCCATTATAAAAACTTGGTCTTCCCTTTTTTTAATGACAGATAATTAAACCTATTCCATTTCATTTGTTCCATTTTTAGCAGTATATTTCTCTCTCCCCCCCTAATGTCATTTTTTTTTAGCTATTATCCCTTCATTTTCAACTCAAACCTGTACACTTTCTCTCTCTCTCTCTCTCTCTCTCTCTCTCTCACCTTTCCGTCTCTCTTGTTTCTCTCTGTCTCTCTCTGTTTCTCTTTTTATATAATATGTGTTTAGATAGATATAGAGATATATTGATAGGTAGAGATAGAGAGATATAAATATGTAGATAGATATAGATATATAGATTCCATGAAACTGCCATAATAATGAAAAAGTTCCAATAATTTACATCTTTCATTCTCCTATATAGGATTATAAACAGATAAATCCAATTAAATTACTTATGTTATCACTTTTCTGACTACTTCATTATGCTTCCCCTGCTTCCTATATTTGAAAATCAAATTTTCCATTCATCTCTGTTCTTTCCTATGAATGTTTGAAAATCTTCTATTTTATTGAATGACCACTTTTTCCTCTGAGGGATTATACTCAATTTTGCTGAGTAAGTGATTTTTGGTTGTAATCCTATTTCCACTGATCTCTGGAATATCATATTCCAAGCTCTCAAATCCTTTAATATAGAAACTGCTAAATCTTGTATTTTTCTAAATGTGGCTTCAATATACTTGAATGGTTTCTTTCTGCATGCTTTGCAATATTTTCTCCTTGACCTGAGAATTTAGGAATTTGTCTATAATATTCCTGTGAATTTTCATTTTAAGCTCTCTTTCATTAAGTGATCTTTCAAGAAGATTTAATGTATTCGTTCAATTTCTATTTTACCCTCTCATTCTAGAACATCATGACATTTTTTTCCTTGATGATTTCCAGGTTCTTTTTTTGATAATGACTTACAGGTAGACCAATAATTTTTAAATGATCTCTCCTGGATCTATTTACCAGGATAATTGTTATTCCAATTAGATATTTTATGTTTTTTTTTCTTTTTTTTATGTTTTAGGTTTTGCTTGATTTCTCTTAAAATCATTAGCTTCCATTTGCTCAATTTTAATTTTTAAGAAAATTTTTTCCTCAGAGCTTTTGTTTACTTCTTATTAGCTTTTCATATTTACTTTTGTATCCCTCTCAATTCTTTTCCTGATTTTTTCTCTCTCTCTCTCTTACTTGATTTTTAAGATCTCTTTTGAGCTCTCCCATGGCCTGAGAACAATTCTTAATTTTTTTGGAGGCTGTGGATATAGGAGCTTTGATTTTGTTATTACCTTTTGAGTATCTTTTGATTTTCCTTGTCACCATAATAACTTTTTTCCTTTTTTTTTTCTTTTTACATTTTATTTATTTTTTAATACCATATTGCTTCACAAATTATGTTGGGAGAGAAAAATCAGAACAAAAGGGAAAAACTATGAGATAAGGGAAAAAACAGAAAAAAGAAGTAAGCATAGCATGTATAATTTATATTCAATTTCTATAGTTATTTTTGAAGTTACAGATGACATTTTCTATCCAAAGTTAATTGGGATTGCTTTGGATCACTGAATCACTGAGAAGAATAAAGTCTTTCACAATTGATCATTGTCCATTCTTGCTGTTACTGTGTACAATGTATTCCTGGTTATGCTTGTTTCACTTAGCATCAGTTCATGTAATCTTTCCAGGCCTTTCTAAAATCACTTTATTCATCATTTTTTTACAGAACAATAATATTCCATTATCTTCATATATCACAGCTTATTCGTAAATATAATTCATATATTATAAATGGTCAAAGGATATCTATAGTCATAGGAAAATGCAACTCACCTCTCTGATTGGCTAAGATGACAGGAAAAAAAATAATGATAAGTGTTGAAGGGGATGAGAGAAAACTGGAGATTAATACATTGTTGGTAATGTTGCAAAATGATCCAACCATTCTAGAGAACAATTTGGAACTATGCCCAAAGAGCTATCAAACTATGCATACTGTTACCTCAGCAGTGCTGCTATTGTACCTGTTATCCCAAGGAAATCAAAAAGAAGGGAAAAGGATGCATATAGGCAAAAATGTTTGTAACAATTCTTTTCATGGGAAAAAAAGAATTGGAAAATGAATAGATGCCCATTAACTGGGGAATGGCTGAATAATAGCATGGCTCTGCCAGGGATATAAAGATTAAATGAGACAAAATTTATAAAGCACTTTCCAACCCTTATAAATGCTAGCTAAATAGCTAAATTTTCTAACTTCTAAAGAGATCATGGAAGGATATGAACTTTTTGTCCATTTTGTTGTTGCTATTATCACCAATGGTGTTTACATAATGCTTTGGTTATGGTGAGTTCAAGAATTACTATTATCTGATTACCTTATGAGACCATCTCAGTATCAATTATCACTGGAGACTTTTACAGTAAGTGCAGATGGGGGATAATCCCGAGATTTCAATCCTTTCTTAAATAAATGAATCCTCAGTACTCTTTAGGCTGAGTTTCAAGGAAGGCAGGGAGAAATTTGAATATTATTTGATGATCATTAGTGATCATTGATATATAGAGATTTAAATTGATCAGGGATATGAAGAAAAAGGAAAGAAGTAAAAAAATACTTATTAAGCACTTTCTATGAGTCAGGTGTAAGACAGGCAGATTGCTCAAGGGATAGAGTCCTGGGCCTGGATTTAGGGAATTTTGAGTTCAAATCTGTCCTTCAGAAATTGTACCATCTGTTTGATTCTGCATAACTCATCACCCAATCCTTCAAAAAAGGAAATGGCAAAACATTTCCAAGAAAACCCTAAAGACAGTATGGTCTATGGGATCATGAAGAGTCAGACATGACTGAACAATTAAACAACAAATTATGTCAAGTGTTCTGTTAGATCTTTTAAAATATTATCATCTCAATGTCACAGATGAGAAAAGATAGACTTGCCCAAAGTCAAAGAGCTAGCAAATACCTCAAACCAGATTTGAATTAAAATCTGACCCCAGGACAAGTGTTTCAATACATTGTACAAGATCCACTTTACCATCCAGCTGCCATCCATCATGTGTAATTAAAATGAAATAATTTCTGATAATCAGCATAAATTACTAATAAACATTATGAAATAATATGTTTTTATACAGTTTGGGATTAAAGGAGAAATATATATATATTAATTATAGCTTTTTATTTACAAGTTATATGCATGGGTAATTTTATAGCATTGACAACTGCCAAACCTTTTGATCCAATCTTTCCCCTCCTTCCCTCCACCCTCTCCCCCAGATGGCAGGTTGACCAATACATGTTAAATATGTTAAAGTATAAATTAAATACAGTATTAGTATACATGTCCAAACAGTTATTTTGCTGTTCAAAAATAATTGGACTTTGGAATAGTGTACCATTAGCCTGTGAAGGAAAACAAAAATGCAGGCAGACAAGGGTAGAGGGATTGGGAATTCTATGTAGTGGATCATAGTCATCTCCCAGAATTCTTTTGCTGTTTCAATTCATTACTGCTCCATTGGAGCTGATTTGTTTCATCTCATTGTTGAAGAATCAGAATTGATCATCATATAGTATTGTTGTTGAATGATCTCCTGGTCCTGCTCATTTCACTCAGCATCAGTTCAAGTAAGTCTCTCCAGGCCTTTCTGAATTCATCCTGCTGATCATTTATTTCTTACAGAACAATAATACTCCATAACATTCATATACCACAGTTTATTCAGCCATTCTCCAATTAATAGGCATCCACAAAGTTTCCAGTTTCTGGCCACTACAAAGAGGGCTGCTACAAACATTCTTGCACATACAGGTCCCTTTCCCTTCTTTAAAATCTCTTTGGGATATAAGCCCAGTAGTCACACTGCTGGATCAAAAAGGGTATGCACAGTTTGATAACTTTTTGAGCATAGTTCCAAATTGCTCTCCAGAATGGCTGGATGTTTTCACAATTTCACCAACAATGTATCAGTGTCCCTGTTTTCCCACATCCCCTCCAACATTCCGCATTATCTTTCCCTGTCATTCTAGCCAATCTGACAGCTGTGTAGTGGTATCTCAGAGTTGTCTTAATTTGCATTTTTCTGATTAATAATAACTTGGAGCACCTTTTAATATGGCTAGAAATAGTTTCAATTTCTTCATCTGAGAATTGTCTGTTCATATCCTTTGACCATTTATCAATTGGAGAATGGCTTGATTTCTTATAAATTACAGTGAATTCTCTATATATTTTGGAAATGAGGTCTCTTCCAGAACCTTTGACTGTAAAAATGTTTCCCCAGTTTATTGCTTCCCTTCTGATCTTTTCTGCATTAGTTTTGTTTGTACAAAAACTTTTCAATTTGATATAATCAAATTTTTCTATTTTGTGATCAATAATGATGTCTAGTTCTTCTTTGGTCATAAACTCCTTCCTCTTCCACAGGTCTGAGAGGTAAACTAACCTATGTTCTTTTAATGTAATTTATAATCTCATTCTTTATGCCTAGGTCATGAACCCATTTTGATCTTTTCTTGGTGTAGGGTGTTAAGTGTGGGTCAATGCCTAGTTTCTGCCATACTAATTTCCAATTTTCCCAGCAATTTTTGTCAAACAGTGAGTTCTTATCCCAAAAGCTGGGGTCTTTGGGTTTGTCAAACACTAGTTTATTAAAATTATAAAAGTTATTGGCTGTTTTGTTCTTTGAACCTAACCTATTCTACTGATCAACTAGTCTATTTCTTAGCCAATACCAAATGGTTTTGGTAACCGTTGCTTTATAATATAATTTAAGATCTGGTACAGGTAGGCCACCTTCATTTTATCTTTTTTTATTAATTCCCTTGAAATTCTTGACCTTTTGTTTTTCCATATGAACTTAGTTGTTATTTTTTCTAGGTCATTAAAATAGTTTTTTGGGAGTCTGATTGGTATAGCACTAAATAAATAGATTAGTTTAGGTAGTATTATCATCTTTGTTTTATTTGCTCCCCCTATCCAAGAGCATTTAATATTTTTCCAAATGGTTAGATCTGATTTTATTTGTGTGGAAAGTGTTTTGTAGTTTTGATCATATAGTTTCTGATTTTCCCTTGGCAGATAGATTCCTAAATATTTTATACTGTCAGCAATTATTTTCTCTTTGTAACTCTAACTGTTGGATTTTGTTAGTGATATTTAAGAATGCTTTATGTGGGTTTATTTTGTATCCTGCAACTTTGCTAAAGGTGTGGATTATTTCTTATAGCTTTTTTAGTAGAATCTCTGGGCTTCTCTAAGTATACTATCATATCATCAGCAAAGAATGATAATTTGGTTTCCTCATTACATATTCTAATTTCTTTAATCTCTTTCTCAACTCTTATTGCCAAAGCTAGCATTTCTAATATAATATTGAATAATAATGGTGATAGTGTGGGCAATCTTGTTTCACTCCTGATCTTATTGGGAATGGTTCCTGTTTATCTCCATTACATATGATGCTTACTGATGGTTTTAAATAGATGCTACTGATTATTTTAAGGAAAAGTCCATTTATTCCTATACTCTCAAGAGTTTTTAATAGGAATGGATGTAGGATTTTATCAAATGCTTTTTCTGCATCTATTTGACATGATCATATGGTTTTGTTAATTTGGTTATTAATAGGCTCAATTATACTTTTCCTAATATTGAACCAGCCCTGCATAAACCTTGTATAAATCCTACTTGATCATAGTGTTTTATCCTGGGGATGATTTTCTGTAGTCTCTTTGCTAATATCTTATTTAAGATTTTAGCATCAATATGCATTAGGGAGATTGATCTATAATTTTCTTTCTCTGTTTTCAAGCTACCTGGTTTAGGTATCAGTACCATGCCTGTGTCATAAAAGGAATTTGGTAGGACTCTTTCATTCAGTATTTTTTCAAGTAGTTTAATAGCATTGAGGCTAATTGTTCTTTAAAAGTTTGGTAGAATTCACATGTAAATCCATCGGGTCCTGGGGACTTTTTCTTAGGAAGTTGATTATTAGCTTGTTCTATTAATTTTTCTGAACTGGGACTATTTAAGAAATTTACTTCCTCCTCTGTTAATCTAGGAAGCCTATATTTTTGGAGGCAGTCATCTGTTTCACTTAGATTATCAAATTTATTGGCATAAAGTTGGGCAAAGTAACTCCTTATTATTTCTCTAATTTCCTCTTCATTGGTGGAAAGTTCTCCCTTTTCATTTTTAAGACTAATAATTTGATTTTTCTCTCTCTAAAGGAAAAATATTTGACACAGTTTCTTTAATTTATACTTTAACACATTTGGATGACACTATAATTGGCCATTTGTTAGTGTGTGCTTACTTTATCTTTTAAAAAATGAGAAAATTTCACACTCAAAAATATATGTGCAATAAAATATGTAATCAGACTTTCATGTAATATTTGGATGTGGTTTAATTTTTTTTTCTTTTTTGTGCAGTCAACTCCTGTAGTTGAAATAGTGATCTTCATTTTCATGTCTATTATTGTTGTTACTGACTATATATATATATAGATAGATAGATGGATAGATAGATAGATAGATATGGAAATAGATATGTTTAAATTTATATGGTACAAGAAAATTGTCTTAGAAATATGGAAAATTAGAAAGGCATCAGAAAGAATTTCATAGTCCATTTTATTATTCATTTTAGAAAAGAGAAAACCAGAGTTTTTAAAGTATAAGTATTTTGTTTAAGTTAATGTGTTTAGTTGGAATTTAAGTTGGGAAAACAATATGAATTTATAAAGGCACAGTATAAAGCATTTTGAAAATATTTCATTTGTTCCTCAAAGCAACCCTGGAAGAAAGATATTATCATTATTATTTTTCAGTTAAAGAAACAATGAGACAGTTATTAAGTAATTTACCTGGAGGCACACAACTAATAAGTTTGAATGTGTATTTGCATTTTTGACTCCAAATATATTGCTCTAGCCTACCTAAATGATTTAACTGAAGTCTTTTAAGTCTAATGTTTTGTTTTGTTTTTTGTTTGTTTCTGCCAGTCAATTGGGGTTAAGTGACTTGCTCACTACTAAGGATCTGAGGCAGGATTTGAAATCAGGTCCTTCTGACTCCAGGACCAGGTTTCTATCTATTTACTGTCAAATCTAGACACCCCAGGCCTAATATACTTTTTAGTATAACATCTATAGTGTCTGTGGAAATCAGGCTCTAAAGGAGTTTCAAGGAACTCAGAGTTCAACTAGTCCAGCCCTCCTTCTCCCCTTCATAATTTGGATAGGGAAATTCAGTCCTATCCAGCAGAAAGGACTTATTCAAGGACAAGAAGATGATAAGCATCAAACTTAGGATTTGAACTCAAGCCTCCAGGCTTCTAAAATAATGATTTTCTCCATTCAATAAGTAGTCTCCTTCTGACAAAAAATTGTTTTCTTTTCTGCAGGAATCATCTAAACTGATCAAAGGACAAAGAGGATGAATGTTGTAAATTGAGGTTTAAAGGATAATACATTATAGATGGTGCTATCACTCCTCTTTTACCACTAAGTATAAAGAAGGAGAGTATCTCTCTTACCTAGTAAGAGAGTATTTACCCTGTAAATACAACTTTTTTTTTTTTTTTTTTTACTGTATTCTTCCCAATACACTTGTGTGTCTTTTAATCAGTAAACCAACACATAAAAGCCAGCACAAGCCAAGGAGGATTAAGCAAGCAATTTCTCTTTGCAATAATAGAAGGGCTGTTGTTATTTCCTTGTACCTACTGTGGTTCAAATAAACCCTGTAAAGAACAAGTAACCTTCTCTTGTGAGCCTATAAATATTTTCTAATATTTAAAATTCAGAAATTACAGCTTAAACTCTTGATTTGATATATATAATTCAGAAAGCATAGACAAAAGGCAATTTTGTTGCTAGTCCTATTTTTAAGAGTAAATACAATGGTAACAGTTTGTTGAATCCATAACTACTTTATCATTCAGTTAGAACAAACCTGAACTAGGCAAACAGTGGCCATCAGGTATTTCCTTGGATCTGCAGCTTGCTCAATCTGTTTCCCACTGAGCTGTCTCACAATTTCATTTTAATGGCTAAGTAGTTTGGACATCATTAAAAGAACCATGACCTGAGGCAGTGATGTGGGACTGCTCAGTTTGTCAAGTGACTCCATTGGGGGAACAAACAAGTCACTTTGCAGGACAATGGCAACAGCTACCTTATTAAAAACATTTACTTTCTTCCCCCCCCCCAAATAAATTCCCAACAAAAATACTGGGACAAAAATCTCCTGAGCAATCCTCCTCAGAATATTGTACCTTTCTTCTCTCCACTCTATTATATTCACATTTCATTTAAAAATTTCAAATGTGAAGAAAAAATTAGAGCAATAATTAGGAGCTATTTTGTCCAACTGTATGTCAATAAATCTGATACTCTAAGTGAAATGGATGAATATTTACAAAAATATAGATGCCCATATTAACAGAGGATGAAATATATTACTGAAAAAAATCCCATTTTAGAAAAAGAAATTAAACAAGCTATTAATCAACTCCCTAAGAAAAAAATCCCCAGAATAAGAAGGATTTATAAATGAATTCTATCACACATTTAAAAAACAAGTAATTCTAATACTATGCAAATTTTTTGGATATAAGGAGTCCTACCAAATTGCTTTTATGACACAGAAATGATACATAAACCAAGGAGGATCAAAACAGAGAAATAAAATCATAGACCAATTTCCCTAATGAATATTGATGCAAAATATCTTAAATAAAATATTATCAAAGATTACAGAAAGTTATCCACAGGATAAAACACCATGACCAAGTAGGATTTATAGCAGGAATGTAGAGCTTGTTCACTATTAGGAAAATTATTATTATAATTGACTATATCAATAACCAAACTAACCGAAATCATATGATTATCTCCATAGATGCAGAAAAAGCATTTGACAAAATCCAATACCTATTCCTGTTAAAATAGTAGAGAGCTATAGGAAAAAACGGAGTTTTCCTTAAAATGACAAGTAGCATCTATTTAAAACCATCAGCAAGCATCAAATATAATGGAGATAAACTAGAATCATTCCCAGTAACATTAGGAGGGAAACCCAAGATTGCTTACTATCACCATTACTATTCAGTATTATATTAGAAATGTTAGTTTAGCAAAAAGAGAAGAAAAAACTCTAATTCCCAACTCCATGTGCTCCTGGAACCTTGTAGCTTCTGGCTTGTCCAAGATTTAAAAAGCAAAAGAATGGAAACTTTTCATTGGCTAGATTAAAAGGACATAACTTGACCAATGGTCACCAATGTTGCCTGCTTCCCATAGGTCATGTCACTTCCTATAACTTCCTGTCACTTCCTGTCTGACTTTTTAGAGATCATGTGACTTCCCAGGGTCCTTCTTGGACTCAGAGTCCAAGGCCTGATTTCCCAGCTCTAGGAATAGGGATCATGTGACTTTCTGAAACCTGAGGCCCAAGATCTCATCTTTCCACTCTGGGTATAAGGATCATGTGACTTAATTTCAATACTGAAACTTCATCCAATCAGTCCCATTCAATTTCATTCATACTGTAGAAACCATTTGATATTTTCACCTGGTTTACTGAAAACACAAAATATACTTTCATGTAAACAAATAAATTTTGAGAGAAAATCTTAAAAAAAAACAGACATAATATAAGCATATATATGTATATATGCATAAACATGCATGTTGTATGTATGTTCTATGCATGTGCATGTACATATTTATATTATGATAAATTTATGTATGAATTCATTTGTATTTAATTTTTGTACTCTTGGGGAAAGTGATAAGGAGGAGAGGAAAAAGAATAAAGTAAAAAGGGCACAACAGAGAACAAAAGAAAACCACCAAGGAAGCAAAATGGACCTCTCTGAGCACAATATGTAATATTTATTATATTTCTTTTTGAAATGGAAATTTATTATCTCATATTTTGTATTCTTTGTTATGTTCTGCTATGCACATGGAGTTTTTAATTTTTTCTTTTTCTATTTTGTATTTAAGTTTTAAGAATACAATTTTAAAAATACGCTATTTATTTTCAATATATATATACAAATATAGTTTTCAATATTTACCCTTTCAAAATATTGTGTTACAATTTTTTTTTCCTTCTTTTCCTTCACCTTTTCCCCTAGATAACAAATAATCCAATATAGGTCAAACTTGTGCAATTCTTCAGTACATAGTTCCACACATCATGCTGTATAAGAAAAATTAGATCAAAAAGGAAAAAAAAAAATTGAGACAAAAGAAAAGCAAGCAAACAATAACAAAAATTGTGAGAATACTATGTTATGATTCACATTTATTTATTTATTCATTTATTCACAATCCTCTTTCTGATGACTCTCTCCATTACAAGTCTAATGGAATCAGCCTGGATCACCTCATTGTTAAAAAGTTGATCATCATATAAATTTGTTGTTGCTTTGTACAATATTCTGTTACTTGTAAAACATGATTTACAAGAATCTTTCCAGACCTTTCTAAAATCAGATTGTTCGTCATTTTTTATAGAACAATAATATGCCATTACCTTCATAGACCACAACTTATTCAGTCATTCCTTAATTGATGGGTATTTTCCAGTTTTTTTCTACCACTAAAAGAACTACTACAAACATTTTTGCAAATGTCAGTTTTTCCTTCTTTTATGATTTTTGTAGGATATAGACCCAGAAGTAGCATTGCTGGGTCAAAGGATATGCATAGTTTGATAGTCCTTTGGGCATAGTTCCAAACTGCTTTCCAGAATGGTTGGATCATTTCACAACTTCACCAATAATATATTGGTGTCCCAGTTTTCCCATATCCCCTCCAACATTTATCACTATCTTTTCCTGTCATCTTATCCAGTCGGAGAGGTGTGTAGTGATACCTTAAAGTTGTCTTGCAAGAAATAAAAAATATACAATTAAAAAAAAAAAACTCAAGACATAAATAGACGTTTTCATCTATTGATCACTTTCTCATTTTTCCTATACTTAATTTCCCAGTATTATACAACCTCATTCTTTCTTTAAGAAACAAGGAATTTGTGTATGTCATATTGTAAATGGTTTAATGAATCAGTATAAGTAAGGGATATCTACAAACACAAATGGAAAGAAATCAAGTGAGTAATAGGAATGTAAAGTAAAGCAAAAAACAGACTGCATCCTTAAAAAGCTTACATTCTAGTAAACAATATAGTATTTAATCAAATAACTATATAAAAGATAAACACTGAGTAAATTAAAGATAGATTTAGTGGGGTCATACTAGCAAAATGGCTGGGCTGTTGGGAAATTTATTAAGAAAGCTTTCCTTAGAAGGTGACATTTGCACTGAATCTTGAAAGAAGCAAATGATTTTTAGTACTAAAGATAGAAAGTGAAGGGAGAGTATTCCAGGGATAAGGGATAGTCTATATAAAGGTTTTGCATGGAAGATAGTAAATAGGCCAGTGTGTTATGACTATAGACTTCTTCAAGGAGAGTACTGTGTAAGAAATATAGAAAACTGGCAGAATCTATGATGAGAGGAGCTCTAAATGTCCATCAGAAGTTCATATTTGATCTTAGATGTAAATCAGAGTTAATAGGGTTTACTGAATAAGGGTTGTAATGTAAGAGGATTCCTTGGGGCAGCTCATGGATAGAGCACCAGCCCTGAAGTCAGGAGGACCTGAGTTCAAATCTGGTCTCAGACACCTAACACTTACCAGTTGCGTGACCCTGGGCAAGTCACTTAACCCTAATTGCCTCAGCAAGAAGGAAAAAAAAAGATTCCTTGTGAATCCACGTATTCATGTATAGTTTAGTAATGACAATGAAGAGATCAATTAGGAGTTTATTGTAATAGTTTAGGCCTGAGGTGATGAGAGCTTGGACTGTGGTGGTGCTGTGTGATTAGAGAGACGATAAATCTGAAAAATGCTGCAAAGAAAGATTCCAGTGTTTGTCACTAGTTAGATTCATGGGATAAATCAAGATAAGGAATACTGAATAATACAAAGGTTAGCAATTTGTTGATTAGAAGTATGGTAATGACTTCAAAAGTTACAACTAAAAAGTTATATGTTTAGGACAAAGGTGGATTTGGAGAGATGAATATTTAGACCTGTTTTGGACAAGATGAGTCTGAGATGTGTCTAGGATAGCCATCTTGGAATAAACAGTATGCAGTTGAAGTAAGAGACTGGACTCTAGCTGAGAAAATAGGATAGGATACAAAAATGTGTGGGAATCATCAGTGTAGAAATGATACTTGATTCCATGGGAGGTAAAGAAATTAGTAAGTGGGAAAGAGAAGAAAGAAAGCCTACAACAGAGACAAAAGAATAGCCAAGAATAACCAAGTAAACTGGAAGACATATTGAAGGCTTTTATTATTTTTTTTAAATATGTGAAGACTTGGAGATATCTGTAGGTATAGAGAAGTCTCTGAGGTGACTGGGATAGAGAAATGATTAGGGAGGAGTAAAAAGATGGGACAATGAAAAAGATGCACATCCGGTGGAGCACAGATAATGGTCAAATTACTTTGCATTTGGATTATTAAGGCTAATTTTATTTATTTTAATCTTATTTAAATTCTTATTCTCAGCATTTAATATCATTTATTAGGTCTTGAAAATTCCATTCTCAATAATACTATCTGAGATAAAATATGATAAAATAGTTGGTATATAACCAATTTTACAGAGAGTTATTTTGCTTGGGACAATAATATAGTAACACTATTGAATTAGAATGGTAAAGTTACAGCAATTATATTTCACTACAAAATTCCCTCCATGTGATGCTTTTCAAGTGAGTATTCTAACAGTTACAACAGTCATACTGTAAATACTTTCTGATGAGTTAGTAAGAATCATAAGTGAGAAATTACATTATCTATTGTAATACTTTATTACTATATAAACTAACTGTTATAGTGGAAAAGAATTGATCCTTTCCTCTAATTTTATTATTTAAATTTAGATCACTTAAAGTATATTTGTAGATTTAAAGTTATGCCTAATATCCTTTCCAAAAAGATGATGTGGGATTTACAATTCTTTCATTTTGTCCATTCTTCAGTTTTCTGAGAATGGGATAGTACTGATAATAAAATATCATTTCTTGGGAAAGCACAAAAAGCATATGGAGTGTAACTATGATAGAGTCATAATTTTCCTACACCTACATTTGTCAATAGTTAGGCTTACTTTGATATTTTAAAAATAAATTTTTATTGATATCTAATATAAAAACAACAACTTCCATGCAATATTTTGAAAAATGCATCCTTCTTCCCCATGAAGAAGAAAAAATGACAATGAGTAAAAAAATTAACAAAATTAGTCAATACATTGAAAAGATCTAATAATATATGCAGTATTCAACTCCTATAGGACATCTTACCTTAACACTTTCAAAAGAGTGATGGGAGATGATTTCTCATATTTTTTCTTTTGGACTAAGCTTGTTTTTGTAATTTTACAACATTCACTTTCCATTTTGGTTGATGATGATGATTTTTCTTAGAGGTTTTGTATATATTATGAATTATTTTGGCAGTCTGGTGAAGATTATATACTCCTCAAAATGATATTTTAAAGTATAAGATAAATACTTACAAAGGAAACAAGTATTTTTAAATTGTAGTTATTAAATTATATTAAATAAATTTACATGGTAAATATACTTTTCCTTGAATTTGCTTATTTCACTTTGGCTCAGTTTATGTAAATCTTTTCATCTTTCTCTGTATTCATCACATTTTTTATTTTCATGACAGAGTAATATTCTGTCATATTCATATACCATTATTTGTTTTGCCACACCCTACTCAATGGTCATTTAGTTTGTTTAAAATTCTTTGCTACTTTAAATACAAATGTTGCTACTTTAAATATTTTCTATATCTAAAGTCTTAAAAATAATTACCTTATGATATGTTACCTAGCAATGTAATCTCTGGCCCTAAGGTATGGACAGTTTTGGTCCTTTATGTATATGACTCCAACTTACTTTTCCAAAATGATTATAATAATTCACAGCTTCATCAACATTGAAAGAATATCCCTATATTAAATTGTATCTCATGTTTGTCAGTTTGCTGAAGGTGTGGTAAAAACCTTAGGATTGTTTTGATTTTCATTTCTTATTAATTATTTGGGACATTATTGATTATATGGTTGTTACTAGTTTATAATCATCTTTTTGAAAATTGTTTATATCTTCTGAACATTTATGGGAAATAACTCTGACCTCATATATTTCTGTTAGTTTTCTATGTACAATGGATAATAAACACTTATAGAAGAAATCTGAACAAAGCTTCCCTCCTACTTGATGGCATCCCTTCTTATTTTCAATGTGTTTTGTTTGGGCAAAATTTTCCAATTTCATTTATTCAAAAATATTTTACCTTTTTTAATTACTATCTTTTGTTAAGAATTCATCTTCCATCTGTATGCTAAGGAAGTCACATGATATGCTATTCTTTTTTTTTTTTTTGGTAGTTTAATCTTTAATATTCAAGTCTTTAGCAATTTTGAATTTCTCTTGCAGAATATAGCAAGGTGTTTGTCTAAACTCATGTTTTGCCAGACTGCTATCTATTTTCTTGAGTATTCTTAATAAATAGAAAATCTTTCAAAATTAATGTATGTTTTGGGATTTATTGAACACTAATTTATTAAACTTTTTAAAAATTTTTATCATCTGTTCTACAAACACACAGACACATAAGCACATATTTTGTTTTAATTAACAGAAATAGTTTTGATGATGGCTGATTTATTATATAATTTGCATCCTAGAAGTGCTAATCCCTTTATTCCTTTCTCCTTCAACCCCATTATTCTTATGCATATTCTAGATTGTTTTAACCTTCAACTGAATTTTGTTATAATTTTATCTCGTGCTGTAAAGTATGCATTTGATTAATGTAACATTAAAACTTCAAATAAACCAGCAACAAAGTAAATTTTGGTATATTGGGCTAACCCAGTCATGGGCTACAAATATTCCTCCTGTTACTTAAATTCTTTTCAATTAAGTCATGGAATCTATGCTTAGGCATTTCATAGTTATTTCTGTGAGAATTCCTTTTCAATTGTTACTTTCTTAATTTTAAAAAAAATATTTAAGTGATATAAATTTTGTGATTTGACTTTGTAAGATAGCAACTTTGCTGAAGTGATTATCTCAATTAGTTTCCTTGTCATTCAGTAGGATTTTCTAATTAAAGTATCATGTTATTAACACATAGCTAAGGTTTAGCATCTCTTTTACTCTCTTTAATGTATTTAATTTTTTTTTTACTATATGCTATAGCTAGCATTTCTAGAATTAAATCAAACAATAGCAAAGAAAGAGAGGGGGGATTCCTTTGCTTCATTTTTTAGTTCTGGAAATGTTTCCAATGAATATCCAATACATATGATGGCTGAGGTTTTAGATGGATAGACAGAAGTCAAGAGGATCTCAGTTCAAATCTGGTCTCACAGACACTTAACTTGCCCTAACTGTGCAATCCTGGGCAGTTCACTTAATCCCAATTGTCTCAGAAAAAAAAAAAAAAAAAGAATACAATTCAGTAACATTTATTTCTCCCCTTTCCCTCTTGATATCAACTATATAGCTAATACTATTTCCTTTTTCAGATGTCTGGATTTAAATTTAAGTTAAAAAGTAGAATTGAAGAAATGGATAAAGAAGTATAAACATTAATTGAAAACTAAATAATCTAATCCTAAAGAACAAATGGGTAAAACATCAAGAGCTGGATGCCACAATGGATAGAACACTGGGCTTAAAATCAAGAAGTCTCATCTTCCTGATTTCAAATCTCTCTTCAGATTCTTCCAGTTGTGTGACCTTGGACAAGTCATTTAACCTGGTGTGCCTCAATTTCCTCATTTGTAAATTAAGTTGGAGAAGAAACAGCAAGCCACTGCAGCATCTTTGCTAAGAAAACTCTAATTAGAGGCAGCTAGTTGGTATAGTAGTTAGAGCACCAGCCCTGATGTCAGGAGAACCTGAGTTCAAATCTGATCTCAGACACTTAACACTTCTTAGCTGTGTCACTGGGCAAGTCACTTAACTCCAATTGCCTCAGAGAGAAAAAAAAATGACCCCCCCCCAAAAAAAAAAAACACTCCAGTTGAAATGACAGAGTCAGATATAACTGAAATATCTGACAATATTTTTTTTGACAATAATTTTTACAAAGTTTTCTCTGATAGTAAAATCAAAAGAATCTTTCTGTAGCTGTTACTCATTTCTTCCAGATTTGTTCTCTATAGTCAATCATATGTATACTTCAGTACTTAAGATAAGTACAAAATTATTTCCCATCTGAATATTCTCCTCTATCAACTAAATACCCTCTTTTTTTTTAATCTATCATCATATGGCATGACCTTGAGACTTAACTCTTCCCCACTTAGGTTATGTCTCTGGTTTTCTAATATCCTTCCTAAAAATATGGCAATATCAAGGGCATAGTACCTCAAATATATTCTCACTAAGGTTTCATGTTGAATGCAATCCATGCTCAAACTATGCTATGCTAAATCTCTTATATATTTCTTAGATGAATTGTTATCTAAGTACATCTTGCACATCTTATAGTTATAAATTTATTTTTGGACCAATATTGGTCTTTCCTTTTGTTCTTCTTAAATTTTATCTTATTAAAGATCATAATATAAGACTTTTATTCTCTTCAAAAAATGACTATAGGAAAAATATGTTTTCAGTGTCTTAGACAGGAGAAAGGGTAGTTCAAGCATCAACTTCATGTACAAAACATAGCAGCGTGAGAGTGAAATGGTCTACTGCATATTGCCATTATCATTTTTTTTTTTTTTTTGCCTTTCAAACTGGTGAGGGAATCCCAGATCTGAGATTTTGGTTTGGTTTTGGTCAGCATCTAAAGTGTGGATACTTATCTGAAGTTGATTCAAATGATCCAACAACTTTGGGATGAAAATACTTGGTCTGGAAAGCTTCTTCTAAAGGTTTCCAAAGAATAATTTCCATAACATCTGGTTCTGTTCTGAATGACCTCCTGAAGGGCAGAAAAGCTCAAATGTGAAAAATAAAACAGCCATTTCAACATTCCGGACCTCAAAATAAGTTTCCATTCCAATTTGGCTCCTAAAGTGGGGGCTGGGTAGTTCAGATTGGAAATTTGCTTCTTTTTAGTTGTTGGCTTTGGATATCTTCTACCCTCAGAATAAATTGTCTTTGCCCAGAGACCCACAACAAAGGAAAAAGAGGTTTGATGGAAGCTTAAAACTACCAAAAAAAAAAAGTTTCCCTTAGAATTGATTGAAATAAAGTGTCAGATGATAGACAGAGAGGTTGGTAATTACTTTATATCACCATGATCACATTTCTACACTTTCAGAAATCCAAAGAAGACAGACTGTGGTTCATTGTTGACTGGAAATGGGAAAATACTTTTCCTTGTCCGTGGGTCACAAGCAACCTTTTATTGTAGCTTGTTGATGGATACTGGAGAGACACTAATATAACCCTGAACCTAGGAGATGGGGTAGAAAATAAAACTAAGAAATCTCATTTGAAAATTAAGATATTAGTTCCTATTCTATTTTGAGATCTATTATAAGGTGAAAGTCTGAACATTCTGAAACTAATTTTAAAAATTATAATCAGTTTCAAGAGCAGAAAAACAATACAAAATATAGAAATTGGAATTATTTTCATGTACTTGAGAGGCTTTTCTCATAATTGAAAGTTTAAAGTAATTTAATAAGTAATGATAATGATTAAAAACATTGTCATCATTAATTAGTAACCCACCTGACCTACCCATGAATCCAAAGATCTTTGTATTATTTTTTGCCTATTACTAGGAGTGATGGAGGTTGGAGTTTGGAGTTGTAGTTTGACCCATATAGTAAATCTCCAGTTTCTCCCTCAAGGTGTTTTGCAATTTGGTTAGACTACTTGCCTGTTATACCGTTAACATTTGACAGGTAGAGGTAAAGAATGGGATCTGGGGGAGGGGAGGATATGTCATAGGAAAATGAAGATAGATTAGTCACACAGAGAAGGCAAGGGATGATACATGGATAGCCCAAGTACTTTACAGAAAAGGAAGGAAGGCCTATAGCCCATTGGGTAGAATACTTTATGGAAAACACATGAGCAGAGAGATAAGGAGCTAACAGTGTAATGAAAAGCTCACTTATTGAATCAAAGGACTTGAGTTCAAACTCTAAGTCTGAAACTATAATATGTATAATCCTGGAAAAGTTCCTTAAACTTCTTGCTTTCAATTTTTTCAAGTGAAAAATCTTGCCATAGACAAAAGACCCAAAGACCTTTAACTAAAACATTATATTGAAGGGACAGTCATGAGTAAGTTGCCATCTTTACTATTGGAAGGAACATATAAATCATTGATATCACAGACCAATTTTTATACTTAAAAATATTTGAAGAGCAACTACAGTTTTTAAATATCCTTAAAATGGGATAATTTGTTAGAGTTGACATAGGTATCTTGACTTCAAGAGAGACCTAGATTTGACAACTTCTGTTTTATCATGAATAAATTCTTTCATCTACTTGAATTTTAGATTCCTCATCAGTAAAAGGATAAGTTCTCTGTGGTATTTCTCTGTCAGGTCTGTTATGAGAACTAAAAAAATTATGAAAAGCATTGTGAGTGGCAAATAAATGTCATTTCATAAGTGATAGAGAGGCTTCATTGTATTGGCACATACATATTCAGATAATGTTAATGCAGATTTAAGCTTATAAAATGTAATCATTGACATCCAGTTTTCCTTGACTGGATGCATGATGACAAAATCTAAGATGTCAAAAAATCAATAATCAGATTCCATTCACAATATAGCAGCCCAAATCTTAAATCTTCTTGAACACCTATTAATTAATTAAAATAAGGATATTTATTGAATGTCAACTTGTGAAACACAAGTGTACAACTTCACATCAACATTAACATCATCATTGCCCATTCCAGAAAACTTAGAAATACCTTACTGTTCTTCTTCAATATCTTCCCTCAAATAAAGTAGATTAGTGCCAAAGGTGACAGCTGAAATATCACTACTAAGCAAATTCCCCAAAGAAATTACAGAAAGAGGGAAATGTTTCCTCTCATAAAAAGAAAAATTATAATTCTCTTTAAGGTAGCAAAAAACCCTAAAAACAAATAAGAAATCTAGCAACTGAGGAATGAGTATGGTATATGAATAGAGTACAATAATGTAAGAAATGAGGATATAGGTGATTTCAAAAAGACATAATTATTATATAAATTTAGGCAGAGTGAAATGAGAATAATTTCTAAAATGATAGCAGTATTATTGAAATGGACAACTTTTAGATTTTTTTATAAATTAATGAAGTACTAAATAAACAGGATTAAGAGAAAAGGTATTCAATAACAACAGCACTATAAAAAATTGTGAAAGTTTTAAGAATTACAATCAATACAATGACCATTCATGATTCCAGGGTACTTATGGAATATAAAGATATGAAGAAACCTATTAGCCAATAAAAAGAATTAATAAATTTAGGGTACAAACTAAATAGATGGCATGTAGTCAGTAAGGAATTTTTTTTTCTTAATTGTGTATATTTGTTACAAGAATTTTTTTTCCCCACTTGGAGCTGATGTTAAAGAGAAAGAAAATAGATTTTTTTTTAAATAAAGAATGTTGTGATTTAGACGTAGAATGCATTTTCTTATGAGATTATTAGTAGCTAGGCACAGTAAGTATCATCTGGCACAGTGAACATAAACCTAGAGTCAGAAAGCCCTCAGTTCAAATTTGGCTTTAGACATTTTTTAGCTATGTGACCCCATACAAGTCACTTAACTCTGTCACATTTTCCTCATCTGTAAACTGAGCTGAAGAATGAAATGGGTAAAATACTCCTGTATCTTTGCCAAGAAAATTCCAGATGAGGTCATAAAGAATCAGACATGACTGAAATGACTGAAGAACAACTAAAATAAATCTGAAAATGTTCAAATGTAAAAACACAGAGATACACACACATATACAAATAAACACATGTACATATACATTTCTTTGAAAGAAGATATCTTCCTTTCTAAATCTGTCTTCCCATTTTTTCCCAGTTCATCATTTCCCACACCACAACAATATTCCAACCCAATCACTTCCTATTTGAGAGATGTCTATGAGAGTTTTCCTCCAGTATCCTGAGTTGCTTTTATTCTTAGCTGTATAGGTTTTATTCATAACAGGAAAATTTTAATGTAAAATAATTGAAATTATCAATTTTATACTTTGACAACATTCTCACTTTATTATATAGTTTTTTGTCTGACACTAATGAATATGCTTTCTTTACATCTTTTTTCCTCCATGGATTCTTTGAAGTCCCTAAACTTTTGTTTTTCCATATGAATTTTGTTATTTTTCTCTAACTCAGTCAGGTAATGTTTAATAATTTAATTGGGATGATACTGAATAAATAGATTAGTAAAGTAAAATCGTCATTTTTATTATATTGGCTTTATCTACCCATAAACAATAACTATTACCTCAATTATTTAGATAAGTTTATTTGTACAAACAGTACTTAATTATGTTTCTGTTCATATAGTTCCTGTATCTGTTTTGGCAGATATACCCGCAGGTATTTTATACTGTGTAGCTATTTTAAATGAACTAAAATAATATTAAATAACAATTTTGCTCTTCCACTTTTGATTAAATCTATTTTAGTTTTAAATATGTCTGAGATCATGATTACTGCCTTTGTTGTCTTACATAGTTGATTCTGTTTATAACATTTATTTTATATATATATATATATGTATGCATGTATGCATCTTTCATCTTTATAGAGTTCCCTGAAAGCAATATGCTGTTGAATTTAGATTTTAAATTTACTATCAGTTTCTTCTTTTTAGTATATTCATACCATTTAAATTCCAAAGTATAATTGATTGTCATATGTTTTTCTCCTTCCTATATTTCCTCATTGTTTTTCTTACTCTATTCCTATTTCTCCTTTCTCTTCTGCTTTACTTCTACCTGCTACTTTGCCCTCCATTCCTTAACCTATCTATCTTTCTAAGAGTTCCTCCTCTGATCTTATCCCCTTTTAATCCTACCTCCTTGTTCTCTTACTTCTTTCTGTATTTTGAACACTTTTATACCTTTGTAGATATATTTATTGTTCTTTTACCCATCCTAATAAGACTGATTTCATCATTGCCTGTCCCGCTTTTAGCTTTTTCTTAGTTTTTCTTTTTCCTTTTCTGTTTCATTTGTATGTGATAATCATTTCCTTTTATCTGTCCCTACAATTTCATTTTCATTTTTTTTTTTTGGAATTGCCTCATAATACACCGATCAAGCCAAGACTTTTTCTCTAACTTATTCAAATGATAAATCATGAATATTGATGATATTTTTGCATAAAAGCACACAATTTGACCTCATTGAGTCCCCTACAATAGATCTTTAACATTTACTATATATTTCTTCTGCATTTCTACTGCAAGATACCTTTGGTCTTAATAACCACAATCCTTTTGCTCTATGAAATATAGAAATTTAACACCTATACCCCTTTAATGTAGTAGCTGCTAGGTCTTGTATAATCTTTATTGCATCTCCAAAATATTTACTTATTTATTTTTATTTCTAATTCCAATATTTTTTCCTTTATCTGGGAGCTTTGCAACTTGGCTATGGTATTACTTTAACTTTTCCTCAGAGGATCATTTTCAGATGGTGATGAGTAGATTTTTTTTTCTATTACTGCTTTACTTTTTTATTCAAGAACTTCAGGTAAATTTTCTTTGAAAATTTCATGTAATATTGTATCAAGATTCTTATTTTAATCCTAATTTTCAAATAGTTTCATGATTCTTGAATTATTTCTTTTTAATGAGATGTTTCACATTCTTTTTTTATTCTTTTGATGCTGCTTTATTATTTTTTATTTATCAAAGCTTTTTATTTTCAAAACATGGATAATTTTTCAACATTGACCCTTGAAAAACCTTGTGTTCCAAATTTCCCCCCTTTTCTCTCCTACCCCTCCCCTAGATGGCAAGTAATGCAATATATGTTAAATGTTAAAAATAAATGTTAAAATATATGTTAAATCATTATATGTAGACATATTTATACAATTATCATGCTGTACAAGAAAAATCAATTCAAAAAGGAAAAAAATGAGAAAACAAAATGCAAGCAAACAACAAAACGAGTAAAAATGCTATGCTGTGATCCACACTCAATTCTCACAGTTCTTTCTCTGGGTGTAGATGGCTCTCTTCATCCCCAAATTATTGGAATTTGACTCAATCATCTCATTGTTAAAAAGAGCCATAAAAAGAGTCACATACATCAGAATTGATCTTCCACATAATCTAGTTGTTGTCATATACAATAATCTCTTGGTTCTGTTCATTTGACTTATCATCAGTTCATGTAACTTTAAGTTGAAGATTTTTGCATCAATATTCATTAGGAAAACTGATCTATAATTTTCTTTCTCTGTTTTGACCCTATCTGGTTTTGTATCAACACCATATCTGTGTCATAAAAGGAATTTGGTAGGACTCCTTCTTTCCTTATTTTATCAAGTAGTTTGGATAGTGGTGTCTTAAAATGCCAATAGTTTCCTTTTGCTCAATTCTAATCTTTAAGTAATTATTTTCCTCTTAAATATTTAATTTTCTATTTCAAATTGCTTGACTTTGTTTTCATAATTTTCTTAGATTGCCCTTATTTTAATTTCCCCCCCCAGATCTTTCTTTTTTGATTTTTACAATCCTCTTTTAGTTCCTCCAAGACCTTCTTTTGTGCTTGAGACCATTTAATTTTTATCATTGCAAGTGGAATGGTGATACAAAGCCAAGATGGCAAATAAAAGGCAGGGATTCACCTGAACTTTCCCCTAAATCCCTCCAAATCTATTTAAATAATGACTCAAAACAAATTTGTGGAAGAACACACAAAAATTTGGAGGAAAACAATTATGCAACTAAAGAGAAATTAGAATTCTGGCAGGAAAGGTCTCTAATGCCAAGGTGAAAATGGAGAATAGTCCAGCACAGGCCATATCCACACAGACCTGGCTGCATCAAACTAGGAGCAGACCTTGTGAGCCACTGAATCAGCAGCTGCCATCGCTGCTTCCATAGCTCTCAGTCCACAGAAGATAAAAGGATTGAATGACTAATAAAATATTACAGGAGTGTCTTCACTAGCAATGAGACAGGACTCTCTTGATTTGCTCAAATTCAAGTCTGGATTATAGTTCTGGGTAACAGTGCCAGGTTGAAGAGGAGCAATAGCACACCAGAACTGGCAGACACATTGGAAAAACCTCTCTTCATGGCTCCAGGGCAGAAAAGAAAAGTACTCACTCACAGACCAGACCACAGGTCAGAAGAGTAGTAAACATACTCCTTTAGTGTATTTACTAAATTCTTTAGACAATATCACCTTGGAAGAAGTGAAAACTCTTTTTTTTTTTTAATAATTATAACTTTTTATTGAGGGTGCATATGCATGGGTAATTTTTTACATTATCCCTTGCACTCACTTCTGTTCTGATTTTTCCCTTCCCTCCCTCCACCCCTTCCCCTAGATGGCAAGCAGTCTTATACATGTTAAATATGTTATAGTATATCCTAGATACAATATATGTGTGCAGAACCAAACAGTTCTCTTGTTGCACAGGAAGAATTGGATTCAGAAGGTAAAAATAACCAGGGAAGAAAAACAAAAATTCAAACAGTTTTCACTCATTTCCCAGTGTTCCTTCTCTGGGTGTAATTGCTTCTGTCCATTGTTGATCAATTGGAACTGAATTAGATCTTTTCTTTGTCGAAGATAACCATTTACATCAGAATACATCCTCATACAGTATTGTTGTTGAAGTGTATAATGATCTCCTGGTTCTGCTCATTTCACTCAGCATCAATCAGTTTATGTAACTCTTTCCAAGTCTCTTTGTATTCATCCTACTGGTCATTTCTTACAGAACAATAATATTCCATAACATTCATATACCACAATTTACCCAACCATTCTCCACTTGATGGGCATCCATTCATTTTTCAGTTTCTAGCCACTACAAAAAGAGCTCCCACAAACATTTTGGCATATACAGGTCACTTTCCCTTCTTTATATATCTTTGGGATATAAGCCCAATAGTAGCACTGCTGGATCAAAAGGTATGTACAGTTTGATAACTTTTTAGGTATAATTCCAGATTGCTCTCCAGAATGGCTGGATTCATTCACAACTCCATCAACAATGTATCAGTGTCCCAGTTTTCCCGCATCCCCTCCAACATTCATTATTTTTTTCCTGTCATTTTAGCCAATCTGACAGGTGTGTAATGGTATCTCAGAGTTGTCTTAATTTGCATTTTTCCGATCAATAGTGATTTGGAACACTTTAATATAAGTGGAAATAGTTTTAATTTCATCATCTGAAAATTGTCTGCTCATATCCTTTGACCATTTATCAATTGGAGAGTGGCTTGATTTCTTATAAATTAGAGTCAATTCTCTATATATTTTGTAAATGAGGCCTTTATCAGAACCTTTAACTGTAAAAATGTTTTCACAGTTTGTTGCTTCCCTCTCTTTTGTTTGCATTAGTTTTGTTTGTACAAAGGCTTTTTTAATTTGATGTAATCAAAATTTTCTATTTTGTGATCAATAGTGATCTCTAGTTCTTCTTTGGTCACAAATTCCTTCCTGCTCCACAGGTCTGAGAGGTAAACTATCCTATGTTCCTCTAATTTATTTATGATCTCTTTCTTTATGCCTAGATCATGGACCCATTTTGATCTTATCTTGCTATATGGTGTTAAGTGTGGATCCATGCCTAATTTCTGCCATATTAATTTCCAGTTTTCCCAGCATTTTTTGTCAAATAATGAATTCTTATCCCCAAAGTTGGGTTCTTTGGGTTTGTCAAACACTAGATCGCTATATGTTGGGGTCCTCAGCTAGTACAGACCTGCTGACATCAGCTGAAGTCTGAGCACTTACCCAATTATCTTTGTCTCTATGACCTTTGGATGTCTATGGATATGACAGAGCAGTCTGACACCACTTATGCAGTTAGAGAAGTTTTATTGCTTGATTACATCATCTTGCCCCTTCTTCCTGTTTCCTCTCTCTCCCTCTACTATCCTGTATTTATACCCCTCTCATCTGCCCTTGCCAATGTGCCCCAGCAACAAGCATGTATTTAGCTTGTGTATCCAGGAGCTCAACTCCTGAGATGGTGGGAGTGATCTTGATTTGGTGCATACTGAATGCCTGTCCTGACATGCCTACAGGGTGTATACCCTGGAGCTTTAGCCAGTGAGGCAGAACTTATATCCAAGGCCTCAACATCAGTTCTCAAGAATAGGCTGACCAAAATCCAACTAGCCAAAGACCACAAGAGTCAGATAGCACAAAACATGTCTTTGCACAGACTTGTTGCCTATGAAAATGGGGCATTGTGTGGAAGATTAATGCAAACTCTTGTTATTAAGTTCCATAGCATTCTTGTTGCTAGGTTCCCTAGCAGCTATAGTTATTGACTATTTTGTCTTGTAAAACTAACCTATTCCACTGGTCAACTAATCTATTTCTTAGCCAGTACTGAATGGTTTTGGTGACTGCTGCTTTATAATATAGTTTTAGATCGGGTACAGGTAGGCCACCTTTATTTGATTTTTTTTTTCATTAATTCCCTTGAAATTCTGGACCTTTTTTTTCTTCCATATGAATTTTGTTGTTATTTTTTCTAGGTCATTAAAATAGTTTCTTGGGAGTCAGATCGGTATAGCACTAAATAAATAGATTAGTTTAGGGAGTATTGTCATCTTTATTATATTCGCTTGGCCTATCCAAGAGCATTTAATATTTTTCCAATTATTTAAGTCTGACTTTATTTGTGTGGAAAGTTTTTTGTAATTTTGCACATATAATTCCTGACTTTCCATTGATATATAGATTCCCAAAAATTTTATGCTATCGACAGTTATTTTGAATGGAATTTCTCTTTGTATCTCTTGCTGTTGGATTTTGTTGGTGATGTATAAAAATGCTGAGGATTTATGTGGATTTATTTTGTATCCTGCAACTTTGCTAAAGTTGTGAATTATTTCCAATTGCTTTTTAGTAAAATCTCTGGGGTTTTCTAGGTATACCATCATATCATTTGCAAAGAGTGATAATTTGGTTTCCTCATTACCTACTCTAATTCCTTTAATCTCTTTCTCTACTCTTATTGCCAAGGCTAGCAGTTTCTAATACAATATTGAATAATAATGGTGATAGTGGGCAACCTTGTTTCACTCTTGATCTTACTGGGAAAGGTTCCAGTTTTTCCCCATTACAAATGAGGCTCACTGATGGTTTTAAATATATGCTCCTGACTATTTTAAGGAAAATTCCATTTATTCCTATACTCTCAAGTGTTTTTATTAGGAATGGATATTGGATTTTATCAAATGTTTTTTCTGCATCTATTGAGATGATCATATGGTTTTTATTAATTTGGTTATTGATATAGTCAATTATGCTAATAGTTTTCCTAATATTGGACCAGTCCTGTATTTCTGATATAAATCCTATTTGGTAATAGTGTATTATCATGAGAATGATTTCCTGTAATCTTTTTGCTAATATTTTATTTAAAATTTTAGCATTAATATTCATTAGGGAGATTGGTATATAATTTTCTTTCTTTGTTTTCAACCTACCTGGTTTAGGTATCAGTACCTTGTCTGTGTCAAAAAGGGAGTTTGGTAGGACTCCTTCAATCCTTATTTTTTCAAATAGTTCATATAGCATTGGAGTTCATTGTTCTTTCAGTTGCTTGGTAGAATTCACATGTAAATCCATCTGGTCCTGGGGATTTTTTCTTAGGGAGTTGGCTAATAGCTTGTTTTAGTTCTTTTTCTAAAATGGGACTGTTTAGCCTATTTATTTCTTCCTCTGTTAATCTGAGCAAGCTATATTTTTGAAGGTATTCTTCCATTTCATTTAAGTTATTGAATTTATTGGCATAAAGTTAGGCAAAGTAATTCCTAATTATTGCTCTAATTTCCTCTTCATTAATGGCAAGTTTACCCTTTTCATTTTTAAAACTAACAATTTGATTTTCCTCTTTCTTTTTTTAAATCAAATTTACTAAGGGTTTGTCTATTTTGTTGGTTTTTTTATAGAACCAACTCTTAGTTTTATTAATTCATTTTTTTTTTGCTTTCAATTTTATTGATCTCTCCTTTTATTTTTAGAATTTCAAGTTTAGTTTTTGACTGTGTTTTTTTAATTTGTTCCTTTTCTAGCACTTTTATTTGCAAGCCCAATTCATTGACTTTCTCTTTCTCTATTTTATGCAAGTAGGCCTCTAGAGAAATGAAATTTCTCCTTATTACTGTTTTGACTGCATCCCACAAATTTTGGTATGATGTCTCATTGTTGTCATTTTCTTGGGTGAAGTTATTAATTATGTCTATGACTTGCTGTTTCACCCAATCATTCTTTAGTATGAGATTTAGTTTCCAATTATTTTTTGGTCTATTTTCCCCTGGCTTTTTATTGAATGTAACTTTCATTGCATCATGGTCTGAAAAGGATGGATTTACTATTTCTGCCTTACCACATCAGAGTTTGAGATTTTTATGTCCTAATATATGGTCAATTTTTGTATAGGTTCCATGAACTGCTGAGAAGAAAGTGTACTCCTTTCTGTCTCCATTTAGTTTTCTCCAAAGATCTATCGTATCTAACTTTTCTAGTATTCTATTTACCCCTTTGACTTCTTTCTTATTTATTTTGTGGTTTGATTTATCTAATTCTGAGAGTACAAGGTTGAGATCTTCCACTGTTATAGTTTTGCTGTCTATTTCTTCTTGCAGCTCTCTTAATTTCTCTTTTAAGAATTTAAATGCTATACCACTTGGTGCATATATGTTTAATATTGATATTGCTTCATTATGCTACCCTTTAGCAAGATATAGTGCCCTTCCTTATCTCTTTAATTAGATCATTTTTTTTGCTTTTGCTTGTTTTGAGATGAGGATGGCTACCCCTACTTTTTTTACTTTACCTGATGCATAATAGATTCTGCTCCAACCTTTTACATTTACTCTGTATGTACTGCCCTGTGTCAGCTGTGTTTCCTGTAAACAACATATGGTAGGATTCTGGCTTTTAATGCAGTCTGCTAACTGCTTTCTCTTTATGGGGGAGTTTACCCCATTCACATTTATGGTTAAAATGACCATTTCTGTTTTACTTGCCATCTTGTTAACCCCTGTTAATGCTTTTCTCCTTTCCTTTCCTCTTAACCTCCTCCCCAGTATTAAACTCCCCAGTATGAGCAATACTTGCTTCTCACAGCCCTCCTTTTTTTAATATCCTTCCCCCCACCTTAGTGTTCCCCCCCTATCTTACCCTCTTTCCTCACAATTTCTGTATTCCCTTCCATTTAGCTTACTCCTTCCCTTTTCACTCCCCCTCCCCCCCTTACTTTTCTATGAGGTGGGAGAAGTTTCACCATAAATGGAATATGTCTAGGCAGTTCTCTTTGATAATTTCCTGGAAAATAGTGTCCAGACTCTTTTTTTCATCATATTTTTTTAGGGAGTCCAATAATTCTCAGATTGTCTCTCCTAGATTTATTTTCTAGGTCTGTTGTTTTCCCAAGAAGATATTTGAAATTTTTTTCCATTGTTTCATTTTTTTTTTTTTTTTTTTTTTTGGTTTTGCTTGACTGATTCTTGGTGTCTTCTTGAGTCATTAAGTTCCATATGTTCAATTCTGATTTTCAATGAATTATTTTCTTCACTCACTTTTTTATATCTTTTTTTCTAATTGTCCAGTTGAGTTTTTAAGTGAGTTGTTTTTTTCTATGGCATTTTTTTCCATTTTGCCAATTTTATTTTTTAGAGAGCTATTTTCTTTTGCCAATTCACTAATTCTGTTTTTCAAGGATTTGATTTCTTTATCCACTCTATCTTTAAATGAGTAGGATGACTTATCCAGACTCTCTTGCCAAGCTTTCCTTTCCTTTTCCCATTTTTCTTCTAACTCTCTTGTGAGAGCCTTTTTAATTTCTTCTATGAGAGTCTTGAGTGTTGAGGACCAGATCATATCCCCTTTTGGGGATTCATCTGGAGACAGTCTGTTTTTAGTCTCCTCAAAGTCTGCTCTCTATCCATATAGGAACTATCAATATTTAGTCCATTTAAATTTTTTGCTCATTTTGTCAGAGAAGATTCAAAGAATTCAAACTAGCCAAAAAACTAATGCAATCTGCTTTTTGGGGGGTGGGGTGGGGCTGGATGGTATTACCAAGCTTCCTCTGTAGACTGAGGCGGGCAGCAGTGAGGCACTACAAGGACAGCAATGGCTGCACTGAGTCTGTGCTCTGAGACTCTGAGAATGTACTGAGACACTCCAGGTAGAGGTGGCCAGGTCCTGAGAGACCCTAGCTTTTTGGGATTATAGTCTCTACCTCCTGTGTTTACAGCTTCTCTGCTGGTCTACTGTCTTGCTGCCAAGGCAAAATAGCCACACTGTGATAAAGTTCTTTCCACAGAGATAACTGAGATCACCCTTCCTCCCCTCCCCTCCAGTATGCTCAGTGTGAGCTGTCTGCCATGTTCTTGCTGCTGCTTCTTGCCCTCAGCCTGTGCACAGTCTAAGCATCCCCACCCTCAAGCAAAAACAGACCTTTTCTGGCAAATTTCGAGGATGTCTTCTGTTGGTAATTATTATTATTATTATTTTTTTAATCAGGCACTAATTTTGAGGCTTGTCATGAAATAAATTCTGAGAGCAAAGATGGAAATTAAGTAGATGTGTGTGTGTCCTCTCTGCCATCTTGGCCAGAAATCCCATTTATCAAGAAGTGAAAACTTACAGATACCTAGAAGCAATCCTGAAAATAGCTACACAAAATCCCTAAAGCTTGTGATAGTACACTGTCCATCCTGAAACCAGAACCTTATTTTAACAGAGTTAAAAGTCAAGTAATAGACTGGATTAAGAAGCAAACAACAGGAAAAAAAATTCTGACCACACAAAAAAATACTGCATTAACAAGAATGATCAAAACACACTTCCAGAAGATAACAAACTCAATGTTCCTCCATTTAATGTCTCCAAGAAAAATGTGAATTGGTTTCAGGGTACCAAAGAGCTCAAAAAGGACTTTGAAAATCATGTAAGAGAGGCTGAGAAAAAGTTGGGAAAATAAATGAGTGATACAAGAAAATTATGAAAGACAATTCACCAGTTTGATAAAGGATATACAACACATACACAAATCCTGAAACAAATGACATCTTAAAAAAATGGACCAAGTCAAATGATAAAGGAAGCTTAAAATGTCAATGATCAGAAAAAATTATTTATATGTATTTAGAGGGCATAGGTGTGAGTTGAATGTGAAGGGATGATATCTAAAAAATAAAATTAAGGCATGAGAGAGGAATATACTGGGAGAAAGGGAAAGAGAGAAGTGGAATGAGGTAAATTATCTCACATAAAAGAGACAAAAACTAGCTATTACTTTGGAGGAGAAGAAAGAAGAGGTAAGATGGAAGGAATGAACTTTACTTTTATCAGAATTGACTCAAAGTGGGAATGATATATTCACTCAATTGGGTATAGAAATCTATCTTACCTACAGGAAAGTAGAAGGGGAAAGGAATAGGTAAAAGGGAGTGATAGGAAGGATGGAAAATTCAGGGAAGGTATAGTTGGAAGCAAAAAAAAAAAACAACAAACTTTTGAGGAGGGACTTTTTGAGGGTGAAAGGAGAGATAGCAAAGAGTAAAACTGGCGAAATAGAGTTAGTAAGAGTAATTGTGAAAAAAAAAAATTGAGGTCTGTGATAAAGACCTCATTTCTCAAACATAAAGAGTATTGAATCAAATTTACAAAAATAAGAGCTATTTCTTAATTGATAAGTGATCAGAAGATATGAACATTTTTCAGATGAAGTATTCACAGATAAAGCCATGTGAAACTATGTGAAGCCATGTGAAAATACTCTAATTCACTATTGATTGGAGAAATGCAAATTAAAACAATTCTGAAATAGTATCATGTACATGTTAGATTGAGGACAAGGCAGAAAAGAGCAATCACAAATGGTGGAGGAGATGTGAGAAAAATAAGACACTGATGCATTGTATGTGGAGTTGTGAACTGATTTAACCATTCTGTAGAGCAATTTGGACCTATTTCTGAAAGGCAATAAAATTATGCAAATCCTTTTACCTAGTAATACTAGTATTAGGTTTGTATCCCAAAAGAGATTTTAAAAAAGGAAAAGGGCCTTTATTTTCAAAAATCCTTCTACTATCTTTTTTTTTGGTAGCGAAGAATTAGAACTGGAAAGGATACCCATCAATTCTCTAATGGCCAAATAAATTTTGACATGTGATTTTGACAGAATATTATTGTAATAGAAGAAATGATGAGTAGGATATTCTCAGAAAAAAACCTGAAAAGATTTCATGAACTGATACACACTGAAATGTACTGTGTACAAATTAACAGCAAGATGATCAGTTGTGAATGCCATAAATATTCTCAGCAATACTATTTTTCAAAACATCTCTGAAGGAAATTTGGAACACTGAAAATTTTCTGACCTACTATGCCATATTCCCAGAATCCTCTCAAAAGAAGAAATTTCTTAAAATTTAACGTTAAGATAGTTTTTTTTTAAATTAACTTCACAAATAACTGTGTCTAGATAGTATTTCATCTAGGTCTGTGATTTTAGTGGATTAATAGTTTAATATGAATCAATATTTTCAGAAGGCAACAAAATGTGTCAAAAGACCTTATGGTGAATTAACATTTATTATATATCTGTTATGAGTATGTCCCTTCTTAGGAAGTAGGAATAAAAACAATGCCTTCAATGAGTTAGAATGGAGTAGGTGTGAAAAGCTTTATACTGCAGTTAAAGCATAAGAAAATTACCACTGATAATTGACTGAAAAAGAACAAATATGATGTGAGAAGAAATGTAAGATTATTTCTAAATTGGTCAAATAAAAGAAAGGTGCTAGAGGAATAAGCATCAGACATGAACCTTGAGGGAAGGAAAGATTTTTTTTAAAACAAATGAATATGAGTGGAAATTTATTCTATTCCCATCTAGCAAGTTTTGTCAAAGAGTATATTGTATTTTAGGTCCAGGAGATTTATATGGAAACATAAATAAGATATTCTGTGCATTTTCTTCAACTTAAGTCACTTTTATCCTATTAAAGGAATATATCTTTCATAAGGAAATATGTACATGTGCACATCTTTAAATAAAATAATTTTATGAATGTGAACATTAATAATTGAGATAATCAGGAAAGTTGGTAAAGATCTAAGCATCCAAAGGGCCTATTGATTCCATGAGGCAGAAAAGAAGAGGGAATACATCCTGGGCATAGATGAAAACCCTATGCAGAAGCATGCAAATTGCCCTGGAATGTCTCAAATGAGATCTATCAAGAAAGCTTCTTCATCTGAAATGTTGAGGGCATTCAGGAAAATAATATGTAGAAAGGCTATAAAGGTAGGTTGGAACCAACATTGTAAAGTATGATATGCGAATCATAGAAGTTTATTTTTGTGTTTCTTTGTTTGCTTGCTTACTTTTTTTGTTTTTCTAGTGGCAATATGGAGCTTTTAGAACTTTTGAGTCAAAGTATAATATAACAGAGCTGCTCATTAGAAGTATTAGTCTGGTTTGGATTGGAGAGACTCAAGACAGGGAGATCATTCCAATAGTCCTTAAGAGAAGTAATGAAAGTCTTATCTAAGATTCAAGACATGAGAAATATACCGATTTTTGAAAAAGACAGAAATGATAAAGAGCAATCAAGTTGGGAACTTGGCAATCTGTCTACTCTGGCTAGAATATAAAGTCCTGATATAATAGAAATAAGTATATGAGTGTATAGCAGAAACAAAGAAATTACTATAAATTACACACATTAGTAGAGAGAGTGTAAAGAGATTTTGAAAGGCAGATGTGAGTATGAATTAAGGGGTCTTAAATGCCAGGCCTAGGAGTTTATATTCTATTCCCTAGACAATGGAGAGCCCTTGGAGATTTAAAATCAGGGTTTCTCTCATGCCATGAAATCCGTTGGTAAATTTTGTTTTGGTTTGTCATTTTGAAATCAAGAAAAACACAAACGGAAATTCTATTTCCCTTTGTGTCTTGCTAATTTAAGAAAATGGTAAGAAAGGCCAAGTCATCTGCCTGCTCTAATGTAAAATATATAATCTTGCCTGGTGGTACATTCTGGCCCCGAGATCATTCAATAAAAGGAAATGAATATATACGAAAAATGTTCTGAGATAATTATGCTAGTTTTTCAGCCTAAATACCTTGGAATTTGCAAAGACAGCTCATAGACAAAAGGGACACCACTAAAATTCACTGCAATAGATTTCTCCATTCGCAATGACAGGAACATCTCTCTCAATATTACTTAGCTAATGAAGGAATAGATCTGCTGTGAAGTTCCTAGGAGGCTCATTTTCTTGAGTACAGTAGTAAAAGTTAGCTGATGAATGACCTCAACTGCTTAATGTTTCTACTTATAACTTCTGAGCAGCAAGGCGTATCTAGGAGAGTACTGAAGGAGTTATCCTCAGGAGGCCCCCGTGTCCTTGTAGGGTGTCAGAGTCAATGAGCCAGGTTTATTTCAAATGGCTCCTTAAATGAACATTTATTTTGTGCCAGTAACACGTTTTTGATTAACAGCTCCTTTTGACTAATTTGCTTCCCAAAACAGCCCAATAAAGGACTCGTTTAAAACATAATTAAAAGCATGTTATTGCTAGTAGTTAATACTGATTAAAACAGGCATTAAGACAATTATCGTGGAAGGAAAGTAAGCACCCCGTAGTTAGTATAGAATCCATCCTTACAGTTTTTATGCATTGCATACAGGAATGGCTGCTTGCCAGATTGGAGCAAGGTCTTATTCTTTATGGAATCATATCAAAATATGCTCCTATTTTTTTTTAATGAATGGACAGGGCCCTAAATGTGTGGCTTATTGATTTTTCCTTTTGAAAAGTATTCCTTTTTTTATTTTATTTTCTTTTTTTTAGCAAGGTGAAGTTTTTTTCTTTTTTCTTTTATGCTGACTGGGCAATTTTACACTATATGGAAGTTAAGTTCAAATACTCATTTACATTAATAGGCTTCAAGGACTCTTCCCATCCTTTTCCAGAACATGACACTCTCAGAACTTTAATCCAGATCTAACATGATCTCTATTTTATTGCTATTATTTAATATATTCTCTCAGTCCATTTATTTCCATTTAGCTTCTTGTTTACATCCTATTATGTGGAATGTGAAAGATAAATAAGCTCATAAATGTTTTGTAAGCCTCTTTTAAGCAAATGCACCTTTCTAAGCATTGACACTTTGGCAATTAATATTATATGAAGCTAGAAAAGTTAAAAAGGTTTCTGACAATTCCTGTGCCATTTGTAATGGTACAGTTGTATGGAATATAAAGTTGATGAGAAATGAAATATATTTAATGCAATAAAATATATTAAAATTAGTATTTAATTTAAAACTAAAATATACTTTTTTTCTTACCAAAAGGAAAAAGTTTTAATTTTTTTAAAATCCATAGGAATACAAAATAAAAGAGGGAACAAAAAGAAGAAAGCATAACTAAAATATTGGAAAGTACATAGAAGAATGTAGAAGGAAGTTCAGAGTACAACACAGAAAATAAGGAAAGTTTCATAATGCCTGTGATTCATTTGCTGTATTCATAAAATAATAATAACAAGATTACTCAATATAGATTGATTCTTTCATATAAAACCTTTGTCCCCAGTATTCTTTTTTGAATCTGGAAATGTCTATGTTTGCTGAAATTTGTAAGATCATAATCATAAAAATAGAATTAAAATAGATTTTCTTTGACCAATTTGATGAGCATCAACCTACTTTCAATCAATTCCCTACTTAAACTGAAATTCAAAGAAGTGAATTATAATTTTACATAAAAATCCAATTTTTTCTTTTTCTTTAACTATGGAAATGTCCATCTTTGTTGAAATTTATGAAGTTCAAAATAATTTTTAAAAGTAAAAAATTGACTTTTTTCTTTCTATCATTTTATGAACAATAACCTACTCTCCATGCATACTCTAGTTTCACTAACATTCAAAGACATGAGTAATGTAAGGATGTTAACTAAGAAATTACCACTCAATTGTAATTTGCTAAGTGAAACTGTCTTGAGAGAACAAATCTAAAGATAATTTAAATATAAATTACAAAAAGGTACAAAACAAAATCACAAAAACATGTTTATTTCCTTGATCAGTATTTCCATTCTGCTATGGCAGCAATGTTACCCACCAATTTACTTCACTAAATGTGCGTGTGTGAGTGTGTATGTGCAGGTGATGTGAAGGAGAGAGAGAGAGAAAGAGAGAGAGAGAGAGAGACAGACAGAGAGACAGAGAGAGAAGATAGCATATGCCTTTTGATTTAATTATCATTTAATAATTATTGTTGATGACAATTTAATTGTTTGATATTTATTTTATTTACTTACCAAATTCATTTTCAGAAATACATTAAATTTTGATGGATAGATCATTCTAATATATCTATATTCCTTTATGTATGTGTGTATATGTGTTTGTGTGAAGGAAAAATTATCCTTCTATGTAATTAATTTTAAAAAATGTCCATGTTCAATTTTTTTCTCCCCTAGACCAGATTCTTAAACTTTGAAAGATTTATCTTCATGAAAATCCCATTTTTTGAGTTGGGACTGAGAGAAAATTATTAAGGAATAAATGTCTATTCTTTGAAGAAATTAACTTTTCATGAAAACTATAAAAGTCCAAAATATACACACAAACCTTTAATTTTGCCAGTTAATTAAAAAGAAAAATTACTTTAATATAAGCTCATGTTTTCATCACTAAAATGCAGAAAAAGAAGAAAGGAAAAGAGATTTTAATTGATAAAATAGTACTGTATATGAGAAGTTGTGTACATATGTGTACATGTGTACATGAGAAGATCCACATCATTGGATCAAGATTCAGGAGACTTTTTCTGGATCCCATTTTGTTGAACAATATTGGGTGTCACCTTATCCCTCTAGGCATAAATTTAGTCACTTGCTAAATAAAGTAGCCAAATTAAATGATCTCTATAATCCCTTCCATTTCTGAGTATATTTTGGTGTTTTAAAAATATTTTTTGTTTGATTTATAATACTTAAAGTACAACCTTTACCCTGCCACTGATTTTGAAAAGATTTATTAGTCAAAATTTATGATTTTTAGCCATAACCATAAGTAGGGAAAGGAAGCAGTTATGACCTGTGGATATCTGAATACAGTCTTTGAATATAATGATTGCTTCACCACTTCTTTTCCCAAATTGTTATTATAAAAGTAATTTGCTTCTTATGGGAGATAGTCAAATGCATTCATGGAGAAAGTAAATGAATCCTCACATATTAAAGAAAGTATATTCCTTTTGAATTCACTATCATTTACCAAATATCATTGATGACAGTGACTTAATTATTTGATATTTATTTTACCAAAAATAGTTGATTTTAAATAGAAAATTCACTTTCTGAAGTATATTAAATTTTGATGGATAGATTAATCTAGTAGTCATTTTTCTCCCCCCTCTCCCAACTGATATATATATATATGTCATGTTTATAACTTGTCTCTATTTATACATATAATCTTGATTGTTTTTTATACATAGAAAAGAAATATACTTAATATTTTAAAAGGTAGGAAGAGCAGTGATGACAAAAGTTAAGTATTATGATAATATATTTATATTTGTTTTAGAACATTATTTCAAGTTGGGCCTCATTTTATTACCTGTAAAATGGGGATGGGGGAATCTTTTTTTTATTATTATTATAGCTTTTTTATTTGCAAGATATATGTATGGGTAATTTTTCAGCATTGACAATTGCAAAACCTTTTGTTCCAATTTTTCCCCTCTTTCTCCCCACCCCTTCCCCCAGCAGGTTGACCAATACATGTTAAATATATTAAAGTATAAATTAAATACAATATATGTATACATGTCCAAACAGCTATTTTGCTGTACAAAATCAGACTTTGAAATAGTGTACAATTAGCCTGTGAAGGAAATCAAAAATGCAGGCAGACAAGGATTGAGAATTCTATGTAGTGGTTTATAGTCATCTCCCAGAGTTCTTTTGCTGGGTGTAGCTGGTTCAGTTCATTACTGCTCTATTGGAACTGATTTGGTTCATCTCATTGTTGAAAATGACCACGTCCATCAGAATTGATCATCATATAGTACTATTGCTGAAGTATATAATGATCTTCTGGTCCTGCTCATTTCATTCAGCATCAGTTCATGTAAATCTCTCCAGTACTTCCTGAAATCATCCTGTTAATCATTTCTTACAGAACAATAATATTCCATAATATTCATATACTACAATTTATTCAACCATTCTCCAACTGATGGGCATCCATTCAGTTTCCAGTTTCTGTCCTCTACAAAGAGGGCTGCTACAAAAATTCTTGCACATACATATATAACTTTTCTAGCCACAGAGGCCACCCCCTCAGGGGGATCATTTTAATTAATTCATTATTTATTTTAGAAATGAGAAACTTTCTAAGATGATATTTTCCTAGTTAATCATTTCCCTTCTAATTTTATTTGTTTTATTTGTGTAAAACTTTTTAATTTTATGTAGTCAAAATTCTTCATTTTATCATCTGTAATCTCTCTGCCTCCATCTAAAATACTAAAAGATAATTTCTTCCCTTTTCTGTTAAATTGTTTTATGTGATATTTTCTTTTGAAATAATGTATGCATTTGGATTATATCTTAATAAATGGTACCCTTTCAATTTGGAAAACAATTTGGAAAAATCTTCAAAAGTCACTAACCTGTGAATATCCTTGAATACGGAATACAGAATACATTACTATGCCCATGCCTTGAAATAGATCAAAGAAAAAAGAAAAAAAAAAGAATCATATTTTTCAAAACTATTTATTTTGTTCTGTTTTAATTTTTTGTAGTTTCAAAGAAGTAGAAATTACAATATGACAGATGCAAATAAGTTGGGAAATGTCTACAAATTATGGTAGATGACAATTCCACATATGTGTGTCTACACATATATATGTGCGATTAGATGCTATTATCCTAATTACATATATAATTTATATTTCAAACCTTAATCTGTGATCTCATCAACATGAATATAAAATTTAATATTTTTTCCTTCCATGTGGTAAAAAGTATACATGAAAATTGTGCACACTTCTGGACTTCTACTAAGCATTATATAACATTATTTAATTCATAAGAATATATTCACTACACATTTTATTTCTTTAATGCTAAACTTAATAATCAATCCATTAAATGAGTACTTTCATTGATATTTGGTTTACAAGAGAATTTTAAATTTCACATGACACTACAAATCACAAATGCAATACACATATTAAAAAGATACTATACTTATATACACAAATATAGTTCATATACTGAGATATACATTGCATGTATAGGTATATAATATCTATATAACTGTGTGAACATACATGTATGCATATACCATAAATATATGTACACATATACATATCAATAACAGAGAAAGTGAGCTAACCTTGGTAGACATAGCAGAAGGAATCCTGAGGAGTGATGGAATAGGCATCATGTATTAGATAGGTGGAATCACTGTTGGAACTGAGTGAACTGAATTTTTAAAAAAATTTCCAACCTTTAACTATGTGTAGAAGAAGAGAGCAATTTTCACCAAGGAATATTGGAGCACCATTTTTGAACAATCTTTATAAAGATGTCTTCTTATTGTGGACTTGTAAGCTGCCTCCTGGAGATTTTGCTTCATCCAGTTCCTCAGTAGCTGCAACTACTGAAACCCCAGAAAATAAAGCTCTCATCACCAAAGTCTTTGACACTGTCAAATAATATGAAATGATATTGGAAATAGATATTTTTTTGATCAGTGGAAATACCACCAAAAATGGTGTACTGGCATTGACACAACTGTTGTATTTTCATGACAATGAGACTTTTTTTGATTTAATATTTTTATCCAGTTACATTTAAAATGTTATTTTACATTTGTTTACAAAACTTTTGAGTTCCATATTCTTTCCCTTATTCTCACCCCAGAGCAAATTAACAACAAACTACATGTGAAGTTATGTAAAATATTTCCATAACAGTCATGTTGTGAAAGAAAATCCCCCACATTAAAAATAAAACTTCAAGAAAATAAAGTATATATATATATATATGTATATATATAATATACACATATATATATATATATGTATGTGTATATATATACTCAAAAGCTTTAAAAAATGATAGCAAAATCAATGACAGCTGATCAGCCCAGAATATTGCTATTACTTTGTATACAGTACATTTCTCTTTGCTTGCATTCATGGAAGACTTTTCAGCTTTTTCTGAGAGCATCCTGTTCATTGTTTCCCATAGGACAATAATGTTCCATCATACTCACATACCACAATTTATTCAACCATTCTCCAATTGATGGACATTCCTTCAATTTCAATTTTTTTTTGTCCTGACAAGAGAGCTGCTATAAATATTTTTGTACATATGGGTCATTTTCCTTTAAAAAACAAAACAAAACAAAACAAAAAAACCTCTTTTGTGACTCATGTGTATGGTTGGTATTGTTAGGTCAAATGATACTCAGGAATTTATTGTCCTTTGGACACAAATCATATCTTTTGATCATTTATCAATTAGGGTATGGCTCTTATTTTTTTAATTAACTTGACTAAGTCCTTTAATGTTTGAGAAATGAGGCCTTATCAGAGACACTTGCTTCAAAATTCTATTTAAAATGACTATATTTCCACCCATTTATTCTATTCTCATTCTCCTTTCACCATGTCCATTCTCCAAAGTGTTTTGCTATTGACCACTCTTTTCCCCAATATGCATTCTCTTTGATTCCCCTTCCCCCTTCCCATTTCCCATTCCCTTCCTATATTCCAGCATAGTAAGATAGATTTCTATAGCCATATTGTGTATGTTATTTCTTCTTTGAGACAATTTTGATGAAAGTAGGGTGCAGTATTTCACTCTTTTCACTTTCTCTTCTCCTCCATTGTAGAAGCTTTTTTTTTGCCTTTTTTATGATAGATAAATTATACCATTCCACTTCTCCCTTTCCCTTTATCCCAATATATTGCTCTCACCCTTTAATTTCATTAAAAAAGATATTATCCTTTCAAATTCAATTGACACCTATGCTTTTTGTCTAAATATACTCCTTTTAAATGTCATAATAATGAAAAAAGTTTTAATGAGTTACAAATATCATCCTCTTATGTAGGATTGTAAATAATTAAATCTTATGAAGTTCCATATGATATCACTTTCCTGATTATCTCCCTATGCTTCTCCTAAATCCTGTATTTGAAAATCAAACTTTCTATTCAGCTCTAGTCTTTTCATCACAAATTCATGAAAATCCTCTCTATTTCATTGAATTTCCATCTTTTCCCCTGAAGGATTATGCTCAATTTTGCTGGATAAGTGATTCTTGGTTGTAATTCTAACTCTATTGCTCTCCAGAATATAATATTCCTGTTCTTTCATGTAGAAGCTGCTTAATCTTGTGTTATCCTGTCTGTTGATTTTCTAATGAGATATTTCACATTTTTTCTATTTTTCCATTATATTTGGTTTTCTTTATGATTTTTCATAAAGTCATTAGCATCCATTTACTCAATTCTGATTTTTAAGGAATAATTTTCCTCAGTGAGGCTTTATACATTCTTTCTCATTTGGCCAATTTTGCTTTTTAAGGCATTCTCTCATTCGCTTTTTAAATTTCCTTATGTACTACTCTCAATTCTTTTCCTAATTTTTCTTCTATTAAAATATGAGATTCTTGAGAACATGGATTATATTGCTTTCTATTTGTATCACACAGTTTTTGCACACAGTATTTAATAAATGTTTTTTTTTTTTTCATTCATTGTAGCTACAGTACATGAAAGTATATCTCATATTAAAGAACATTTTTGGAGAATGACCCAAAGTAGGAGAGGCACCTTACTATATTGTACAGACTGATGAACTTGGAGTCCAAGAGATCTGGGTTCATATTTTGCCTTTGATATATATTAACCATATGACCACTGAAAAACCAAATAATATCTCACTGTGCTTGCCGGCACTTGATAAGTTGTATAAACTCCTATTTGCATGGTGGAATGAGTCCTTGAAAAGGAAGTGCTGATGAATTACAAGTCTACACCAAATAAACAGAAAAATTTAAATAAAAATTAAAAGATAAGCAAATAACTTATCTCCCTCCCTGACTCCTCCCCAAATTATATATTGTAACTGAAAACTTAATTTTGGTGAACTCTTAGTAAAAAACATACCACTCACTACCTATATTACTTGAAATGTGTTAGTTAATACCCTTGAACTTAGTTTCCTTGTCTGTAAAATAAAGGAGCTGGACAAATTGACCTTTGATGTTCCATTTATGATCCATGATCCTTATGTTCCTGTATAGATTCTCATTGCTAAGTTTATTTGTATAATTAAGGTAAAAATTTCTTCCTTGAACTGAATTAATATACCCTGATATTTGCAAATCCTTTGTCCTTAGTAAAGAATGACAATTTTAATTTTCAAATACATTTTTAAAATCTAAATTGTTTTATTTCCTAATAAACTATAACCTAGTAAGAGAACTCATATAAAATAAGCAATTGACTTTGATCTTTCTTCAAAGCTATCAGAAATATAATTAAGAAATTTGTTGTACTTGGAGCATTAGCCATAATTTGAGCATTAGTCTTAATATGCAAACTTTCTCTACAAGGACTTGTAGAATGAAAGTTTTTATTATGATTATAATTATGATGGGTGTTGTTGTTGTAGCTTACTTTTTTATATCTACTGAACAATCATCATGTACTTAAAATTTTCTCCTCATCTGCAGTAGAAAGTTTTCCTATATCCATGAAGTCAAAGTAGGTGGTCATTTTATTGACCGCCTTCAAAACCAAGCAGATGATTTTCAGTTAGAAAGGAACAGACATCTGCCAGGAGGGAATGGCTTTAAGGACCCATGTATGATTTGAAGGAAGAGAAAAGTGAAGGAAACAAAATGAATGGAAATTCATGAAATGGATTTTTCTTCTGAAACAAAGATTTAATAAACTAACAATAACTTGCCAGTATATTACTGTGGGTGCATGGAAATTATATATTTTAGGGAAATCACCAGAGAAAAAGTGGCTGAAAAATTCTGAACAGTGAACAGAGTGACACATTCATAACTTCATATTTTCTGGCTTTTGTCATGATCTTTATGGTATATTTACATATGTGTATATATAGATACATGCATGTAAAACTTTTTGTCTGATTTATTTATCTTAGCTAGTGTAATATAAAACTCAATTAGTTACCTTCCCCAATTAAGCTCTTAAGTTATCTATGAGCAAATAAAAAATTACTTGATACTATTCTGGTTATTACATATTCCAATTTATATAAATTATGTAAAATATCCTTAAGGAAATATTGCCTCGAACTCAATGCAATTATGCCCTAGAATACTGCTTTAGCCCTAAGCCTTGAAAAATTTTGTGCAATTAAAAAATAATAATGGTATGGAAAGAAGTCACACAGTTTCAATTGTACCCATCTTATCTGCAATAGGTGGTAGAATTTTCAGGTTAAATTAATTTCTGACAATCCCAAAATTGATGAAACACATAATAGATTTCATTTCAGTTTTTAACTTCACTTTTTGATTCTTCCAGGTGATTTAAAGAACATTTTGTTTATTTTATCTTAATTCTAAGAGAAAGCATAGTATAGCAGACATGGTGTACAGTGTTTTAGAAAGAACTGGGTTCAAATGCCACCTCTGTAATTTTTTACCAGGTTGACCCTGAAAAAGTCACATCCTATCTGACTCAAGAAGAGCTATAGAATTTATCTGGTGGGTCAGATTTGTTTGGAGATTTAGAGTGATAGGAGGGAAATATCACATTGGGAATTTCCCCATACTGAAGAAATCCTAGATTCTTTGTATATCTATATATCCTAATCCTAGAAACCTAGGATTCTAGCCCATGGATTGTATCCAATATTGGAAATCAGAGTTCAAAAAAGAAAGTCTTTCAAAATTTTCTCCCTAAGAAGACTATGAAAGTTTTTTGGATTGTCATATGCTTTTTCATTTTTTCCTTTGACTTATTATATGTGTCTGTTGATGAGGGATTGTGTGTGTGTGTGTGTGTGTGTGTGTGTGTGTGTGTGTGTGCTTAGCGCAAGAAAAGACTAAATCTAAGGGCTTTTGAAATTGTAGACAAAGTCAGACCATAAGTATCCTATAATAAGAACAAAGAAGCCATTCCCTTTACACCAATCCACATGTAACTCAAAACCAAATAACTGTGAAATAAATTGGCAACTGGCATATTAGTTCTTATGTGGTGCCAGCTATGGGGCCACCATAAACCAAACCTGGTATTTAATTACAAGAGAAAGCCAAAGGAGAGGAACTGAAATGAGCAGCAGACATCCTCTTCAGAATACAATTTAATCTCAGTTACTTAGATTGGGATTCAGATAAAAGCAAGACAAAGGTGTTTTCTGTCTCTTTCCTAATTCCTATTTTCTGACCCAAAGGAATGATTTCCTTAACATTTCATATTGATAAAAGCCCAAATTATTATTATTCAGTTATTTAGAGAGAAATGAAGCTATTATTATTTGGAACAGAAACTCATAATGTTTATTTTGATAATTGTGTAGTATGTAAATAAACTTTAATGCTTAGGCTTTAGAAAAATCTCACATCTAGAATTATCAGATGAGTTATCTAGACTGGATTGGAAATCAGTTCTCATAAGTATACTTGGCAAAGTCCAGGTCAAAACAAGTTTAATTCTCTGAGACTCAGTTTCTCCAAAATTCCTTTTGTTTTACCTGCCAACTTCCTACCTGCTGAAGCGCTGCTATAACTAACGATTTTGCCTCCATGGAACACTTGTTAAATACACCATGGGCAAGCAGCATGCAATCAGTCCTCAAGGCAACTTTTAAAGATAAATTCTACTGGGGGAAAGGGGAGTGAGATACTTCAAAGTCTTTCTTCTTCTAGACAACTAAGGTCTGTTATGGGGGAAAAAAACACTGCTGGGAGGTGGAGGATTGGGAGCAGAGAAGAGCAAGTAAGACAACTAGAAAGGAAATTAAATATGCATACTAACTATAAAAATCAATGTGGCAGAATGGACAGAGAGGCATCCTCAGAGTCAGCTTCAAATCCTGCCTGTGACACAGACTTACTGTGTTACCATGGGCAAATTACTGAACTCAGTGCTCTAGAGACAAATCTCTAAAATTCTAAGTCTCAGAGAAGTTGCTGACCTACGTTCTTCCTCTGAGACTTCCATATACCAAAAATCCCAGGTCCAGGCTAAGCTCAGTTGTTTTTACATTGCTGAAGGCACATAAGTAATGTGAATGCTCTCTCAATATTGCTTGTCTGGTACAAAGTTCCATCTGCCAAGTGCTAATACAAAATCTATCATGGAGATAGATAAGTTCTTGGTTAGAAAAGTGGCATATAAGTTGCAGATAGCATTACTACTATGATTTTGCTAAATGGGTGCTCTGTCCACTAATCAAATAGATGGTTTTTGAAAGTTATTATTCTTCTAAAATTTATCACAACACTGGCAATCTTATGGTTTTATGTAGTACAAAAAAAATTGTACTTGACCAGTATTTTTTAAATAAAGTTGAGCAAAGTTAACCCTCAGAGAGCAAATAGATAGTCCATCACCAGGTCATGCTCAGTTTGGTAGGCTCTGCCAGCAAACATTGACCAAGACTGCAAGAAACCAAAGTATAATAAAACACTAGAGAATTACACTGGAAGTACTATTACTGCTATCTTGATGACACATAGGTAGTATTTTAAAATAATATCATTTGAAAGTAAAAAATATATGAAAATAAATGTGAACTATTAATTTTTTTCTACATACATATACTTAACACTTAAGTTTAACATCAACCACTGGGAGAATGGGGTAAGAAGAAAAGAAACCTTTATTCAAACAGAGTATTATGGCAGCTATTGCTACAATTGTTAATATCACTACCCTTTCTATAATCAAATGTTTCTGTTTGCAGATATTATTGTGTTAATTGTGTCAACTCTGAAACACTGAATATTCTCCTAAATGACATCCATAATTATTCAAAAGTGTTTAGCCTAATTATAACAGCAGCATAAACAGCACAACAACAAGAAAAATTAACCAAAAAGTGAATGAAGATTATTTGTTGTTTAGATTTCTTTTTTGCAGTTAAATAGTTGGATACACAACCCCCCGGAGCTGTTCCTATAGTGTCTTTCTTTCTTTTCCTTTGTTCCTTTGTTCTTTCCTTTCTTCCATCCATTCTTCCTTTCTTCCTATCTATTAATATCTATTTTTCTATCTCCAAAACTCTATTTCTAAAGACATTACAAATGTAGAGACAAACATAGAGAGAGAAAGACAGAGACAGATATTCACAGAGATAGATATCTATCTTTACCTCTAGGTCTAGGTCCATGTCTTAGGTCTATATGTCTATGTCTAAGTCTTTGTCTATATGTATGACTATGTTTGCTTGTATGTATACATTCACATCCATATTTATATACTAATCATAAATATGTATGAATAATTTTTACCCTTGGAATTAAACAGCTTGAGGATAGTAGTCTGGTTGTTTTTTTGGAAAATCTAGTACTTCAAATTTGATGAACTTTGCAATGAAACAGAGATCCATCTTTATTAGCATGAATATTCTTCTAATGATGCTACATTTCTGTGAATCAAGAAATAGCATAACCTCTGAGGAATTAAAATCATTATTTTTCTAAAAAAGGAGAAACTCTGGTTGAAGAAGATATATTCCAAGTAAGTAATACTTCAGGGTAATTAACATTAAAATATCATCAGGAAGATCCAGGAAAAAGAATGGGAGAATCATGACTCAAGAGTACATAATAAATAGATACCAAAGAATAGCCTATGTCTTCAATTGGAATTTGTTCAACATCAAGGCACCTAAAAGACAACTGTTAATATATTGAGTAGGTCACCCTGGATGAGAAAACATAGATAAGAATTTCACATGATGAAAACAGTAGATAAACTACAATTTAATCTTTTGAAAGAGTATATAACATCAGATCATAGGTCTATGAAAGCATTAAAAAGTAAAAGCTGTTACTACTAGTAGTACTACTTTACTATTACTACTACTACTCTTAGTACTACTACTACTTCTGTTACTGAACAAATAATCTGTGATGAAACTTTATCTCATTTTTCAATATAATTTTGATATCTACTTTAGGAAAACTATTTCATCATGTTAATTTCTAAACTAAGCATCTTAATTGAGAGTATTTTTTCTATTTGCTTTACAAAAAAAGAGTTTATAAGGGAATACTAAAAGTCTGATGAATAATAGAAGTGATAGCATTTTTCTGTAAAGATTAATCTTCAACATTGCTAATAACATATTTTCTAAATCCAAGTTGTCCCTTAATATGTTTAGCTGACACTTTAGCAAGATAATGACTTTAAATAAGTACTGATTTTGCAGATGTATATGCAGAAACAATAGCATAATCTGCTTTTCAAATAGACAATATTGCCAAGTGACATATACATAGAAGACAGAATCTGAGAACATTTTCCTTCCAAACTAGATACTTATAAACTTCCCACTGTGTACTCTTGTAATTTCAGAACCAAGATTTATCTTTTATTAAAAAGGACTTGAAGTAATGATTACTTGTTATCTATGTCTTTGTAGCTTGAAATATAAGCAAAGGGACATTATGCACTAGATAACTATAGAAAAAGAGATAGTTCTATCAGTTCACTATGAATCTGTGGTTGTTTGTGTGCTTTCCCCTTTGCCTGTCATACTAACTGGCAAGACTTTTGCAAAATACTCTTATAACATGTAAAATGGAAAAAAGGCATATTTCTAAAAAGTGCTTGCACAGCATAGAAATTCGAAATATTGGCACCCAGACAGTTTTGTGTGGTACAGAAAAAATTCTTATATTTAAAATCTCTGTATCGCTTCAGTCATTCTATGTAAAACGTTAAGTGGAATTGACTGTTTATCCCAGTTGATTTGGCCGTATGATGCCTTCCAGGTTGGATGGCTCTTGCTCCACTCTGTTTCCCATCAGCACTCCTTGACTACCGGCATGTGGTGCCAATTTGTTCCTTCTGTAGACAGAGGAGAAGAGGTTTGGATTTAATTTTAAGCCTTGACACAAGGTTTAATTTGCTAAAAAGGGGAGCTGTGCCATTGTAAATCTTGGAGGAGACACCAAGGTTGTGAGAGTTGTCAGTTCAATCTGTATTAAGTGCCATTTGAGCAAGTTTATTAAAGAAACTTTTTCTCACATTTTACACACCTAATTAATTAGCACAAGCTTGATCACATCTAAGATTTTTGCTTCATACTGCTTTATGCTATGTATATTTATATGTGTGTCTACAGTAATAGGAACTATTTATACAATATTGTATCATCAAATAGTACATAAATATGAGTAGTTACTATAATTATTATTATTATATTAGTTCATTTGGTCCTCATAATAACCCTAATAAGAAAATATTATTATGGTCTCATTAAAAAATAAAAACAATCACAATGATAAAAATAACAGATTAGATAGAAAGCTCTTAGAAGGAAATATCTAGCTTTTGGACACATCATGACTGTGTTCTAGGATACATTAGGCAAGTCACTTAAGCTCTCAATGCCCCAGGTATATATTTAAGACTATTAGTTGCAACATAATTGGGGATTTGCACTGGGGAGTTTTCCCACTTTGAGTGCCAGTTAAATCATAGTTCTGGAGCTAACAGTAATAAGAACAACAAGAACAATCCCTAACATGGTCTTAAAAAACATAGTGATAGCTAACTAAGTTCTAAGTTTTCCACTAATTGGGTTAACATCATAGGCAGTGTGATTTTTTAATGGTAATTTATTTTTCCAAATATATGCAAATATATATTTCAATAGTCACCTTCATAGCACCTTTTGTTCCAATTTATTTCCCACTCCCCAAGAAAGTAAGCAATTTGATTATAAATTAAACCTGTGCACCTCTTCTAAACATATTTCTATGTTTGTCATGCTGAGCAAAAAAAAAAAAAAATCAGATCAAAGGGGAAGAAACACAAGAAAAGAAAAGAAAAACCAACAAAAAAGGTGAAAATGTTATGCAGGATGCTAATTTCTATTCCAAGTCTATTCGAATTGATAAGAAGTGTGATTAAACAACTTCTATGAAACTAGGAAATAGAAGATTGCAGTTTAGAGTTCTGGTCCTAATTTGAAATTGTTGTTTCTAGCAGCTTTGAACATAGAGGACTGAAGAATAAAGTATTGTAATGGTAGAGGAATTGACTTGGAATTAGAAAAATCAATTCAAACTCTACCTTATACATTCACTTGCTATGTGACAGTAAGAAATCTTTACCTCTCTCTACCTTAGATTTCTCATTTTACAAATGTGTTCAGATCAATGGACTCTAAGGTCCCTTAATGATGGAAATTTATGATTCTATGATATTAATAATTAGCATTTACAAAGCACTTTAAGATTTGATACACATGTTGCAAAGGTCATCTATTTGATTCTGTTAGATAATTGCTATTATGATCCTTATTGTGCTATTAAGGAAACTAGTATTGAGAAAGGTTAAATGTTTATTTTGGGGTCATGCTGCTAGCAATTGTTTGAGATATGATTCTGGTTCAAGTCTTCATGCCTCGACTTCCAACACTTTATCCACTTCATCATCTAGTTGCCAGTGATCCCATAATACTCAATTTTTATTATAATTATAATCTTTCTTTAACTATTCACATGCAAATGATACTAATCACTAAAACAGGTAAACCATGAGTACCTTTAAATTTATCTGGAGGCATGAAGACTTTCTATATGTACTATTATTATATCTCAACTGTGTTGAAAACAGATGTTACTAGTGATAGGTAAGGACTTCATATTACAATTTTTTAAACCAACACTACTACCAGATCTAAGTTCCATGATGATAAAAAACAAACAGCGTATTGAAGATTATTAAAAATTAAATAAATAAGATAAATGCCTGATCCTAGATTGGATAAAATAAGAGAAGAAAATAAGGAGCTACTCAAATCTAAAGAGGGTAAATATGAAGGTCACAAAGTTACTTGTAAAGCTAGGTTGTTAATTGAAGGAATCAAGGTTCCATTCCACATTATCGTGACAAGAGACTACACTTATCCTTTGTCAGGTGAGAAGAACCAATCAAAGAGAATTATGATTTAGATATGAACAAAATATAGTGTTCTTTATTGAATCAAATAAATAGCTTTAGAATATGTATAATCTTTGATTAATTTAGAAGTCCTTGAAAGTCTTGAAATAAAACAATGCCATACTATAAAGGAATCTGTTCATATTGATTGAATGACTTAACTATTCATTGTGGGCTTTGTACAAAACTTGGAATATAATTTAGAACTGAGAATTTAAGTATCTGTTTGAAGTCTTCCAGCCAAGCTGCTGAGAAGGAATCACTGGGAAGGGGGAGAAGATAGGAGGAGGGAAGAGACGAGAACAGCCCCAGTTACAACTTCAGCTTCATTCTTGTCAGTTTTAACCTCCTAATTTTCTTTGTTTTATCAGTTTCAATCTCTTCATTTTCTTTGTGAAATCCTTGTGAAATTTGGAAAGTTGGATACTTTGGACTTGCTATCAGCATCCTAATTCTTTTTATTATCCTTTGAAAAGTGACATATTATCTGCATCTAAAGCCAAAAGGGGGGAAAAATGAGAAAGTTACCTTCATAATTCTACAATAAAAATAGTATAAAAGCTAGGAAACATGCCTTAGGACTTCTACAGAACACTTTAAATAGTTGTGGGCTATATTTTAATCTCACATAAGTCTGAGCCCACTTTTCCTTGTACTCTGTAAGTACTGGCAGTGCTTCCCATGCTTGGAACACTACCTTTTCTGCTTCAACTACTAATCTTCCTGAATTTCTTTAAATCTCAACTAAAGTTCCACCTTCTACAGGAAGACTACCCTAACCTTTATTAATTCCAGTGCTTTCTCTCTGCTAATTATTTTCTATTTATCCTGTACATAGCTTGTTTTGTCTATGTTCATTTACATGTTATTTTAGATTGTGTCATCTACCAATTGTCAAGCAGTGGTATAGTTTCTTCCATATGTCAACAGTTTAAATATATGCTAAAAGAAAATGAGTAGACTACCATTTGAAGGATGAAAGAATAAAAAAAGAAGAGCATTTGTATGATCATTTCTCATAGTAAAAAAAAGGAAATTATATTTGCTTCATAAAAACTTTGAGTATAAGATACTATAACTATAATGTCATAATTCCTAATAAATTCAATGATAATAAGTTAACATATTTAGTCAAAAATGAGCCACTTTGGTTGGTGATTTTATAGAAAAAAGCAACTGATTCTACATTACACATCAGGCCTTTCCTAATCCATCCCCAAACTATGTATGTTCTTTTCTTACTCCCCAACAACTTTTGTTTTACTTCATTTATATTTATCTCTATGTACTCATATTTCTCCAACTTCCTTTTTTCCAATAGAACATAAAAACTTTTTTTAGGGGAAGTTGTTTCTTTATTTTCTTTGTATTGATCAATACTCAGAATAGTGACTTACATAGTAGGCACTTAATAAATGCTTATCAAATGTTTGAATTAACTATTTAATATAGGATACTACAAACTTAGATGACAGGGTATGTAGTCTACTTTTTGAATTAAAAGACAGCATACTTTTAACCTATTGACTTAAGGATTTAGATGAAAGTCCTTTTCCCCGTACATTCCTTTGTTCATCTTAGCCCTCCCACACTACCTCCTCCCCGACAAAAAAAGAAAAGAAACCTTGCTTTATTATTTTTCTCTATCTAATCAGAGCTAAGAAACTCTCTTTGAAAAATATTTTCAAGGTTAAAGAGGAAGAAAAACAGAAGAGGTATTCAAGGAATGGCCTAGCCATAGGAAAGATTTAATTTGTTTATAGTATTTATAATTTCATACTCATCATCACCAGATAAATAGCTGACTGCTTACAGGTCTATGATGATCCTAAAAAAAAAAAAAACCTTGGTACCTCCCTGTAGGAAATGCTGACTGAAAGAATATGGCTTTCACCTTATATCCAAAATATCCAGAAAGTATAATGATGACTATTTGTTTCTTTCTCCTGGAGGAGGAGTTATGAGAAAATTAGCTCAGACTGTAGCATGGAGAAAATCATGAATATATAAAGATTTCCTGAAAAAAATAAATTGCCTTAGGTTTCCACAAGAAGTTGTAAAATCTTTTCCACTCATGCTTTTAAAAACAGAATAAATTCATAGTTGTCTGGAATGACTCATATTCCATACTTCGTGAAAGAGAAAGGAGGGACTAGATATAGGTTTCTATGATTCTGGGGTTCATCAGTTCAAAATCATCATGCATCTTAAACCCAGCACCCCCAGATCCCACAAGCTTCATTGCATTCATTCTTTCCATCCTGACATACTAACTAAATCTATGACTCCAGTGGTGGATAGACAGAGAAATAAAAAATGTCTCCTTACAAATGCCTTGGATTAGAGTGATAGCACCTTTCAGGATGCAGAAAAAGAGCAAGCATAGTTCAAGTTACATTTTAAATTTCAACCCAAAGCTGGCTGTATTTTGTTGGTATCATTCTGCAAACTTCTCCTGTGGAATTAATTTCTCTGTAGTGTAGGCAAAATAAATGCCACTTAAGATTTTACCCTTGAAAAAAATTCACAAGTTTTGGATAGGGTAAAGAGTCAGCCTTCGTATTATTAAAACCCATCACCGAACATTTCCTTTAACTGAAAGAATAACAAAGTTTCACACATTTAGGGCCTTTGAGAAAAAAATTCTGCTTGCATTTATGACAGTTCTGAAATGTCCATATAAAAATGCAATTTCCCTTCAAGTATGCATGTAACATAAAGTCAGTGGCTGAGTAAAGACTCAGAAAAAGCAATAGCATCTAAAAAAACCTTGGTTTTTTTCTTACTACTTGTGTGCACTTGATCAAAGTATTTAGCCTTTCTTTGCTTCATTGTAAAATGACAGTAGACCATCAAGTCTTTCCAGCTCTAAATTCTATAATCTCCTATCATTTTTATTTAGCACATTATTAATTTTTAAAGAAAATGGGTAGTGCTCAATTACTTAATTTTTTTTCTTTTTAAGAAGATTAAATTTTTTTTCAGCATTCTTGTTATCATTCAATTTACTGAGGTAAACTTTAAAAAATTTCATGTCAATCTATCAACAAGAACTTATTGTACCTTCATATTTCTGGGCTAAGTTCAATAAATGATACAATAGAAATATAAAACATGATTCCTTCCTTCAAAGAGCTGATGAGATAAAACACATTAGTATCTTTTAGATAAGTCAAGATGAGTGGATAAAAGAACACAAAATATGATTAAACATGAAGTTTGTGGTACAGATTCTAAGTTGTAGGAGTTTTTTAAGTAGAGTGAGGTTATAAGAGCTTGTCAGGGAAATTGTTACTTATGGGAGACTTCCACTGGGTTTCAAAATATAAAATGTTTAAAGATCTAATGGGGAAAGAAACTTGTTCTAGGGAAATAGTGTAAGCATGGAGGCAGGAATGAGCACATGATCTGTTAATGGTATGGTGACTCTGACCTGGCTAAAGTGGAAGAGGCAAATTGAAGTGTAGTAAAAAAGAAGGTTGGAAAAGCAGGGTACCACCAGATTTTATAGATATTTGAAAGCCAGAGAGCAATTTTAACTTTATGCAGTAGGAGATGAGATACAATTGAAGGTTGTTGAGCCAGCTAGTGACATGATGAAAGCAGCTTTTAAGAGAGATTGGTTGAGTAGTTAACAGGATGGATTGTAGAGCAAGAGCACAGAGATGAAGGAAACCAGCTAGGAAGCTGCTGTTAAAATCCAGGTGAGAAATGATGGGGTCCTGGCCCCTGACAAGGACAACAGCTCCCAGAGCAAAGCTCTGAATTAGCATTCTCACACCTACCCCTGTCATGTGATCTCTCCTTAAGAGTTATCTTCAACTAATATCTGAAGATATTATTGCATTTTCTGGAGCCTGCCCCATCTCTACCAGAAAAAAAAAAATAGTACTATGTAAGTAACCAGAAAATGCTATGTTTAATATACTATGGCTATGAGAGAGTAATTCAATGAACTGGTGAGAGCTATGTATATATATGTATATATTTATATCTATACCTATCTATCTATCTATGTTAATTAATGAGAGGGCTAAATAGATCATAAGCTGAAAACAAAATCAATGATAGTTAATGATTTTAATCTTTTGTTCCTACCAAGACTTGGATGTGGATTTCTCAGTTTGTAGCTGCCATAAGAATTTTCTCACCTTCTATATTTCTAGTCTTAATAAGTCTATATTAATTCCATTTCCTTCCTCTAGCTTTTTCTTATACAGGAGAATGGGCTAAATAGACTTGAAACCATTCGTTTAATTGATTAACTAGTAATCCAGGATTTTATATGTGTTGATTTAAAAAATAATGATAATAGAATGAAATGGTATGATTGTTAGATCATTCTTTATATTTGATTTTTGTAGCTTTTAGTTATTAAATACTAAAGCTAGGGGGTTTTCAGTGTTTGTTGTTAATATGATATTCAAAATATGAAAGCTTTCTGTGTCTGTATCTCTTACTGGCTCTATGCTGAGGTACCATTTAACATTCTGTGTTTTGCACTCATGTGACATGTTATTAGCATCTTAATGTTTTTATGGATGTTTTATATTGCACTTTTCTTGACTAAGGAAAGTTGTAGTATTTTGTCTTATTTTATATTTAAATAAAGCCACAAGGTGACTGTTAGCTGGTATAATTATGAATCTTTTCCTTGTCTAAGCTTTATAATGACATCAAATTAATTTTAAGTGTGCTGTGTAGAGTTTCATTGAGATGTCCTTTTGGAGATCATCATCATCATAATAGCTTTCTCCTAACTCCTAAGAAAGCATGGATATGTTTTAATCTCCCTTGCTAGAGACAGTATCTACTTCATTGAGATTGCCAGTCCCTTAAAATATTAAATTAAAAGATTAAACTGCTAAAAACAATTCATATGACAACAGCACCTCAAAATTCTAGTTCCTTGCTAAATTATAATCAGACCACAAGAAAAAGATATATAAACTATAACATTCATTGTAGTGGATTTTTTAAAAAAGGTTATACTACTGATGTGGTCTCTATACTATAGAATCCACAGGGAATTTACTAGTTTTTGTAGTAATTATTTCCTAGAATGATGTCATGTACTGATCCATTTATTCTTACCTTCTCTTTGTAACTTTTCACCTACCCCTTTGTGACCAATATCTAACCTAGGAGACGGTAGACTATAAGTAGAATGTTATATGCAATGGATCAGTGAATTACTTGCTAAGTGGTCTAAATTGGTGACCTCAGAAACATTAGTACCAAATGAGGAAATAGCAATAATAGCATCATTTTCACTCTTTCTATTGTTGTTTGCTTGCATTTTGTTTTCTTTCTCAGCTTTTTTCCTTCTTGATCTGATTTTTCTTGTGCAGCAAGATAATTATATACATCTGTATACATGTATTGGATTTAACATAAATAAATTTTAATATATTTAACATGTATTGCCATGTAGGGGAGGGGATGGGGGGAAGGAGGGGAAAATTTGGAATAGAAGGTTTTGCAAGGGTCAGTGTTGAAAAATTACCCATGCATATGTTTTGTAAATAAAAAGCTTTAATAATTTTTTTTAAAAAGCAATAATAGAATCTAACATTTACATAACACATTTACATAACAACATAACAAATTAAAAAAAAAAACTTTCTGTTCAATCTTAAAAACAATTCTTTGTGGTAGACATTATTCTTATATCTATTTTATAGATAAGGAAACTGAGGCTTGAAGAGATTAAGTATGTTACACAGGGATACACAGATAGTAAATGTCTGAAATAGTATCTGAACTCACAACAAGAAATTGTGATATTTAAGTCCAGGGCCCTATCCATTGTCACCTTGCTTCTTAGAAGCAGGTTGCTGAATGCATATACCTGCTGTAAAGTTCCTTTCAACTACAAACAATGTTTTTATTTTTTTCCCCTTCATGTGACTAAATTTTTCATGGCTAAGAAACCAGATGCTTTTGAAGTAATCAATTTCTTTCCATCAGTATCAAGTATCTCTTAGTGCTCCTCAAAAAGTCTCTCTTCTGTTCCCCAAACATCCTATTCCAAGTGCCTTACAATAGATGAGTAAGGACCACAAGGGGAACAGGGAAATCATAAATAGTCTCCCAAGCAACCATTCAATGCTCTCATCCATTTGCTCTTAGAGAAAGTAAAGGGTCATGGGAGGGAATGTGCATTTCTTACCTCACTTGAAATATAAGTATACCTACACTTATCTGAAGTTAGAATCTGGGTTATATAAACAGGAGTCTTGGAGTTAAATGTATTATTTTTAGGTAGATGTCTGGCAGCCACTAACATAAAACAAAACTTCATAAAACAAAATGTTGTATAGTTTTATAGACCATATCCCTTTCAAAGGCTAGAAAATAGAAACAATGGCGAATGGGGGAGAGAAAGTAGATTAATCTAGCACAAATTCTATCAGTTCAGGAAAGATGAGATTTAAATGCTATTCCTATAAAGAAGAAACACTTATGTTCAAATGCAGTGTATGTGGTAAAATATCCCTCAGCTATTAGGTCAAAATGCCTTTGAGATATCTGTAATGCCTTTTGCTTTTATATCAAAATCACTTTAACATATATATTTTCTCTCTCTCCTCCTACTCCATAATGCATTCACCCATGATCATTCCCTTGTAACAAAGAACAGTCAAGCAAAACCAAAAGAAAAAGTAATCTGACAACATATATACAACATTCCACATCCCTAGTCCCCCCACTTCTTGCCAAATTGCCTTTTAAAGAGTTTGTGTTTTCAAATATGTCAAGTGATTTCAACCACTCAAACTGTACTATTAGACTTTACTGATATTCAGAAACATTTGCAAATTCTAATCCCAATGGAAGGGAAATATAGATCAGTTTTTAGATATTACTAACATTCAATGGATCTCTAATTTTTCTGATATTGCTTTTAAATATGGAGTTCTTCCATAGAAAAAAATAAACCATTTCAGAAATCTTTTGAGCTACAACATTTGGTCAGGTCAATGCACTGGTTTTCACATAGTCAATTGCATAAGCAGGGAAAAAATAAAACAAAACAAAACACAGATGGATTCTTCATTGTAACTGCAACAGTAACAGCAACAACTGGCATGAATAGGTGTCATTTTTGGACTAATTCCTACAATTGTTTGGTCTCTCAGCATGAGTAAATATAGCTTAAATTTGAACTAGTCCTGAAAAAGTTAATGGAATTTCCCAGAAGTGAGCTACTGGTTCATTCTTTCTTTATTGATTGAAAAACAAGAAGAAAAAGAGAGAGAAGAAAAATGAGAGCAGCAGAAAAAGAGGATGAAAAGAATGGAGAGGAAAGGGGGATAGGGACAAGGAGAGTAAGAGAAAGGAAAGGAAAGAAAAGGGAGGAAGAAAAAGATGGAGGAGTAGAGGAATAGACAAAGAGAGGGGAGAGACACAGAAAGACATGGATATGGAGATAGAGACATTGACTGAGAGAGATAGGAGGGAGATAAAGAGACAGAGAAATCAAGACCAATGCTTATGTTTATTACTTATGGGAAATCTTGCTTCTTTACTTGACATTTTGTTATGGTTCTGGCGATTAAGTAACAGTGGTGTGCTCAATTTGAAAATGCTTATTATTTACCCAATACCATAATTAGCAACTTTCTAAAAAGTGAATTTTTGACCTGTTAGGCCAAGTTGGCTCATCTATCTTGCAAATCCTTTTTAGTTCACGGATTAGAGACCCTATAAATCATCACAGTTCTTTTAGAGCCATTACAGCCTACCCTGTCAATCTGGCAGCAGTGTTTGTGCAGTACAATAATTTTGCATGATAAAATACTTCATTTAGTTTGGCTGAAAAAAGTTACACAGATGCAATTATAAGCCTACAAAAATGGAGCTCTTTAATTTTTCTTCCAAATATTGAAAGTAATTAAAATGGAATTCATAGCTCAATTCCTGTCCACAAATGAAAGGAATCTCCATTATATAAAGTATGTCTCCTAGAGAGATAGTCCTGTTTTCACCTATGAATTAATGATCACCTTTGGTAGGGTTTTTTCTTTCATTATTATATTTATTAGAAAATAATTCCTACTTAGGTTAAAGTACAAGAGGTAATAGAGTATCAAATGGTGAGATAAGTGTCTATATCATCCAAACAAAACATGTATATTTGTATGTCTGTGTATATGTATATGTGTGAATAGTCTAAAGATAAATATGAATAAAAATTCCAATAAAATATTGCAAGACATTTTTTCTTTTAAATTTTTTATAAAGTAACATATTAATGAACTTAGTTTTAAAATTATTCTAATAATAATTATTTATGGGTATATCCCTTTTATTTCTAGTCTTAAATATAAAATCTTCATATGTGGGAGGATTAAGAGAAATGGACTATAACAATGACTACATCCAAAAACAAAAAAAAATCTCTATTTATTGTCCCCATCTCTTTCATTAAAAAATCAAGGTATATTCTGTTATTGGTTACTCAGAACCAAATCTGGTGACTCCAATATAAATTGCTCAGATTATTTTAATTACCTATATTTACATTAAATTTTTCATTTAGCATTTTGGCTTCTTAGTTCAACTTATTTTCCATCAGTTCATATGTATTTTCCCACATTTCTCTGAATTCTTTATATTTGTCTTTTATTACTGTACAATATGTCCATGTACCATGGTTTGTTTAGCTAACTCCCTATTATTATACTGGGTTCTGAGAATAAAAAGACAAGAAATTAATAGTCCCTCCCTCAAGGACTTGTATTGTATAGGAAGAGATATGTTGCACAAATCAGAAAATAAAAAATATAAGATATAAAATAATTGCTTGTTTTAAAGATTATATATAAATATATATGTATATATAAGACTTCATTTCATTTCTGAGAAATACCAACAACCATTTCATGAATATATGCTATCCTTGAACCTTCAAGACTGAGTCATGCATGTCTCAGCCTAAGAATCTGAACATCACAGTGATGAGCTAAGCAGAAGGAAATGTTCTGATTTTTCTTAGAGAGCTAAAGGCATTATACATTAGATTGTGTATGGTTATTTATGATTATGGGATAGATAGAAAAGAGGCCTTCATAGTTTTATAGGAAGTATTTTATCCAGTTTACCAATGTCAACTTGTTATTTATCAGTTATCTTTGTGAGATCTTTTGTTTTCAATGTTTATAATATAATAGTTCTTAGTCCTAAAGAGATGAAAAGTACACTTTTGATTAGCTCCTTATGTGTCACTATTATCTGGACTTTAACATCTGACTCAGAATTTTCATTAACAGTTTTTTAAAACTCATTTGAGAACTTTTCAGAAGAATTGGTCCTTAGATGATACATTAAATATTACTTGACTTGACTCTGGTAATTTTATATAAATTATATTTAATCATAAATATAAGCAATTTAGGATAACATTAAATTATAAATGAATTCTATTCTAGTCTATTAGATTTCAGCTACCAAAATACATGGACTATTGTCAATAATCATAGATTCATGTTAAGCTAATGCAATGAATGCACTGATAAATAGATGGGAAGATAATCCTAGTCTTCCCTTTCTCCCCACAATGCATATTTTTTGCTAAGAATTTTGAAACATTTGTCAAAAATTTACGTGAAATTCCTTTAGAGTTCTCTGTTTGACATGTACAGAAATTGATATATGTTGTTCATACCTGTTTTGTAAAATAATCAGAGCATTCACTAATGGCATTTCAAGATGAAACACCTATAAGAAAAGGCATGAATAAGTACGGTTAGCATGCCACTATTACTTAATATGATTTTTTTCTATTGAATAGGCATATTTTCTTTCCTTTAGCTGTCCTTCTTATAAACAGTTTCCTCTCTCCTGAGAATCAGAGGGCTGGGATTTTGGCCAGACAAAAATATATGGAATTTGCATTGTTACTAGGTAGAGAAGATAATCACCCTAACCGGCCCTGCCCTCATTGGATATATATATATATTTATATATATATATATATATATATATATATATATATATATATATATACTATAAATACTTAGGTGTTTCTTTATGTTAATCTTTTAAAGTTTAATAACCATTTTTTTACAGTTACATTTCTATTCCTTAGAATTTATAACAAAAGCCAACGGTTATGATTTTATAATTAATTCTCCTTGTCTGGAAAAAAAAATCCAACTTTGTTTAGCTATACAAGGCTCTTCAGACTGTTGATTGTACTGTACTGGGTTTAGAATATTTTAGTTTATGTAACCAATCTCTATCTGTTTATATTTCAGTGACAGATCTGTTCATTTTGTTTACAGCCAAATAACAATGCAAACATGTCAGGATACAACCGTAGCCATGCTGTGCGGTCATTGAAAAGGGCATTCACTAAATTGATTTCTTGGTCTTAGCCTCTTGAAACTTATTAAGAGCATTTCATTGTTATGTGCAGCTATTAGGGAGCAAAAATAAGCTTTTTATTTACATAAGGATGATAGTCAGTCACTACAGATTCTTGGTTATGGGTTGTTTGTTAATCAAAAAAGCCCTGTTATTACAATATTTTTGCAGACAGCAGTTAAGAAGGAAATCTGCAAATAGAATAGTAGTGAAAAGCATTACTGGAAACCAACATAGTGGTTTAAAAATCATACAGACTTTTAATGTGTTTTGAAGTTGCTCCTAAAAATTAGAGCATAAACTTTTAGCTAAAATATTTTCTGTATTATACTTTGCTAACACAAACGCTATTGTGAAGGAAAAGTAAGTCTTTATTTTTATTTTTTAATAATTAACAGAAAATGACAATGTAAGAGTGAAATCATCCTAGTCTTGGTACTTTCAGCTGATGTTTTCCATCTGGCGTGTGTCATGTAAAGATGTCCAGTCAGCAATGCTAAGCTGTTGGAAAAATTTCCATCAAACTTTTGTGTTTGCAGAAGTTCTAAAGTACTTAGTGGGTTAAGAGAGAATTCTGGAGCCTTTTCGTGGCAATCTTTTTCTCCCTCAGGAATTCAGAGAAGGGAATTTGGCTTTATATAATTAATTCACCAGGGGACTAAATAAGTGTAATCAGTTTCTCCTTTTGTTTTCCCTTCCCAGTAGAGAAAACAAATAAAAAATTTAACAGTTTTAACCATACTTACTCATTGTTGTTGACTTGTGACTCTGGGGTTTTCTTGTCAAAGATACATTTCAGTATCACTAGGGAATTTGTCATTTTCTTCTCTGCCTTATTTAACTATAACAAAACTGAGGCAGTTAAGTGACTTGCTTAAGGTCACATAAGTAGAAAGTATCTGAGATCAAATTTGAACACAGGTCCTTGTGAATGCAGAGCACTCTCTTTATTGTACACCTAGCCACTTCAGAAGATTTCCTAGAAGGTTGAAGCACCAAAGGGCAATAACCAGGACTATCTTTTGCAGGAAGAATTCTGCCTTCAATATAGAGTTCTTCTATATGCAGAATGTATTTCTTTAAGAATGGTGGGTCTTTTACAAAATGCTTTTAAGGAAAACAATGATCTGAGAGCTTGTTCAGGATCATGGAAAGGTCTGTATTGTCATTTGCCAGGAAATTCCCTAGAAAGTTATGCCAAATTATTTCCCTATGGAAAGGCTATAAAATATGGCCACTGACTGGCATTTCAAAGACCAAAAAATTCAATTGAGTCCAGTGACAGTTGATTAGAAAGTGAAACTATGGGAAAACCTCTCACCTATCAAAATGTACACATATGCATCTTTTTGAGGTATATATGATCAGATAACTGGAAAAAGATAAGGTGAAGAAGGAAAATTGAGAAATCAGGAAGAGGGAGAGGGATGTAAATAATGAGAAAGAAAGAGAGAATCAAATTGCTTCATCCAGGAGTATGAAAATAAATTTGCTTTTGGCTAGCATTTCATATAACAGAAATAGTAGAACAAGTCAGAGAAATTCAGTATGAGTAAAACTTTATGGCAAGAAATTCAGAGTAGAAACATCTGAAGAAGTTGATACAAATCAAATTGAGCTCAAGAAATACTGAGAGACCATTTTTTAAAAATATCCAGAACACTAAATATCCAGTGATTTTATTATTAGGGAGGAAATATAGAGGG